>NC_081409.1:503401510-503744843 GCF_030272615.1 Cryptomeria japonica | reverse complement strand
TTTTGTCTCAAAAAATGATGATTTTGGGCTAGAGGAAGAATTTCGCTCCAGACCCTTCCAAAGGGTTCAGGGCGAAATTCATTATAGGTCCTGTCCCTGGCCATGATTTCTAGCGAAATTCTCTCTTTCTAGTCACTTTGAGGTCAAGCGAAATGTTGCAAGCATGGGAGAGGGATCCAAGGATAAGAGTCCAAGTAAACAAAGTGAAAAGAATGGAATTGAGTGAGGATAAACAAGCAAATCATGAGAATTTCGCTCCTGACCCTTCCAAAGGGTCCAGAGCGAATTTTCTCAAAACCACCTTTTTTCCCAATTTTGTGCCAAGCCTAGTGCTGACTAAGGTGAGTTTTGATGGGAGAGGTCCTTAGAAATAACTTTGACTTATCAATGATTATCAAATGTGAAGGAATTGAGCCTAAAAAGTGATTTTCGCTCCTGACCCTTCCAAAGGGTCTAGAGCGAAAATCTTAAAAACCATCTTTTCTTCCAAAATTTGAGCAAAGTCAAACCTGGACAAGGGTGAGAGAAGTTATTTGGATTGCCTTAGAGTGGATTTTAGTCACCAAGAATGCAAATTTTGAAGCCAAAATGAGAATTTCGCTCCTGACCCTTCCAAAGGGTCCAGAGCGAAATTCCTAGGATCACCCTTTTTTCCTTGCAAATCAAGTCAAATTTTTGGTTTTTATGGCCTAGATAGGAGTGAGGCGATGTGTCCTTGATCTTGGAGGTGGATTGGAGTTGAAAAGATGAGGAAATAAGCCTAAAATAAGATTTTCGCCCCTGACCCTTCCAAAGGGTCCAGAGCGAAAATCCTAAAAACCATCTTATCCTCCAAATTTTGTGCTAAGTCAGGCCTAGACTAGGGTGAGAAAAGCTATTTGGAATGCCTTGGAAAGATGTTTGACCTTCAAAAGTGTGAATTTTGAGCTAAAAGGTGAATTTCGCTCCTGACCCTTCCAAAGGGTCCAGAGCGAAATTCTTCATCTAGCTATTTCCCCTTTGTGTCAAGATAGGATTTTGATTCCTAAGGCATGAAAAGACTGGAGGGAGGTTATTTAAGCCTTGCAAGATAAATTGAAAGTGAAGAAGATGGAGGAATAAGCCTAAAATAGGAATTTCGCTCATGACCCTTCCAGAGGGTCCAGAGCGAAATTCCCAATTTCACTCAAATTGCTCATGATAGAGGTCAAGGCGTGGATCCTTGGGCTCTGGAGGAAGGAAAACTAGTGTGTGCTTACCTTGGAAGGTATTTTGGAGTGGAAACATGATAGATTTTGTCCTAAAAGGTGAATTTCGCTCCTGACCCTTCCAAAGGGTCCAAAGCGAAATTCTTAAAAACCTCTCTTTTGCCCCAAATTTGCATCAAGATTGGTGTTGGTTGAGAATGAGGGCGTCCTTGGGCATGTATCTAAGCAAGTACGGTTACAAAGTGAGAACAATTTGAGCCAGGAATGTTAATTTCGCTCCTGACCCTTCCAGAGGGTCCAGGGCGAAATTCTTATAGAGCTTGTCCCTGGAAAGAATATTGAGCAAGCTCCATTTTAACATCTTCTTGTTGATGATTTAAGGTAGAAAGTGCTATTTTGAAATGAATTTATTATGTGTCCTTAATCATCTTTCGGTTTGTCTTGCAGTTAAAAGAAGACCAGGCTAGGGCAAGGACAACCTTCTCCGGTCCAGCATCATCAAGGACGACCTCTTCCAGTCCAGCATTTCAAGGAAAGGTACACCATCCATCCTGCACATCAAAGACAAAGGAGGTCAGAGCAAGGGTCCGTTGGAGAAGCAGATAGTTTCAGAAGAGTTAATTAAAGTTAGCTTCTCAGCATCATCAAATTGAACATCAACCAAGTTACAGGTGTCAGATAAGGTGGCGTCCCAGTCATCACTCCTCCAGTCGGATTGGCCCACCTCAGCATGTCCAGAATCAATGTGCTTGACTCATTGGAGATGGCACAAACTTTGATGTACCTACCCCGGTTATCCATTGGTCGAATATTCCAGAGAAGACATGTGTCCAAATAATGCAATTATTTCATTGGCTAGAATTGAGTTTGTTGTAACAAACCCTAATTAGGGTTTTCATTGTAAAATCTCGGCCATTGATCTCAAGTTGATCTGAGCCATCGAATTGTATTGAGGGCACTATATAAGCCCTGGCTCCTCATTTGTAAAGGCTAATAGTTAGTCAATAGTCAGTAGTGGGGTGAATAGTTAGAAATAGTGAATAGTCAGCTAATAGAATAGCAATTAGAGTAAATTAGGAGGACAAGGCAAGAAATTGTTGCCAGTGATTGTAAACAAACTCCATTTTCATTGAAGTTATGGTGAAGTGTGTTGTTTCGTTGCAATATGTATGGTCTCTTGTTGAATCTTCATTTTAGATGATAGATAATTAAATTGAATGAAAGAAGTTGTTGAATGCATCTGTGTGGAATCCGTCTAGTCCATACCACTAGCCTCTTACTGATTGTAAGTGCGCCCTGCGTGGTCAACTGGCATAAAATGAGTTTAATATTAAGTCGTACACATCTATTGTTCATGCATTATCTTGAATGGTGATCAGTGTCTGATGGCGTACGATTTGAACGTATTGGAAGCATCCCTTAGAAGATCGCACTGAGTTGGTGTCAGATTGTTCAAGCCTGATGGTGAGACCCAGCCCAGTAGGACTCCACCTAGTCGTTCATCCATCTTCTCGCATTCTAGGTAGTAGAGTAGACTTCCTGAACCTTGCATCTTTTGCCATTTGTTTGTCTTCCAGTTAGTAAATAGGACTTGTGATTCCAGCAAATCAGATGTTCAAGTCATCAAGTGTAAGTCCCCTTGTGATTCCAGCAAAATCACATCATACCACAGAGAGCTTATCCACACGTAGAGATCCTACATAACAAAACCTTGGAGTTACTCTGACTGATCCTTCGGCGAGATCTTCAGCAGTCGGGAACTTTGTTCAAGAGAGGATAAGGTACCTTTAGGTATTTTATTCTGTGTTTGGTCGTGTAGAAAAGACACATCAACAGTAATCCACTTTTTGAAAAGAACGCAGAGAGGTTTGTCTATTGGGATAACCCACTTTTTGAAATAAAGTCAGAGACATATCTTGGTTCAAGTTCCACAACTTGTAATGATATCAGAGTAGCACAGTGGAAGATGAATGGTGAAATGGTTCTTGATAAAGAATGGCGCTTGAGAAAGTTAGAAGTTGTAGGGACAGAGCAATTAGTAGAGTTGGGTATGATTTAGGAAACTTTGTAGGACAATATGCATCATCAAGCAAAATTGTTTGAAGACATGAAAGAGAAAGTTGTTCAACAAGACTTAGCAATTGATATGCAGCTAACGAAATACACTGCATCATTAGAGAGATTTATAAATTTTCCAAGATTGATTTGGAATCTTGGTATTTCCAAGAAAGACTTGGTCAAGTGAAGAAGAAATTGTAAGAGTAATCCTATTATGTGATTGCTTGAGGATAAGCAATCTTGGTAAGGGCAGACTGTAATGTCCCCTTTTTTAAATGAGATTATAAAATGATAAATACTAATAATATAAATAAATTAAAATATCAAAAAATAAAATATAAAACATAATATAATTTTAAAATATAAAATTAAAGTTTAATTTAGTCAAAGTTCAAGGGGCATGTGAAGAATCACAACCATTGAAGGAAAAAGATATATAAGAGACACCAAACAAGGAGAAATAAGCACCCTATGAAGAACTCAATATATATTTGGATATTATTCCTTGTGGAGCAAGAACTATGGGTCATCCAACTTAAGGATGAAATTCTTCTAGGCCTGGAATTGGAGGAGGAAAATCCGCAATTCCTAAGGGTGATCTGACATGGAATCACCATTGTGCAAATTTGAGTTTGAATTAAAATACTTATACAATCAACAGCAGATTGTGACCCTCTAAGGTCAAATATCAGACAGTATTAAGGGCAGAAAGGGTGCTTCCTTGAGAAATAAATTGCTGCAGAAGGAGAGGGACTGATTAATCAGCTGGTGGAAATAGAGAACTTGATCATTAAAAACCATTTTCTGAATGTTAAATCGAATTAACAGAATTCATTATTAGCAATAATTTCTGAATCATATGGATTTCATATTTATTATAATTGTGCAAACTTCTACTATTGAGGGTTAGATTTTTATTAATTTAGGGAAAGTAAGGAAAATTTAGAAAGGGACATTACAGATTCAGTCTATCTGCAGTATGCAAAATGATTTTTTTTTTTTCAAAGCTTCAAGTTTGATGGTGGCTACCTGTGCAGGTTTACATGGGATGAAGCCAGGTACCCTGTAATGTCGCCTCTTCGAGAGACTGTGAATACCATACATGAGTCTGTATCAAAGCTTGAAGATGGACTCAAGGTAAATGGGAAACTGGTATTTTGGCTTCTGTTTACTGTAATTGGTTTTCTGTCATCTGCAGCATTCACATGGCCCCATAAGATTTTACATGATTGAGCACCTTTTGGCAATTTCTACCCTCTAATATTTATTGTAAGATCCATGGAGCAGATAATTTTTAAATATTGTAATGTATTGGATCTTGGCAGGGTTCTTGACATTTTCTGGAAAATATCACAATTTCTTTCAAATAGCTTTGACTGATATATCAGGGATATTATTGTGAATTTTTTTTTGTTGTTGCTATAAATCCTTCAGACCTGCAATTTTTTGTTAATTCTTCTGATTCTCTGCCTTTTTCTGCAATAAAAACTATACACAGTTTTGGCCATTCCTAATTTCTCGAACTACTTTTTTTCCTTGGTTATGTCTGGCTTCTGAACATACCATTGAGAAACACTTGAAGCTTTGGAAAATATTCAAGCAATACAGAAGAAATCTTAGGGAGTAACACCCACAATAGTGACTGATTTCAGAGAGGTATTTTAGTCCAGAAAAAACATTGAATTAAATGTAGATACAAGTTCAAACAAGTGAATTTTCAGGTGTAAAGATTGTAGCATATCATTGGGTGATGCCAACATTCATATCTGGCAGGAAAAGTGGTATCCCTTTGAAAGTTTACTTGTAAGTTGTATGTTACTGTTTACTACTACTTTTGTCTGACTCAAAAAGGATGTGATAATTTTTGCCTGCAAGATAAAATTTAACTTTTTTGGGACGAATCGTGGAAAGGGCTTATAGGCGATTCTATAGTTTTCACTTTCAAAATGAGTTGAAATATATTTTCAGCCAAAATTGATGAATGTTTAAAGTTGTTTCTCTTAATGTTTTAGTGTTTTTCCAAGTGTGTTAGTTATCACAATACACCCATGTCCTATATATTTTTACAATGCATCCCCATTGCAAGCTGTCCTTGTTCTCAAGTTAGTCTTTTGTGCTCTTTAATTGCAGTGATGTAACTACTGACCTATAAATACTGTAGTTAGGATGTCTTTAAATATAAAAAACTTTAAGTTAGTTCTCCTTTTTTCAAATTTTTCTTTTCTATATTTTTTTGGGTTCCTGATATTTTCTCAATAATATATAGTGCCCCAAACCACACAAGGGACAAAATGAATGAAAACATAGCCAACAATTTTTTTTTTGTGTGTTGACAATTGCAACACATCACTTTACACTTCACACACGCACATTGTCGTTTCTCATGAAAATCAATAGACAAGGTGGAGAAGTGTAATCACATCAATCCACTTGTAAGTTTTACACATTCCAAGGCAGCACACTTCAAACTTACACAATGCACTAATGGAAGACTTATCCCTTATGAGACAACTCATCATGATGTTCAAGAAGGAATAATGACAAGCACCAAGCCAAACTGACGACACCAAATAATGGAGACAGGGTCTCACCCTATACTAGTGACTAGGTTCCTGTATCCACCACCTAGTTATTTAAACAAGAAACTATTGAAAGAAGGAAATATACAATTCATTTGTTAATTTCTTTAGTTCAAACATAAAAGAGGAAGCTTGTGAATTAAGCCACATCCATTAATCCATTTCAATTCCAAGAGCATACACAAAAAGTAAAGAGATGACAGTACTTCTTCTTCACTATTTGAAATTTCACGTGCACAACCAAAGTGACACCGGGGATACTTTCTAGTCCACCTAGTTTGCACAAGAGTATGGTCTTTTTGTATCAAAGAACACAAATGCACTTAAAACATATTGAAAACACTTCAAGAACCATTATGACATATTCCTACATGAATATGGGAGAAATGCAGGTCCCAAGGGTCAATTTTCACCTTTAAAGTTTTCTTGGAAAGACAAATTTTCATCTCTTTATTACTTTTCACCCCTTTTATCGGTTTTGTTCTCCTAGGCAAACTTGCATTTGCCTTGGAGAACTAGAATTTCCTTCTAGCAAGCTCTACTATCAAAACAGGGAATTTGGACTGTCGAAAGCTAGTGAGATGGTGAAAGCACTCAATTTTTTACAATTTTCTTCATTCAGAATGAGGGAAGGAACACCTATAGGATGTGAATGTCTGGAAATCAATTTCACTGAGTAAATTAAAAAAATCATTTGAAGAAGCCTAATTGCATCTGCTATATAACAAGCATTTCATTCTAACTAGGAAAGAGGCCTAAATACATGACTTGACCTATAACTTTTGTTGATTTCAATATGAAACAAAATGCACTATGCCATTGAATTCTAAGTGTTCCAAACACATTCAAGACAAAAAATATTGGAAAAAAATGACGCTTGTCATATTACGTTAAAATTCACATTTTTCGACAATAAAGAATGTGTGTCTGCATTCAAGACATAAAATATTGAAAAATGACACTTCCCATATTACGTACAAATTCACATTTTTCCACAATAAAGAATGTATGCGAGTCCAAGTCTATGTTGATTCAAAACTCAAAACATGAATAAGGTTACAATTAGATATCTGCGTCCATTGAATAGATGTGGATATGTTTCAAATACATTTACTAACTCAAATATTACAATTTCTCTCAATTTATGTTATTGCTCAAATAGACAACATGCACACATGATTGATTTTTCCAAGTTCCATTGAGATTTCCATAGCTCCAATGTAGCTCCGATGAGATTCTCATAACTTCAGTTTTATAGACCAATAGTGGGCAAGTTTACCACTCAACCACATGGATTCTAGAGCTCCATTCCCACCTTGCTAAGAAGGTAGATGGATGGCATGCATAAACACAATCAATAAGTGGCAACTTACAAATACATATTTGGTCAAGTTTGTCTCAACTCTCAAGTTCTCAACACATGAGGAATGACATATGAATCCAGTAAGGATGACAATAGTAGTCTAAGGCTTGCATGGAGTGGTCAATAGACACAAATCAAAATTAATAGCCATAACACCATGGCACTAGAATAATTATCTTTGGATCTCTTCCTTCCCACAACAGTCCTTGAACTACTTGGAAGTGAAACTGTCTCCATTATTTGATCACAAAGTTTTAATTGATCTACTTGTTTGTTTTCCAACTAATGCTTTGAACTTGACAAAGGAACTGGACCATTTCTATTTTTAAAAGAAACTAGACCAACATTTTATTGGAGAAACCATCAATTATCAGAAGAAAATACCTCACAATGAGAACAATAGATGATTTTGAAGATGGCTCACATAGATTTTCACAAGTGAGATCCAAAGCCTCTTTTACGCCCATAAGATCTGTCATCTCAAACTGCTCCATCAAGGCTCTCTGAATATCCTGAATCAAGGAGAACGAGCTATCGGTAATGATAAGATCATCAACATAGAACACAAGGATAACTATATCATCCCCCTGACGCTGAATATATACTGTGGGATCAAAATGACAATGTGTGAAGAGTGTGGAGAGCAAGAAAGAGTCCATCTTCTCATATCAGGCTCGAGGAGCCTGTTTGAGACCATATAATGAACACCGAAGTCTGCAAACCAAAGAGGAATCCTGCACAAATCCCTGAGGTTACTCCATATATATCTCCTCATTAAGGTCTCCATGCAAGAAGACACTCTTCACATTCATTTGAAAAACTGTCCAACCCTGTGAAGCTACAAGTGAAAGTACAAAGCGAATAGAATTCATCTTGGCGACAGGAACAAAGGTCTCAGAGTAATCAATACCCTCCACCTGAGAAAACCCCTTCGCAACAAGACGAGCCTTATACTTATTAATAGAACCATCTGCAACATACTTGGTACGGTACACCCATTTGCACCGAACTAACTTTCTTCCTTTTGGAAGAGTACAAAGAAGAATACTCCTCATCCATGGCCCTATCCCACTCTGGGTGACCTGTCGCCTCTGAAAATTTCTGAGGATCATCCGAAATGGCATGACTCAGAAGACTAGAACCAGATGTTTGTGCACAAGTACGACGAGTGTCAGAAGGATCACCTGCCATAGAACCAATAGCATCAATTGTAAACCGGGCCCACTTGGGCAAAGGCTGAGCTGCGGGTGGTGGTGGTGGTGGGGATGGTGGACCATCATCTGCATCATCCTCAAAGAATAAGGAATCCTCAAAAGATGAAGAGGGAGGAGGAGGCAGTGAGGGAGAAGCTGGTGATGGAGAATCCATCTGAGGAAGGCACTCATCAAACTGGACATCTCGCCTAAATAGGACCTCTCGAGAATCAGGATCGAACAACCTGTATGCCTTAACATCCTCATAGTAGCCAACAAATATGAGTGGTCGGCTCTTCCTCTCCATGACTTTCCTCTGAGCATCTGGAATAAATGCCCAAGCCTCACTACCAAAAACTCGGAATGATGAAACATCAGGCTTGACATGGGACCAAGCCTCCTTAGGAGTCATCTGGCGCAATGCCTTATGAGGCATCCGATTCTGAATATAAGTGGCACAATCAACTGCCTTAGCCCAAAAAGTAGGCTGCATAGAACGTGACTAAAGTATACAATTGGCCATCTCTCGTAGTGTTCTGTTCTTTCTCTCAGCAACACCATTCTGCTGAGGAGTGTGAGGAACTGATAACTGATGCTGCAAACCATGCTCTGTGCAGAAATTTGTAAAAGCCTGATTCACATATTCTCTCCCATTATTTGTGCGTATCCTCCTGATAGAAAGACCAGATTGCTTCTCTACAAATGTCTTAAAGACTCGAAATGAATCAAAGACATTAGACTTGTACTTAAGAAAGTACACCCATGTACGTCTGGAGAAGTCATCAATGAATGTGAGCACATACTTGGACCCTGAAAAAGATGGAGTCGGAAATGACATAAGATCACTGTGTACCAAATCCAAGGGTGCCTTAGCACGTGTGGCTCTGCCTGTAGGAAAAGGATCTTGATGATGCTTGCCAAGTGCACAACCTCGACATACACCATCAGTACAGGATATCTGAGGGAGCCCAATCACAAGTGCTTGTGTGCTCATCTGCTGTAAGTATCTGTAATTGACATGGCCAAAACACTCATGCCAAAGTCTGCTCACTGAATTTGCATGTGCTACAAGAGAAACACCTGGACCATTTGGACTCTCAAAGCCATCAAACCGCTATAACCGAGATTCAGGATCAACACTGCCAGTAGACACAACCAAATCAGGATCATGAAGCTCTCTAATAACCACATCATGTGGTGAGAACTCAACTGTTTTACCAGAGCCAGAATGACAAATCTGATAAACAGAGAGGAGGTTCGTCGAAATGTCAGGAACCAAAAGAACATCCTGAAAACAACCACCTATCAATGGAACAAAACTTGAACCTGAAACTGAAAGTTGTGTTGAGTCACCAACTGCAATCTGTAAAGTATCACTGTGAGCAAGTGAGGTAACAAGCTGCTGTAAGTGTGTCATGTGGTGATAATCCCTTGAATCAATAATCCAAGTGGATGCAGAAGTAATAGCTCGTGCAGAGAGAGCATGTCCTTTCCTTGTAGAAGAGGAAGATGGAGGCTGAGGAGAAGAAATATGATGCTGCTTCATGGCTTCCTCCAAAGCCTCTAATCGTTTCCAACACCGGGAAATTGGATGTCCTTCCTTGCCACAAAAACTGCAAAGTTCATCTGATTTCTTCTTAGTCTTGGAGGAAGACTCACCAGACTTGGAAGATTTCTCCTATTTGGGAGAGGACTTCGGTTTATAATCAGACTTAGGTGGTGGCTTGGAGGAACGCTCACTGCCAGCTGAATCCTTCTTAGGCTTCGGTTTTCTGCTTCTTGTTCTCTTTATATGTCTGAGCAACCAATGCTTTGTTCTTTGATCCTGTGAGAGTGTCCAACTGAGATAGGTGAGCCTGTTCACGAGTCAAGTGATCACATAACACATCAAAAGTAGGCATGGTGAAGGGTGTACCCAAGGCATCCATAGTAGAATAAAATGTGGAAGCAAATATCTGATAGGGACCTCAAAGCTTAGAGAGAATCAGGTAGATACACTTCGTGTCTGTCTTATTTTTACCACAACTGTGGAGGATAGATTTGGTGGTTTTAAACTTGTTTAGAAAGTCCTCAATGTGAGGAAAGGACTCAGGTAACAAGGAAGAGAGCTCTGCCTCAATTTGTAATGCTTTGAACTCATTGATAGTGCCAAAGAGAGTATCAAATTTGGACCACATAGCCCAAGGAGTGAGCAAACCATCAAGGTGAAAAAGCAAGTTGTCTGAAACATGTAAGGAGATGACACCCATAGCCTCATACATCTTATTCCTGTGCTGAAGGATCTCAAAAGGATGCTGCAACTGAGGTTGATCCGCATCCAAACAGGACCACAACCCTCGTGATCCGAGAAGCCTCGTCATACGAGCTTTCCAGAGGTGATAGTTCTAGGATGTAAGAAGCTCAACTAAAGAATCTTCCATGTGTACCTGTACTTGGACCTGCTCTTGATTTTTTTAATTAAGTGATCTTTCAGACTAGATAGAGGATGCAGAAGGTTTTTTTTTGAGTTTTAGGTGTTTTGATTTTCTGAAGTAAATTACAAAAAGTAGTAAAATAACACCCCCCACAAGATGAAAAACCAAACCCCAGTACAATCTGAGAGCCAGAAAGAAAGGCAAGAGCAAACCAAAAAGCTTTAGACAAATATCTTGTGTACTTGGTAAAATTTCTGGAACAATGAACCCCAAATTTGAATAGGGCTCTCCAAGACCTTTTCGACGCCTATTCGTTTGCCGAAAACAGAGTCCGTTTGCCCAAGTTATGGCTCCCGGAGTGCAGTAAAGAGCTTTGAATTTGACGGCAAAAAACAGGTACAAAATGAAAAAATCAGCAAATCTCACCTCTAGATCTGAATAAAGCTTGAAAAGAGCTTTCTGGCGATATAAGATTTTTAAAACATCGACTTCGTTTGCCCAAGTTATGGCAAAAAAAAAAATATCCTGTCAAAAAACCCTTTAAAGAAAAAAAGGCCCCCCTGCTGGTGGCAGGGAGGTGGAGTTTGGGCTGAGTGGCGGTGGTTGGCGACGGCCGGGCGGTGGGCGGCGGGCTGGCCCCGGGCGGTGGCCGGGTGGAGGGTGGTGGCGATGAGCGGCGGAGTTTGTTGACCGCCACAGTAACAGTGAGGTGGGGGCCGACGGTTCTTGGCTATCGCTATCAGTGGTTTAAAGACGACTGGTAGCAGTCTGAGGAGACTGCTTAGGGCCGACCGGTAACTCCCAGCCTGCGGTAACCGCCAGGCTGGCCCCAACGGTTTACAAACTGCCGGCGGCTCGGCTTGTGACCGGATCGGCCTAGGCAAGCCGTAAAACTAGCTTACCATTTTTAAATTTTTTTTTTTGAGTTTTCTCGAAAAATGTGCCTTTGAAGGGCCAAAATCAATTTTTTTTCCCTAGAGCCAAAGTTGTCCAAATTGGACAAATTTTATATGAGAATGGGGGTTTTGGGGTGTTCTGAGCTCAGCGGTGAGGTCCGTTTGAGCTCAAAATGCCCAGAAACAAAGAAGCACCCCAGATCCAAAATAAAACTTTGGAAAAAAACTGAAACCCTTGCCTCCAAAAAAAATCTTCTGAAAAAATCAGGAACAAGCAGCAGCAGATGTAGGCTCTGATACCATGAAAAAGTTGATAAAATACAACTTCAGAGATCCCAAGAGCACCTGCAAGCAAAATACCTGTCACAAGAGAATATTGGAGACAAAAACACAATAATGGCTTTGAAGAAAAAGATTATCATTCAGAGAGGGAATAGAATAGGAAAATACAATACAATCCTTATAAAAAGAGAATATGCAACCCTAAAGATGTGCAACCCTAAAGAAACCCTAAAGGGATAAAGTGTATTTAATAATTAAATACCTACCATATTATTAAATGCCTAAGTTTAGCTTAAGCGTAGAGTATGATAGACTAATAATTAAATAAATAATTATTAGCTAATACAAGATAACTCTAACAGTTAATTTTTCTATCTCTCCAACTCGTGGATGCCCTTCTCTTCCATGAGTGTGTCTTTAGTTTTGTTTTTGTTTTAGGTGCCAAAATGGTGCGGAAACACACTGTGTAGTTCCATAGTTAAGAGAAAAATAAAACATGAGTGGAAAATCAATAAGAAAATATAAGCTTTGAATTCAATGCAAGTGAATGGAACTTTTAGAATGAATGAATGATTCCATTGAAAGACTATTAACTTGTTCACTTAAGACATATGCTTAATGCACAGTTACTCTCAGAGAAATTATAAAAGATTTCCATTTCAGTTCTCAACAAATTTGTTGGCACTCTGCAGAGCCCTTTGTGTTAACTTTCATTTTCCTTTCCTTCTTAGAGAATATTGGTTGCATACCCTATCTTCCATTTCCTGAAAACCCGTTGTCTCTCTTTCTTACCAGCTCATTTTAAATTTGTCATGTATTCTCTTTTACAATCTTTTTCTGTCAGATTTCTCCTTGAATAATAGCTCTACAAGTAATGATCCATAAAGCAAGAGAAAACGTATGTATTTCCCCAAATATTAGATAGACACGAGCAGTATGGTGTTATTAAGCCAAATGATTTGAAAATTCTGTTCTTGGCATAAATATTAATCTCTGTGGTTGTAAGGCATGCTGATATATTTAGGGTTTAGGTGTGACTGTGCTGCATCACTTTGGTGTGTGTGAATTACTAAGTTACCGGATTCTTCTGTGCAACTGCTGGGTCCTGGTTTGGTTCGCCCAAAATTCTGGTTCATTGGCAATTCTCCCAAAATTCGCCCAGGGTTCGTATTTTGCCCCGTGGGTTTGATCAGCAGGACCCAGGGAGAATTTTGACGCTTTTCAAGAGAATTTTGACCCCAGCAGCAGAACCCGAGGAGAATTTGGGCGATTTGACCCTTTTTTAATTTTTTTTTAAAGTTTTCTTTTTGATTCTTCTGTCTTGCATATTCAAATGAGTGTATTTTTCAAAGGGAAAAGAATAGTGATATCACTCACCCTATACTAGGTGCATGGATAACAAATTTGATTCAGATTTTGGATTGTTTATAATTTAAATCTATTATAGTTGTGTTTCATGTGTGTTTAATTCATTAGAAACAGCTATTCACTGTCATGTCATTTTCTCTTCAAACTGGGTGTGTGGCTTTGTAAGCTGTAATGGGTTAGGGCAATTAAAAGAAAGCCTAGGGTTATTACATTGCTATTAGAGACAACAAACCTGCCAGCCTTTTGAGTGTGTGTTGTGTATGCAGCTAAGCATGGGCCTTGGAAAGAAGCTAGAAGATGAGTCACGATAGTTAGGGTCTGGAATTGAAGGTAGGGGTAAGAAGATGTTGGACTGGGATGAGGATTGGAGAGCCTTAATGCAAATACAACAAATAGCACATAGCTAGGAACAAATGGCAAGACAACAAGAGCAAACAACATAAATACTTCTTCAAATGTTGTAAAACATGAACAATTCTAACAATTCCACCAAATCTACACAAAATAATGGAGTAGAAGGTAGTAACTCAAATAAAATTGTGAACCTACATAGCCTATATTCTTTCCTAGAGTTGAGTTGACACAAGAAGACGAAGAGTTGAATCCAATAGAAAATGATTTCAATGCTTGCATAGATTTATATTCAAAACTTGATCTAGATTTAGATGTCAAATCCCCTTTGTATATATTTGCTGCTGCATATATGTATATATTTATATTTTTTTATTTTTATATGTTTTTGTACGGACGAACCCAAAGCGAACCTGAACCCACCCCCCAAAAAAAATGAACGAATTTGCGAACCCGAATCTCGAACCCGAATCTGATTCCGAACCGGGACCGGCAACTTAGGTGTGAAAGTGACATTTCAACATGGTAACTCTAAATCCAGACAAATGCAGTATTAATCATTCTTTTAAGAGTACATTGATTATAATTTTTAGCGAGTCTGAACTGGATTCATTAACTCTAATATTTCTTGCTATTTCTTTGAAATACTTTTGTATGCTGTGGTTGTAGCTCTATGAAGCTGAATCCTTTTCAAATTAACTCTGCTACGTTTTTTGAGCTGCTTGTGGCTGGCAAGTAGGAAAACGTCTTTTTGGCAAAATTATGTACGCTCAAGTTGTATGGAAGATTAACCTTGATTATTTCGCCAGGTACGTGTGGCTGAGTTTAACAACATCAGGAGTCAACTTAATGCTATAAACAGGAAACAATCTGGCAGGTATGGCATATAACTGGTCTGAACCAGAGGCTATGTATGAAGTGAAAACCTGGAATTCTGTGGAAGATACCTTAGAGAGCACAGGGAAATTATTATAGAGGAGGAAGGTTGAACGCAATCTTGAGTGGACCCTAGAATGCTTCTCTTTTTAGAGGGAGGAACTGAAATGAAATATTTTAGGAAACATGGAAGTGGCACTGCTCAGAACACTATGGATTGATTTTTTGTGCCATATATTGCTTTTTAGGTTGATATGAATTTTTTGTCATAAGGAAACAAATGTCCAAATATTATGTCCGGCTAACTTGCTTTTCCTTGAGTGTTCAGCATGGCGGTGCGCGATCTTTCCAACTTAGTGAAAGCTGAGGATATGATAAGCTCAGAACATTTGACCACACTGCTTGCGGTTGTGCCAAAATATTCTCAAAAGGATTGGCTATCGAGCTATGAAACACTTTCTACTTTTGTGGTATGACTCATCTTTTATTGCACGTTGGCTTTAGGAAATATATTAATAGGATGTATGTATTATTATTTGGTTGAATATCTATGTATAATTGGTTTAGGCCTGTTTGAACTTTGAATAGCCAATTTCTTAAACAAGATAATGCTTGTGCTAAACACTAGCTCAGATGCATATAAGTACAGGTTTAAAATTTGTTGATGGGTGCCTATCCAACGATTTCAAGATGACTCCTTGTTTTAGGAATAGTATGCTCATTTTTTTTTTCATAACTGTCTGAAGTATCCTGGCTTTAATAGAGATGCATGATTCATATTAGCTTCATTGTACTCTAAATATTTCAATATTAGAAATATTTATAATTATATATCATTTTTAATGTGAAATACCTGTCTTATAGACACAAATGCCTACAAAGATTAAAAGATCTAAGTTTAAACACATAAGTAATTATCTGTGATTTGTTATCCTACTATTTATGTTTTAGATTATCTGCCATTTATATTTATTTTGCATCGTTTACCTTCAATGAGAAACCAAGCCTGATACGGTCTACAAATCTAGTTCTATCTTTTTCATGTCTAGTTTAACATTGTTTCTTTTTTTCTGAACCACAATTGTTGCGAGGTCATGCCATGTACTGGGCACCACTGGCATGAGATGTTGGCATGTGGAACATCTAATCACAGACTTTAGATGGATTTTAATGAAGTCAAAATTGGACCCAATTACCTTTAAGTGGTGTTTAGTACTTGTGATGTTTGGGTGTTTTGAGGTAAAGCAGATGGTTTTGGATCCAAACTGGTTTCAATGAAATATCTCATCTGGATACCCATTAGAGTGCCTTGAGAGATTTTCACATGGTTTTTCTTCTGATTTTCTATCAGATCTAATGTTTATACACTCTAGTTTAGTACTTATTGCATTTGAGTTTATGTTATGTATTCCGGCATTCCTTTAACCCCAAGGAGACTTTTGATTGACCACAGTATGTGGCAGGTTAAGAATGGATCTGATAATTTGTTCATCATAATTTAATAATCAAATCAGATCTAGTTTAAAGTAGCAGATGTGAAGCACCCCAATTTTCAATGAGGTCTAATGAAGTGTTGGATTTGATCTTGTTCTAAAGCCATATTTAGGTAGTATTAAAATATGGATGTATCTTTAAACTGGTTTTCATAGAATATTGCATCTAGATTCATATTGGTCCTCTTCAAAAATATTTTAGGATGTTTTAACCTTTGATATCTCCCTAAATTCAATATGTTATACAATTCGATTTAATAGATGTTGCATTTGGTGTTTTCATGATTTGTTGTATTAACTCCTATTGAATCTAGCTAGGTTAAAGTGACATGGTTAGGCTAACCTTGGGCAAACAAAAGCCGATTTTAATTCCACATTGCATCCTGATTTCATTGGGGTGAAATTTGTTTAATTTTGTTTTGCTCTAGTCAACTAATCCTAGATTTGACATCCTTTTAATGCCCAGTTTTGTTTTCCAATTGCATGTGATGTTTTAACTTGACTGGCCCCTGCAGTGGATTATTTTGACCAATGACAAATTTCTTAATGAGTTTTGGTGATCATCAAGCTGGGAATATATGAGTTTCTGCCAGAAAGTAATCTATGACCATTAAACAACATGTCAGGTAAATCATTCATGACAGAAGCATGTCCCTAGGATTGTGTGTAAGCTTGTAGTTGCTTGCTTTATTTGTTGCTTTGTGCTTGTGAGTGTTAAAATATGCAATTTAAAGTCAAATTCTCCATAGTTTCTCTCATAGCTAAATTTTTTTCTCTGTGTACAAGAACTATAATGACTTAATCCAGAGACACTAGGAGAAGACTTCAAATGATTTTGGACGCTTCCAAGTGCTTGGTAGTGTTGATGGTGTTTTTTAACTTTTAACGCATTATCGAACACAATAAAGTATTGAATACTCTATCCTCTCTTGAACAAAGACTTCTCAAATGCTGAAGATTAGCAAAGGATCACTCGAGATGACTCCAAGGTTTACAATGTCCAATCTTGACGTGCTGGATAGCTCAATGGTGTGATGCGTTTTTTGTACCTGTGAGGGGACTTACGTAATTGTTCTTCGTCAATCCAAATTCAATGACGGTTACTTTTCAAATGATATTCGAAATATCAATCTTTCCTTCTACTAATGATCTTTGATAAAAAAAAATGAAAAAAAGAGCAAGGTTTAATGAATGCTATGCTAATACTAAGAATGCAAGACAATGGACAACTTCAAGTGAGCTCAACTAAGCTTTGTTTCGACATGCCATGAACATCTCCTCAATGCTAGTGCAATCTTCTAAGGGTAGCTTAATGATTTTCAAATCACTACTACAAGCATAGATACCTTCAAGATGAAGCATATCAATGATCGAATAGTAATTGAAGTTAAGCTTTTTCTAAAATGAGTTCAGTCGACTATGCGGGATACTTCACCATCGATGGAGTACTAGTAGTATGAACAATGAGCTTCACTATCAATCATGCACATGCATCTTTCATTCATCTAAAACACTTAAAGCAAATTCTATTCTATTTTTTTTTGTCTTCAAATATTAAGTTCTCATAAAAGGATGAAGAAACAAGCAAATGCTCCAAAACTCAATAAGTCACGAACACTTCAATGATTTTATTAATTTTGCAGCATCGAGCAACAATTCTTCAAAACTCTTCTAATCGATCCTTTACAAATGAAATGAATTGAGCTTATATAGTGCTCTTAACTACAATGAATGGCCAAGATTAAATCAAAATCAAGGGCCAAGATCTTGCCACCTAAACCCTAATTAGGGTTTGTCACAACAAAAACCTAATCTTATTGCAAAGAATTAAATATCAACCAATGGGAATGTGACATCCATTTGGCACAAAGTACGAGGAAAAAACTCTCCAATAGGAAAAATGTCGCCACATGGGATCATAACAAATAATCTTCTAGAATCTTGTTGCCCTTATCTTTTTCTTTTATTGCAAATTTAATGAATCTGGACGTCATGAACTCAATCTCTGTGATTGGAATTGCAGGTAGGTTTCTCAGCTGTTCTTCCAAGTAATTGACTTCTTCCAAAGCAGGGGCAAATGTTGTCTCCCATCTCGGCCCATAATCTCTTGTCTTGCTAGCAAGTACTGTGAATGAGTGTATATTGTCCAGCTATTTCTTGGAAGGTGATCCGTCTGTTCCAAAGAATATGATCTTCACTCATTCGGCTAGCTGATGTCACATCTATGTGAATTCTTTCATTCATCTCTTTCTCAAGAGTGATCTCAACTGCCTCTATGATCTTGTGATGTATCAAATTTATTGCTCCATTGACTTGGGTGCATCCTCTGTTGATATCTTCAAAGATGACCTTCCTCATCTGAAGCAAGTTACACCACTGCTGGAAATTAGGGGATTGTCCATCTCTCAATACTCCTTTGTTCATCAAAGTTTGCTTAGGCAATTTCTTTATTGCTTGTAATCTCGACAAAGTATAGTCTCTAGTGTAAACGAAAGTGGCATAAGCTGCCATGAGGACTTGAGTTGTTTCAAGAACGCTTATAGCCTTATCAAATATCTTCACTAGTTCTTTCACAAATGCAATCACCCTTTTGAAAGTCTTATTTATCCAAGTATCCATCAGGTGTGCTGAAGTTCTCATCTTTTCAAAATTGTCAACTGAGTCTGGAGGAAGCAATGGTGGTGGTGTAGCTAAAGGATCATGCTGCCTCAATGGTTGCTTGAATTGCTGGAAGTGACTTCTCAATGCATTTATTTCTTTCCAATTTCTTTTTCTTCTCTACTTCCAACTTCAGCATGTCATGGACCGTCTTCACTGTGTCGTTCATGTCTTCCAATGCTTTCTCAGTGGTGGGAGGGCCTAAATCAATGGTCTCTGAGTCATATTCTTTTGCTGTGATCTCACCCTCAAGCTTATCTACTATTGGAGTGGCAATCTGTGTTATTCGAGATCCTGCACCATCTCTTGTCATCTTTGACATCTTTGCTCCTTTCTTCTTCTCAGTAGGCTTTTGAGTTCTGCTTAGGAAGCTATCCCAATCAATAGGATCTTTCTCTGCTACAATCACTTCCTTTGCTAACCTTTCCCCAAGCCATGCAGGTATAGCAGATTTCTCTTCTCCTACTTGCACTTCATTTAGCTGCTCATCTTCTCGGGGTGGAGATGTTACTTCTTGATCTTCATTTTCGATATCCATATGTACAACTTTGCCTGCTTTATCGTTGACTAGCTCAAGTGGGACTGAATTGTCTTGACCCAATGGTTGCTTACCCTTGTCTGTCCTTTCGCACCTGCTGTTCTGAATTGTAGATTTCATAGACTCATTCACTCCACGATCAATGCTCTCTCTAGGTGGATGATTTTCTTGGCCAGTTGCTTGATTCATTTCTATTTCATGCATTGAAGAGGTACTTGTAGAAGGGCAACTTGAACATGATTTGTGCTTCTTGTTTGGGGGCTGTTCCTTGTGACTTTCTTTTCTCTTCGATCCCTTGGAGTGAGCCGGTTGGGTGGCACTTCCACTCATGCTTTCACTTTCTGTGTCATCATCGGAAGACTATCTCACCCATCAATTCAAATGTCAGCTGTCTATCCTGTCTCTTAATTTCTGGATTTGGATGTCTACCCATCGTTTTGTATATGCAAAGAGTAGCTTCATTAAATCTTTCAAATTGGTGATCTCTACATCAATCCAATTGACCTTCACCTCTTTGTCTTTCTCTTGTTCATATATTGGTTGGAGGTGTCTTACACTATCTTGCGTTTGATCTGGAATGTCGAAGACTTTGCATGTCTTGACGATGTTTATTGATAGTCTCGAGCACATTTTCCTCCTTATATCTAAATCATCTTGAGCATTCATGAAATGATCTTCCAATTGTAGCTTATGTTTGTGCCTTCTTCCACTAGATCTTTTGATACTGCCGTAGGGATCAAAGGTGTCCATGGAAAAGTATGGAAATAGAAGGAGAGATTTCAACTCTTCTTCCACCTTCTCTACCGCCTATAAGGATGGGCATTCTTCCAATGACTATCCAATGGAAATGGGAAATGGAATTTTTGACTTATGTCTATTCCTTTGTACTTTGTTGTATGCCATCAATTGCCTCACCAATTCAAGCAATACTATCTTGTCGGTAGGATATCTTGGTAGCATGTTGGGCGGACAAGAGCATCCTTGTATCCTTATGTAGGTGAACTTGGGAAACTGGATAAACCAAGCACGAAACTTCTGTATCAGCTCTTTTGCTTGTGGGGATAATCTCTGATGAATGCCACCTTGCAAAGTCGTTGTTATATGCATAGTGAAGGCATCATTCACCCTTATGTAATGTGCTCTGCTAGCATAATGCAGTTGTGTGTATGATCCGCATGCTCTCAATTCTCCAGCTCGCATACCGACTGGACCTCTATAAATTAATCGTGCGTATTCATGAGATCAAGCAAGCAAACATATGATGTATGAACTCATGTAGAGTGTTCTAGTTCGTGCAAGTCTCTTGAGTTGTATATCAATGTTATTGCTTATATTTCTTGCTCGGTTGATCCTCTCCCTTCCAGTTGATATGATCTCCATGAAGTAAAACATCCAATTCTTGAACTAAGATGGCTGAGGGGTTCCCATGATTCGGTTGAGCAAGGCGCTCAAGTCACTGAATTCCTCCTTGAAATCAATCCTGTGGAGCTTGGTGGGTAGCTTAGATATACCAGGTCTGCTCTTCAATAACCAATACTTGTTGATTATGCCAAGGCATTTGTCAAGATCATCATCATAGAATGCCTGTGCTGCTTCCTCCCTTTTGTAAATCATGCCATTGAATTTAAGTATGTGGAAAGCTTCACTGATAGTCATCTCGATTAAATAGGCAAGTTCTCTACCATCAGGTGCAACTATTGTCCTTTTGCTCGCATCATAGTGCTTGGCACACTCAACAATCAATTCATTGCACAGTATAGCCGGAGGGAAGACTATTGCTTTCACTATCCCGCTCTCGAAGGCTTGGTGGTATACAGAGGTCCTTTGAACTTCTTCATGTTGATTTGGCCAAGGTTGGTGTCTCCTACATTGCCTCGAGATTATGTAATCTTGGACTCCAATGCCTCTCCCTTCGAGTCTTCCTTGATGAGAGCTTGCCGTGCACCTTGTTGGTGCCCCAAAATGGGGTTTACATTGCAAGTAGGCAGAAACCAAGCCGGTTCTTAAGATTTATCAATGGAGGAGCCATCTCCGACTTTTAAAAATCTTCAAGGACTTGGACCAACATATGACAAGAATTTTGAAAATCCTTCTACACTTCGGGCTCTGCAAAACCCTGGAGGGTGATCCTTTGATGAATTTATAATCTTTGTGCCATACTTATACTTTCATCAAATTTAAGCAGAAAATCTCAAACACATGCTCAACAACAGGGAGAATTCTCAAGGATGGCTAATCCTCTAGTGATCCTCAACCCAGATGAAGCTTTGAGATGGACAAAACATACAACAGTACATATAAGATATTGTGCCTTTTTATTGTAATTAATTATGCAGCAAACATAGGTGAATAGATCACATAAATGATTATAAGGATTCATAATAGAACCATTACAGTAGAGTTTTAGCGCTCACTTCTATGCTTTAATACAATCCCCTCCAACAATATTCTCACACTCCGTGTCTTTGCATTGAATATTTTAAATTTTTACTAACTCTTGAGATAGGAGCAACAACTTCACTATTTTGAGTCTTGTCTTGAATGAGACAAAGTTTTTGACTCTTATATCTATCAAATTAAAACTTCAATTTTACTCTAGATATTGACTTGTTGATAAGTGGTTCTTAGTGAGCCCTCGGACATAAAGAACCTTTATAAGTTAACATTTGTGAATTTTGAGTAGTAATATCTCATATCCCTTGCATTTCATAGGATGTATCATCACCAAGTGAAACTTAACCATATGAAGTTGAATTGGTTAGGTTGTAGAACCACTCTTGTTCACCCTTCATGTGTGGATGCACTAGAATCAATATACCAAGTGGGACTTTAAGGAGTAGATGCTTGAACTTTGTAGCATATAAAAAATCTTGTTCATTAGGATCACATGTCAAATCAACATTATCTTGTTGTTTGTGCTCTTTTTGCCAACAAAGGATTCTTTTTCTTGTCCCCTAAGAATTTTGTTGTGGCTTCACGTTAGCTTGATTCACCATTTGCAAATGAATCATACCAACATTCTTGAAGATTGTGTCCCATCTTCTCACAATCTCCCCTTTCTCTTCGATTGCTTATTTGAAGAAGATCATCACCAAAGTTGCTGGAATGAACATCAACAAGTGGTATATCCATGTCAGTTGGGCCTCCTCTCTTGTACTAGTAAGCCCAAAGCTTGCTTTCCATGTTGAGTATTTCTTATAGGTTGATGATGGTATGTACAATCTCCAACATCATTTGTCATATGGCTTGAGGTATCCCCTCAGCCAAATGAGGGTGTGTTCCCACTACAAATAGGTTGAGACAAACAACCATACTCCATGCTTTGATTGCATCTGCCATCTAGGCTTTCTCTAGAAGGTAGAGATTGAGGAGCATTTCATTTTCAGATGCCCTATTTTACTATGAGGTGTGGAGAGTTACTATTGCCTCTACGAGGACTTAGGCAAGCATCTCTCTACTTTCTTCAGATATGTAGACTAGTGGTTTGGCCTTTATCTTTGGGAGGCCATCACCTTTTGATGCAGATCCCTACATGAGGTCTTTTAAGGTTCTAGAGCCCTATTTGATGTGTTTTTTATGACACCTCAAACACAATAAAATACTAAGTATTCTATCCTCTCTTGAACAAGGAAACCTCAAATGCTAAGCTTCGTGATCAAACAAGGCAACCCCAAGGTTTACAATGTGAACAATCGACTTTAACGATGGATAAACTTAGTGAATTGATGTGATATTGCTGGTAACACAAAGGGACTTCGTTTTGCTGGAACTGGAACTTGATTACTAAATTCACTTTAAATAAAGGACAAAAGGAAAGGCTTTATAGAAATCTAAGTTAACACCTAACAATGCAAAAAATGATTGTTGACTTAGTGAAACCAAATCAAGCTTTGCTTCGCCATGAGGAAACAACTACACAAAGATGGTGCAATCTCCTAAGGATACACAAATGATTTTCATATCACTTATGCACATCAACACCATGAACTATGAGCATAAAGCAATTGAAGTTAGGCTTTCAATTCAGTTCAGATTAACCATGCATTGCAATTTGCAATCAACAAATTCCAAATGGTATGAACATATAGGCTTCACCATTAATCAACAATAAGATCTTCCATTCAACTAATTAACTCCATATAAACAAATCGAAAACTTGAGAAGTAGAAACCATGCAACATGTGGAAGCAACACACAAAAATCCACCATATCCTCAATGAAAGTCATATGTTTATTCCAACATAGCCTTGGTAACACTTCCAGGATATATAAGGTGAATCACTTCATTGGAAATGATCATCGAATAGGGAGGATCCTCATACACACAAATATCTGAATATAAGCAGTAGATTAGATAGATATAAACAGCAGGCCTGTCCATTAACAAGTATTTTGTATGCAATAGGGAAATGTTATAATGCAAGATGTTAATAAACTATGTAAATATATTATGTTCTTTAATTAATAAATAAGTTTATCTACTCTTTATTCCCACAAGCAATCATACGGGGATGGAAGGAAATATGTTAGGGAGAGGCAATAGACCGATTCCCTCAAATTAAGTAGGCCACCCCAAGTGGATGTGTCGACGTGGCTAAAATCGCATTGCTACGACTCTATCCGGATGCAAAATAGAATTTACTTGCCGAGTATCCTATCCTCTCTTGTATAAGGAAGCCCTAATGCTGTTTTAGTTGATCAAAGGGGACAACCTCAAGGTTCCAATTGTCAGTCCACGACTGCAGGATAACTTAGTGATTGATGTGTTTTGCTGGGAGCACAAGGGGCCTTACGTTTACAACAAGCTGGTCTGCTGCGATTCTCAGATTGGGGAATAAAATCAAAAGGGAAGGGTTAAGAGACCTAAAAATTAACAAGACTGGTATGCGGGTAGACGGATTCAACATAACCAATCCCAGCTTGGCCAGAATAACTCACAACCTCGCAAGAACGGTGCATGTTCAAGGGGACTTAGAAGATTTTCAGATTGCAGGTACATGGCTAAGCACCCAATTCTGGCGCAGGTCAGACGAACACCTGCAATTGAACTAAACACAATTTTAATGGCCCAAACTAACCATACAAAGGGATACACAATTAATATATCCCCAATGGTATGAACCTGAATTCATCAAATACTTGCATACCAAAAAGATCTATCTAAACTGCTGAAGGAAACCATGCAAATAGACTAAAACCAAGATGATAAACACCTAATCAATGTCCATTATATTGATTCTAGCTTCTATTACAACAATTTCTGCAGCATTTCTATGCTACTACTAAAATTTAACCTTCTACTCTAATCTATTCTAATTGTCTACAAAAAATCTACCCTAAAAATCTAACCCCTTACAAGAGAAAGGTCTCTGCCTTTTATAGATTTTACAATTTGAATCGATGGCCAGGATCGACTGCATCCAAGGGCCATGATCTGCCTTCTAGAAGCTGGCAGCTTTAACCCATGTCCATTCAATTCTCAGTTATCCCTTCAACCACATTTTCAACTGCCTACCACTATTTGGCATTAATTCAGTCAGTTTGGTAGTTGGAGATAACTAACTTGTGTCCCCTCACTTTGAATCCATTAGACGGGGCCCACAGGCAACTCTCTTTTTACAATAAACAATTTCAGTTTTTTAAACTGATTTTTTGGAATTTCTTCCAGAAGTGTATTCTTCTGAGAATGCACATTTTGTAGCACTCTGTGTTCTTTGTCTTTGGTCTGGCTGGTGGACTTCAACTTTGTGGTTTGGTGGCGTGCTTGGTTTTTTGATCTTGCGCTCTGCAGCGCGTTCCTCATTTTGCATCTTGGTGTCGCTCGCGATCGCGTCTCCAATTTGCGTTTTAGGTGGACGCCTTAGCCTCTCTCGATGTCGTTGATTCTGCAAGCAATCGATTTTGACTTAAATTAAACATTTCGAAAAATTAAATAAATTAATTTATCAAACATTAAATTTTAGGTGATGTCAAGCTTTGAAAATGAAAGACGAAAGACGTTCACTTTTAAAATATAAGTCCCCTCCTTTGCAAAATTAGGGCCTTAGGATTAAAATGCACAAGTTCTCACTTGGTCAACTCTTTGACAAAACTCGGCACTACATTGAAATGGATGAGACCTTTAAAAGCCCCCTTATAAAACTCGACATCTTTGGCTCGAAAAATGTGCGATTTGGGGGCTAAACGTCTTAACCTTTTCGGCCTATTGAGCCTTTTGGTGATTCTACATTTGAAACCTTTTCATCCTATTCTTCTTTTTGTGCGCTTTACCTCCTTTTCACTTTTTTGGGCAAATAGGGCGAATTGCACGATTTTGATCTTATAAGTTTTTCGGCCAAATGAAGGAAAATGCATGATTTTCTATTTCGAACCTCCTTCACCCAATGATTTTCAGGCCATTTGAGGAAAATGTGCGATTTGGATTCTTAGTTCGGCCCTCTGAAGATTTTTGCATGATTTTGTTGAAGGCGTTTTTGGACTTGGTCGAATTTCTTACTTCTTCACTTCATTCTCGGCCTTTAGTGGGTATTTGTTATTTTCGGCTAAATTGGTCGAAATGCGACTCTAGATGGTCTTGTTCAGTTTCGGCCTTTGAAGCGATTATGGAGTTTAGAGCCTTTCGGCCTAAAACATTACTTTGCGAGTTTGCACTTTGTAATTTTCGGCTTGCAAGCCGATTTTGCAAGGTTCTGATTTCACTTTATATTTCGGCCACATAAGTTAAATCGCGCGACTTGGCCCTTCTTTGCTATTTTTGGCCCCTTGCTTTCCTTTGCGTGATTCTGCTTGGTATTTCGGCCTACTAAGTCGATTTTAGAGCCTTTGCTTGCATTTTGGCCTTAGAGGCCGATTTTGAAACTTTAAGTTGTCGGCATCTTAAGTTAAAATGCGAACTTGACGTCTTTCCCCCATTTCGGCTTATGAGACCATTTTGATAGACTTGCGCGAGCTAGGGTTTACCTTTCATTTTCAGCCTTTTAGCCGATTTTGCGAGTTCTGAACTTTTCGGCAAGAAAGATTTCATGCGCGACTTAAAGTTTTGTTTCATTTAGACGCCCTCTTTGATTTTGGGTTTTCTGAGTTAATGGCGTGATTTCAATTCTAACTTTACAAAAATCACATTTCTCCCCTTCACTGATGATTTTCGGATTGATGGGGCTTTTTGCATGATTTTCGGATTCTCCTTACATTTCGGCCCTATGAGCCGATCTATGAGCTTTTGAACTTCGCTTCTATCCATTTTCGGCTTGAAGGCCAAATTTGCGATTTTGAAGCCTTCCAACTTCTTTTCATTGCTCGCTTTCTCCTACAAGGGCAGACAGACATGGGGGTCTCCGTCAAGATTGGGGTGCGTGTGTAGAACGCACAATAGGATGGAATTGTCTTGGTTGGATGTTTTTACCATTTGTGGGCCAAGGGACGAGTTGTCTTCGTTGGATGCTGCACGCTCTCTGGCTTAATTGGGCTGAATAGTCTTCCTCAATAACCCGAGTTTCATCGAATTAAGTAGGCTACTCCAAGTGGATGGAACTGTCTTGGTTGGATGTTTTGTGGGCCAAAGGGTGAGTTGCCTTAGTTGGATGCTTTGTGCTCTTGGGCTTAATTGGGCTGAACAATCTCCTGGCATCCTTTGTGGTTTTCCTCTCCAAACCCTACTATGGTTAATTATGGGAAATGGAACTATTGACAGCTTGGTTCCTAAAATACAAAAGCTATTGCTTGATTTATCTAAATAAATTAAGATGATTATTGATATATATGCACTTATATTTGTTGTTGAATCCCTAACCGTAATAGAAATAATTGGTCTTATGAATTATATTTCAAATGTTGTCTAACATGATTGCAGGATCTAAACCAGGATTGATTTTGATAAGGAGATTTTATTTGTAAAGATATAATTCTACCTATATTATGTTTCTAATTTTAATTGTACTTGTAATTTTAGGGCAAGATTTAGGATCATCCCTAAAGGGGACATTATAATGTTTAACTATAACAAACTGTTCTCCAAGGACAAGATTATTTTGCTGATTTTGAAGTTGTGCTTCTAAATCATCTAGTCTCTCATGAATTCCCCTAGCAATCATCTTTCTCATCCAATCTTTTCTTTCTACCAAAATCTCTTATAAATCACTGATGGTGTCCAAGCTGTTTTCCGTCTAAATATAGTGGACTCAGAGGAGCAGGAATTTAGTAAGAAACAATAGGCTTTCTAGGCCAGCAAAGCTATTGGGATCCCTGAAATGAGAAACTTTTATCTTGTACCAACATTTAGAAGACGAGGAAGCTAATTGAGAACACATATCAATTGGGTGGTGAATAGAAAGAGTTTAGGGAAGGGCCTTGCTTTCTTTGCTTTGACCCACATTAGGATTAGTAAAATGAAAATGGTCTCTGGTAAGATAAAAGCTATCAAGAGTACATTCTCTTATTCACTCTCTAATTGTTACGCCATGTATACCAGAGTCAAGATAACCATACTTTATGCCTTCCCTCTCCACAAAGAATCAAACACATTTAGCTGCCTTCTCATAATAAATTTAATGAAATTGCTCATTTTCCTTTTAGTCAAACCTGAAACCATCAAGATCATCACTATGCTCAACCATGCTATTGAAGTCTATCCATAGCAAGGGGACTCTCTCTGAAAATAAGACAATAAGACACAAAAAAAGGCTAAACTCTAATAGGCCTAGGTTGCAAAGGCTAATTTCTAAAATTTGTTTGGACAAGCAAAAAAGAGAGGAAGAGAGGACAAGGGATTTATAGCCAGGGGAGATACCACATTTGCATTTTTTATTAGGTATGTTCACTTGTATCCCTAATTTTTTATTGTCATCATTTGTTAGTTAACGTATGTTTTTAAAGTCATAAATATCAATAATCTTATTTCTTAACTCATCGAACCAATGAACTCCGATGTGTTGGAAAAATCAAATTTACCATTTCATTTTTGTTTTTTTCTATTTTTATTTTTTCTCAACTTTTGATGTGGTGAACATAATTGTTTATTTGGTTTGTAATTACTAAATGTTGAGTATTCATTATATAAATTTTCTGAGGATTTGTTTTGGTTTTGTCATTTTTAATATTCCTGTCATATTTCTCCCAGATTATCATCTGCAATCTAACTTGTCTTTTGCATATCAGTAACATCTTGTTACTTTCAGTTGTGGAGCTTCGCATTAGTATTTTTGTGTTTGAAAACTTAATGTATTTGTCAATGATACTATTTTTATTAGTTTTAAATGAGCTTAATATCATTTCATGTATTGTAAGTAGTGTTTGAATATTGTAGAACATGCAATTGGTTGGTGATAAAAAAAGTAAAGTGACTGCAAGGCTTCATTTTTGCCGGTCATGATTGTTATGATGCTTCTTCCTTTTATCAGATTGTGTCTATCCATCGTTGATTGCTGGCAGATTTAATGCCTCTTTTAGGAAATTCAGTGTATTCAGTAAATTAATAAAATATATGCAAGCACATTCATGAAACTGTATTTTTTGTAGGTACCAAGGTCATCTAAAATGTTACATGAGGATAATGAGACAGTACTTTACAGTGTTACTCTGTTCAGGAAAGTAGCTGATAGTTTCAAAATTAGTGCACGCGAAAAAGGATTTCAGGTCAGTATCTCTTGGTAGGATCTCTTCTTTTTGACTGTAGTGTCAAATGGTCATATATTTTGTAAGTCTTATTGACAATTATCATATTTTTCTATTGAATGCATGAGGTGTAATTTGTTCTTTAACTCTGTAATTGAAGTATTCTCATGGTTCTTATGAATGTTGCTGTCCATGGGAGTTGTTTCTAGATAAGGATCCATTCAACTAATCTTTTAATATATTACTTGCTAGATAATATTCAAATTTTGTAAATTTGTTTTTATGAAAAAAAAACTATTTATTAAATAAAGATTACTTGAGAACATGAGTACCACTTTTAATCCATATATGATACATATTATGCATGTCAGATTCGCGATTTCGAATATGATCCAGAAGCCCAAGAAAGGAGGAAAGCAGAGATGGAACAAATACTGAATGATCAGGAGACCACGAGGGTTGCTCTCCAACAATGGTGCCATGCTAGCTATGGAGAGGTAGCTTCATAACTATATAGTTCAATGGATTACTGATTCATTGCTTTGTCCCATATCGACGAGGTTCTAAAATATTTATTGGACTAAACTGACCTGATTAAAAATGCTACTTATACTAATTTGATTCGCTCAAGTAATTATATGCATTCTCACCTTCCATACTATGTGGGGATTCTTGTAATTTTTACACCTCCGAGTGGGATATCTCTGTCATGACCATAAAATAAAAACAAAGGTTTCAATCCCATGCAATCTCTTAAATGCTAGTCACATATCTGTTAAATCTCTGAGGAGCATACATGTGTTATAATGTTTTGATTAATGATGGTTCCTTGAAGCTCATCAGTGTACTGTTGCCATCAATCATCCATTCTATGATGCTCTTTTCTATATGTACTAGCTGTGTTGGTATTTTTGAAGAGTTTTGTTCATGAACCAATTTGAAGTTTATTGGAGGCCTTTATACGCTACAAATAGGACTGGGGAAGATATTCCTGTTCGTTTGATTTTTTCAATATTAATTTTTTGTGTATAATTGGCCATATCTTCTGTAAAATAATATTTCTGCATATATGATGAATGTGACATTTCGTTTTCATATACTTAAATGTAGAATAAGGTAGCTACATTTCTGGGACTATTGACTTTTATTTTATGTCACCTTTGCTACGATAGAAAAGGCTAATATAAAACCGAAATTAAAATCCAAATCTAAAATCCCCAAGGTTTAATAAATCAACCTGAAAAACTTAATTTTAAATAGCATGCCAACGACTTTTAAATCACAATCTAAAAAGATTGTTAAATGACGTAGACAAAGTGAATTGACTACATGGGTTTACAACTGCTGCAATTTTGCATCAGGCATACATCAACAAGACGATTAAAATAAATAAATAAATCTTACGTGTGAATTTAATTAGAACACTAAAATCAATGATCTCTAAAAGTGCGATAACAGAAACAAGAATATAAACAAAACAAAATGCAACAACACACTTGAACACTTACAAATGCAATTGGAACATGAGTGGTTTGCAAATTGATTTCATAACATTTAACATGGTGGTACTTTAGCCAAAACATTGCTTTAACAAGTCATAACATCTATTCAAGAATAGAAATATGATTTTGCTAGTCACATGAAAAAATGTTGGCATTAATATGATTACAGATGTATCTATACAAAAATCAATACAGATACTACCATAGCCGAACCATCTAATTGTTACGTTCAGAAAGCATAATATATCGAACAAAAAATAGTAATACAAGAGCTAAACATAGCTGGGCCTTGCATCATTCTTTTGCTAAATCAAAGGATGATATGAAGCCTAATATTGTTGTTTAGGTTCCTTAAGAAGGAGAAGTTAGCCTAGAAGAGGGCTGCAGCTCAAAGAAGAGGGCTGCAGCTCAAAGGAGGAAATTGTAAATTGTCATTTGATGACCACATGGATGATTGTAAATTGGCTCCAAGAAGAGTAAAGCCATGTAACAAGAGGAAAAAAACTTGAGATGGTTGCAAATCAGCTCCAAGAGAAAGGAGCATCCCAAAGGAAGAGGTAGATCATTACAACCTCATTAGACTTTGGATTAAGTGAAATTTCAAGCTGAATCTTTGTCATCTCCTTTGGCATGAGCTGTGTTTTAAGATTTTCTTTGTTTGTTTATATTGTTTTTTTGTCATCCTTCATCTTTCTTAGGCAGGATAATATAAAGAGGCTTGAAATACCCCTCATAATGGAGGAAAAGCGTTGAAGAAGTAACTGAAAAGTTACTAAGGCATAAAAACAGCATGGCGAGAAGGTTTACAGCAATATGCAATATATTTAGCATGCTTTTGTTCATGTGGATGGTTGCATAGTGTGAATGAAGTGGGTGACAGCCATTAAAGAGGTTTTACAGACATTTGTCTTGTTTAATTTTCCAAGAAGTTGGAACTACAATTTTAGAGTAAGGATTTGTTTGTGATGAAGCTACCCATGCTAGTTTGTGGATCAGGTTGCCAATGCCAATGAGATGGTTCCAGCAGGTTGTGGCATATTATTGGTAGGAGATAAGGGGAAAAACTGCAGGACAACTAAAAAGAAGGGAGGCTGGCACTTCCAAATATGCTACGAAAATGTTTCTCGGCACTTCCAAATATTTTAAGAAAATATTTCTAATGACGGTATGATTTGTGACAACGATTCACTCTAAATTTTATTATAAGTGGCTGGCATGGGAAAATAACACCATGTAAAAAATAGACGCGATAACTAACAGTATTTATAGGTTTTTAAAATATTAATAAATGCAATTGATGAAAAAATGCACGAAAATAAGGAAATGTTAAGAGAGAAGGGAAATTAAAGTACATGCAGTCAAAAGGATTTGTTTCTCAAGAGGAATCTGCTTCGATCTCAGTTTTTTCTGAACAATGTAAGAAATTTTATTAAGCAAGGCAGACAAAGGTCAAGTTGACAATTATTTATTTGGTGGAGATAGAGTAGTGGAGGAAGCAAGCTTGTGCAGAAAAAGTAAGATGACATTAAGGCCATGTTATCTTTGTCATAGGTAACTGTTCACAATAAGTTATTTAATTCAATATTGCAAATGCAGTATGCCAATTCATGCTGAAGTACATAACTAATTAGATTGGGCTGTTTAGCAGGGAAATGATTGTGGGCATTAGTGTTGAATATTTTGTCATTGATGTCAAGGTTGATGATCAAGTTTGGAATGAGATATAGTTTGCAAACTTTGCAAGTACTCTCTGAGTTGCCGAGTACTCTATTTTTTTTGCTAGGGGAGTTTTCACAAGTTTAACTCTCGCGTTTTTATAGATGCAAAAAAACATGGGTAAAAATCTTGACGCAGGTAAAACACTAGTTAACATGCGTTTTTCATGTGTTTTTTCTGCTATAAAACAATACATTTGTCTCTTTCGAGATGTCAATTTTTAATTTAATACATTTTGTAATTGAATTTCACAAAAAAAAAATGTTTCCTTAAGAGATATTAATTTTTAGTACTTTCTAAGTTGCCAAGTTTTTGTTGAGTATTTTAGAGTTGAAAATTTTGGGCTTGCCGAGTACTCTTCGAGTCCAAGTCTGCAAACTATGGAATGAGATGTTTTTCAAGATGCTGATTATTTATTAGATTTTCATCAATTGTTTTCTTGAGCTGCTTGGTTGCGTGCTTAAGCTGGTTGGTTGTCTGGTTGAGCTGTTTGAGCTACTTGGTTGTGTGCTTGAGCTGCTTGGTTGTCTGGTTGAGCTACTTGGGTGTTTGCTTGAGTTGGTTGACTGTTTGCTTAAGCTTCCTGCTTGTCTATTTCTTTGCCATGTCACCATTTGATGAGGCAAGTCGATTAATTTGGACAGCGATTAACTAACTTTTGTTTATGTGGCCAAATTTAGTATACCGTCATTTCTTATTTTCTCAATGTTTTCCTTGAAGATGTCATGGTTTTTTATTTATTTGAGTAATAAGGTTTAATATATGCTGTGACTTTCATCTATTCCCAGGGTTTGCCGTAGAAACAACAAGTGAAATATTGCTATTATTTTTGGCATGTAGAAATGAAACATTTTAATGGCAGAATCCTAAGGTGGTGTCGTTCGATTTATATTTGCAACGGATGATTATTCGTGATTGGGCTAAAATTTTGAAAGGAAATATTAATTGATGTGAAGATGCATTTGAGCCGACTCCATTATCCATTTAGCATGAATCGTGAAAAAGACTAGAAGCGTTGTTTAATGTTTGGAGATTGTAGTTCTTTGGTGCGACAACTTTAGCCTGTGTAATGGTCTGCTTTAATGAACCATTTTTATTCCCTACCGAGCCGTCCTCCTCTTCCTTTGTCAGTGGTTATGCTGGGTTTTTTTTTCGTGGAGAGTATGGGGATATATTTTATGTGGTGTTTTTATTTCCTTCGTGTGGAAGCTTCATAAAGATTGAGATTTGTGGTGTTTTATTTAAGAGTCGGGTATCTCGTAATTTTAATAGTGTAACAGTTTCCTTTGCCTTGGCTGGTCATGGTGATATATGCGATTATCTCTGTGCTGAAGTGTTAGACGATTGGGTTATTGCTAGAACAGGAAGTGTGAGGATCATGCTCTTCAAAAACTATCAGGGATCGTTTATTACCATTTTTCATTCTGCTCTCATTGTGGTTTTTATTACTACGTTTTGCTGACTGTATGGTGGTGTGGAAATAGGATACGTAAAAGCGTTATTGTTGAATTGTCAGTAATATGAAGACAATAAGAGTTCACTGCCGAAAAATATGTGATGTATAGCTATTAGCTAAGAAGAAGAATTGTGAGAAACTTCCAATGCTAAGGGGAAACAAAGTATATTGGAGGAGGTCGGCACTGTTATATGTAATATTTGGCTTCTGAGAACTTGCAGCTAGCGAGGGAAACACATTTGCAGTTGTTGTGTTTCCAAAAATAAGAAACTTTGTATTTTTTTGATTTTTTGTGTTGAAAAAGACTGGAGTAGGTGCTTTAGCATTTTGAAGTTGGTGCTTCAAGGGGAGTAGGTGCTTCTTGTGAGTTGGTGCTCACTTTTGTAATCAGGGTTGGTGCCCATTTGTTAATGAAAGCTTTTGTGTGTCGTGGTTTTTTACCCGAAAGGGTTTTCCACGAGAAAATTGGTGTTTGTCTTGATGTTTGCTCTCTATACTTTATTAAATAACCAGTCTCTCTATTAATTCAACAGTCCATGTACATCAAGTGTTTGTAACATTAAACCCAGATACGACTATCCTGATGCCACTTCGAAGGAAAGGTACGCAATATATAATACCCGAAGGGGTGCGACCAACCGTCGTGTCCAATTGCCCTTCGGGATGACTAACTAACTGACCGCCGTAACTCATTATTACCGACGACAACATAAACATAATATGACAACATAACATAATGATTATTCCCGACAACATCATCCCCCCCAAGAAAAGAAGTCTTCTCCAGACGACTTAATACAAAATAGAGATGGCATTAAACAGAACCCAGGTAGAGAACTGCAGGAACTACTAACGCCAGTGAGCGTGGAACTCATACACCTGCTGCGTCCTCGCCTAAAAACCCTTTTCTGCTACCATCCGATGCTCAAGTGCGGATTTCACCATTAGTTCTTCCTTTGACATCACAATCCTCCTGTGCCTAAATCAAACTTGTCTGCAAAACATGCTTTTCAGTCTCAGCCTCCACCAACTGCTACTCAAATGATACTGTCTCCCCAGCCAATTTGTCCTCGATAGCCACCGGCGTTGCCCTATCGGCATCCAACTCCTGGGTACGCTGAGCTAAGTCTCACGCTAGTACTGTCTCCAACCTGGTGGTGAGCTCCTCTCGAGCCTTTGGTGCATCCACCAAGGCAACCTCACGTCCAACCGAGACATACTCCAATTTCCTCAAAGCGTACCATTCCTGCCTGGAGGTGGCCACAACCCTCTGGCACAAAGGCTGGGAGACGCCTCAAATCCTCTATCACACTCCCCAAAGGCTGATAACTGAACTGAATAACTCTCTGGTGTCGTATGACTTCGTGTTCTTGCAATGCCTTCCCTCAAATTCTGTTTGTTTGCAACCTCCAAATCCGTCTCCCTCTACGGCTTATGGCTTCCCCGCCAATGCTTAGCTGCAGGCTTCTTTCTCACAGTATGGAACAACCCAACACTTACTGTGCCTTCTCTAATGCCCTCGCCCAACTCAAAAAGGGTATTGTAGCTCAAAAATAAACTGGGGGTTTGGGGGCAGCGCCCCCGCGGGGTCTGGGGGCAGCTCCCCAGGTGCGGTCATCATTTCTGTGATATTTTAAGATGTCAAAACCCTTCTTCTCCACTCTAATATTTTCAGTGTCCTGGCTCCAGATGTCATCGAATGATTTTTCTGATCGTCGTCGTTTTTTTTTTCCACTGTAATGTCCTCGATGGCACCTCGGCCATACAACCTCCCCGTACGGTCAACGACAACACTGACACCTCCAATCGTATGACCACCTGCCCGTGCCGTCAACACCCCTCCACCGTATGGCTATGTGTTTGTTTGTGTGGTGACTTTATGTCCGTGGCGCCTTTATTCCTTGCGGCGGCGGTGGTATCCACCGCACGGTTTTTTTTTAAGTGTCCAGGTTCGGCTCGGGTTTCGTGCCTCTGGGATCGCCCTTTCTCGGTTTGCCTCGGCCGAGAGTATCCTGCTTTGGTCCCGTGCCTCTCGAGTCGCCTGCTCAGCCTCTCAGGTCCCGTTCCATCCTATCGGGTTCCCCTCCGGACTCTCGGGTGTCCTTCCGGCCTCTCGGGTCCCCTGCGCGCTTCTTGTGGTAGGGTTTCAATTTGGACCCGTTGGTGGCAAGTCTATTTTCAATGGCCATCCGAAGACTTAGAACCACAAATTCTACAGGGACCACGGTCTCCTTCCCGTACATAAGAAGAAGAATAATAAAGACTTTGAAGGCTGCGGCCTTCCACACAGGGTTCCAATTGTTGCCGACACAAATGATCTTGGAATTATCTACGCCACCGAGGTTTGGGGCGTCTCCCTTCCAATATTCTCTGTATTTTGGCAGGTACACCTCCTCTATTACTTGCTTTGGTTCCTCTACTTCGAGCCTGTAGCTCTGGAACATTTCGTAATCCTCCATCTGCCAGTGGAAGAGCCTGTTCAATGACCCTGTCTCATCCTCGAAGCACTCTCCTAGTTTGAGAATCCCTTCATCGTTGGGCTCCCTGCAGCCCCGTCCTTCGTCCCTCAGGTCGCCTTTTCCTTCACCCTCCGATTTCGAAGATGATGCCAGTTCCTCGCCGACAACCTGGGTCCTCAGATCAATGGTGTACTTCCACCCCCCTTTCTCTATAGAAAGGGTGTTCCTTTTCCAGTCGTGGTTCACCTTTGCTGTAACTAGCCACCCTCTGCCTAAGATGGCGTCGTACACCTTCTTCTTGAGTGGGATTACCACAAAATCTAGTATAAAGGGTTACGTGCCGATGGTGATCGGTTGGGCCATCAGGGTGCCGAGTGGCTTGATGCCGTGCTGGTTTGCACCTACCAAGTTGAACGTGGGTGGCCATAGTGTTGGCTTCCCCAGCTTCTTCCACGTATCCTCTGGCAGTACATTCACCCTCGAACCTCCGTCCACGATGGTGTCCTTGAGGATAGCCCCGAGAATTCCCATCTCTACTATAGTAGGATGCTGACCACTATTTAAGGTCAACAACATTGGGTCAGCCGAGGGGCTGACTGGAACTTCCGCCCGTGTGGCACGCAAAGGTGTCTGCGCAGTGGTTTGTATGGAACTAAAAATGGCGGTTCTTAACTGTGGCATTGTTTCCAGAAGGTCCTTTACCCTTATAGGTACTTCCATCTGCAGTACTTGCCCAATGATGTTATTTTCAGCTTCCGTACGGGATGATGTACTCACCCCCTCGTTGTTCCGTTGTTCGGCCGTCATCTCACGTTCGATATTGGCTTTTGCCTCCCGTAGTCTCTCCTTCTCTGTACGAGGGTCGGGATAAGTGGCCTTTTTCGTCTGAGTGCGAGTGATCGCCAGTACTTCTTTCTCACCAGTCTTCTCAGCCTTCTCAATGTTGAGGAGATTAACCCCTTCCTTTGGGCAATTTGCGTCCTCATGGTCACCTGGCCCACACCATCGGCAGAGGTGCTGAGGGTTGGCTTCCTTCGTGCAATCATGGGCGAAGTGCCCCCACTGATTACAAACCCTACATTGGATCATTGGCCGGCCCTTGGCGTCATACTGGATACGGCTTTCGTTATTGTTATTGTTGTTATTCCTTCCGCCGCCGTGTCTGTTGTCCTGGTAACCTCCAGATGATGTCGTTGTGTTGGTTTGCTGGGCCGTACCCGCTGGTGCGGATGTTGTGGCCAGCTCAGTGAACAACACTTGGCTCATTTGCGTACTTCGGGTTTTCATGTTGTATGGGCATTTCTTGATGGAGTGTCCCATCACTTGGCAAATCTCACAGAAGGCCTTCTTCGGGCAGGTGCCTTTTGTGTGGCCTTCTTCCTTACAATCAGTGCACCACACCTCTTCGTTTTTACTCGTGCTTCCTTTCATGTTCTTAAATTCCTTCAACATTCGGTGCATATCCTTTTGAAGAGCTTGCACCTTCTTACTTGATGATTCATCACTGCTGCTTTCTCCTGAGGACTCCTCTTCTGCAAAGGACTTGTCCTTTTTCTTCCACGATGTTTTGCCTTCACTTTCCAAATCCATCGCGCGGTTGTATGCGTCATTGTATGAGGTGGGCGGTACAATTTTCATCTTTCTCCTAAGGGATGACCGCAACCCCTCCATGAACCATCTTTTCTTTAGTCCGTCAGCCGGCTGGTTCTCCATCTTCCCTAGTAACTCCTTTAACCGTCGGCTGTATGTTCGCACTGTCTCGTGCTTTCCCTGTTTTGTGCTTAATATCTCTGCCACAATCTCATTATCATCTCGAAGGAGTCGAAACTCCTTCTCGAAGCTTTCTGTAGGTCATCCCATGTTCCCACCTTTGTTTTATCCACGTCAGAGTACCAATCAATGGCTACTCCTCTCAGGGTGGCAGGGAACTGCACCACCCAATCCGCTTTGTCAACTACCCCGTTGGCTAACCATATTGTCTCACATGTACGACAGTGCCATACGGGGTCATCGTTGCCATCTCCATTGAATTTAGGCAACTTCCGTTTGCCCACCATCGATGGGGGTCGTCTTCTTGGAGGTGGCTGTGGCTGCGTCTGTGCGCCGCTCCCTCCGGCGCCGGTGGTGTTCCCTGCGTGGGTGATTGGAGGTACGGTGCTTTGCCTGTTGTGTGTGGCACCTGCAACCGTACGGTTGTCCTCCCCTCCGTTCTCGTGCGCACTCACTCCTGGCTCCCTCTGGTAATCCTCACTTCGTGGCGTAAGGGATAAGTTTCTAAACTGATCCCGAGTCTCTTCGACTAGATTCCTCCGTAACCTTGTTTCCTCCAGAAACTCTTCGTGGCTCCTCACCCTACGGTGTTCTGGCGATGCGTAGAAATTTCCCTCGGCTTCTGCACCCTCCGTGACACCTCCTTGGTTCCCTTCGGGCCACCCTTCGGCAAGTTGCCTTAGCCTCCGTCTACGTTCTACTTGCTGTTCCAGAATCAAGGCCCTCTGCGCGGCCTCCCACTCGTCCGTTTCTGCTTTCTTATTTCTATCTTTATTTAATAGGTTGGGCTTTAATTCCCATACATTTCCATAATTCACAACACATAAACCAGAACACGCCTTTATTAATTCATTTCGTCAATACAACTCGTGTCAATATTATGACACCTTTATTTGAATATAAAATGTTCTGTTATCCCGATGGGATTCAGGGTTCAATTCCTTCCTGGCCTCGTGGCATCTCGCTCCGCTTCCTGACGGCTGCTTTCTTCGTATTGTTGAAGAATTTGTTGGCATCGCTCTTCCTGGGCAATCTCCTCCAGGCGAGCTTGTTGTGCCAGCGATGCCTGTGCAAGCAGTCGGGGAAGATGGTTCATCAACCGATTTATTGCCGGGCTAACCTCCAGTGCTGTCCACACGACACTTGGTGGGATTTCCGCCTCTGTGGCCTCTCGTCGGGCGTAGGTCTCGATGGTTACCTGGAGCAAAATTGAAAATTCCCTCGTCGCAGTGTCTTCTCCATTGTAGAGCTATGTTTGCGCGTTGTCGGCCTTTGGGTTTATCTCACCAACGGGTAGGCCCATCGTGTTCGTGCGCTATCCGCGTCTTCCGTTCCCGAGTACGTCTAGGCAACGGCGCCAAATGTTTGCCCTCTCGGGTGAATAATTAATTGTAGAAAGTAAATGCACAGAACATAATGGAAATATATTAAATAACCAGTCTCTGTATTAATTCAATAGTCCATGTACATAAGTGTTTATAACATTAAACCTAGATACGACTATCTTGATGCCACTTCGAAGGAAAGGTACGCAATATATAATACCTGAAGGGGTGCGACCAACCGTCGCGTCCAATTGCCCTTCGGGATGACTAACTAACTGACCGCCATAACTCATTATTACCGACGACAACATAAACATAATATGACAACATAACATAATGATTATTCCCGGCAACAATGTTTTTAAAAGTTTTAAAATATTGATTCTCCTCCCCCCTCCGCTTCTCAGTATTTTTTGTGTGCATTTCAATTGGTATCAGAGCAAGATACCTTTGGAAATAAAGGTTTACAGCTTGGAGGTTGAGATAGCACACATAAGCGCTCTTGAAGGTCTTGCTACAAACAAAGCATCCTTATTTGATGGCTCTAACTATGCATTCTGGAGTGTGCGAATGAAAGCTTATTTATGTCCCTTTGTTTTGATGTTTGGAATAGCGTAGTATCTGGTTATACAATCCCTCCAAATCCTCCAACAAATGTTGATGGGAAGAGGGCTTTTGAAAGTAATGCTAAAGCCATGAGTGCAATATTGTGTGGCTTATCAAAGACGAAATTTGTGAAGGTCATGCATTGTGATACAACTCATGACATGTGGGAGAAACTTCAAAATACATATGAAGGAGATGACAAGGTTAAAAAGGCCAAGCTATAGACTCGTGCTTATTTTTTGAGGGTTATGAAGTTGTAAATTCTCTTAAGGGCCTAGTTGAAAAGGTTGAAGACAATGTTGTAGTTCAGATTATCTTAAGATCCCTACCTTTGAGATTTGATGCAAAAGTTTCAGCAATTGAAGAGATGGCTGATTTTGACAAGATGACTGTTGACAAGCTTCATGGCATTTTAACAGCCTATGAGATGAGGACAAATTCTGATTCATCATCTGTAAGGGAGACAACTTTCAAAGCCTCGAAGAAAGAAAAAGACAAGGAACGTGTGTCTAGTGATTTTGAAGAGGCACACTTTGTGAGGAAGCTGAAAAAGTGTTTTGGCAAATATAAAGGCAAGCTGCCTTTCAAGTGTTTCAATTGTGGCAAGGTAAGACATTTTGCAGCGAAATGTCCATATGAGAAGAGTGAGGACAGCAGCTATGTTCAACAAAAAGAAATACAAGGGAAAGGAAAATAAGACTCAAAATTTCAAAGAGAGTCTCTATTCTAAGGAGGAAATCTGTTCATCAATGATGAGATTTTATTTATGGTCCTAGAAGAAACTCACACTGAAAATCAAGAAGATGAAATTATTTTGATGAAGGAGAAGGAGAAGTGGAGCTTGAACAAGAGCTAATAAGTTGTCTAAGTAAAATCAAAAGGCGTAAAATGAAAAATCAGAATTTGAAGCTGTTGCTACAAGAAGGTGTTGTGACCATTTCACACATCGCCCCATTAAAATGGGGACCACCTCTTTTTTTTGCTTTTGTTTTGCCTGTTCTTCTCTCTGCTTTTAGGGTTTTGAGTGAGTGAGCGAGTTGTCTGGGCTAGGGCTAAGCCTTAGGGGTTTCTTTTGGATATTTTCAAGCCGAGTCCAGTCAAATTTTGAAGGCTATTAGGCATCCTCCTGAAGATTGCGATTTTTGAAATAAGATGAGCCTGTCAGGAAGTCAGATATGTCTCAGGTTAGGTCTAGTCAGGGTTTTTTGAGGGAAAATTCAAATTTTGTCTAAGTACTAGCATTTTGAAGATGAAATTGTATATTCTTGCCTAGGTAAGTTTTGATCAAATTTTGGAGGCGAGATGATGCCTGAAACAGAGAAATCGCTCCTGTCCTTCACTGGAGGCTCAGGGTGAATTTCATTCTAAGTGCAATTTCTTGTTTTGCGAGGGCTTGCTAACTGATTCCTGGCCTTGAAGATGACCTAATTATGCCTTGTGAAACGATTGAAGATCTAAATTGTGGATATTTTAGCTTAGAAAGGTGAAATCGCTCCTGTCCCTCTCCCAGGGACCAAGGCGAAAATGTTTTTTAGTGCATTTTGGTCTCTGACTTTTTTAATTTGTCTTGTGCAGGGTCTACAGGGGAGATAATTGAACATGACTTGATGATTTTAAGGATTTTGGAGATTTGAAAATGATAAAATTTGAAGGTTTAGGGAGAATTTGCCCCTGTCCTTCCTTGAAGGACCAGAGCGATTTTCTTTATACATACCTTTTTGGACCTTTCTCGGACTTGAGCTCTCGTTCATGGCTTGTAAGAGGATGATATCTTCCCTAGCAAAGGATTTTCGAGATGAAAAGTGAAACGATTTGGCCTAGAGGGCAAAATTCGCCCCTGTCCCTCACTGAAGGACCGGAGCTTGAGTTTCAAAATTTGCATTATCCTTGCAAGATTAAAGTGATTTTACGATTTGAAGAGGCCAAGGGAAGTGTGTTCTGTCCGTTGAATATAACTTGAGTGGGCCACAAAGGAGGGAATCAACCCAAAAGACAACAATCGCTCCTGTACCTCACCAAAGAACCAGAGCGATTTTCTAACAAGGCAAATTTCTTGCAAAGGTAAGGCAAGTTTCGTGTTTGAAATGAATGAAAGAGGGCGTAATTGGTCCATTGAAGATAATTTCGAAGGCTAGCAAAGCACAGGTAAGTTCATAATTGCAAGGGCGCTCTTGTCCTTCACTGGAGGACCACAAACTTCGACGACAATTGGCTAAAGCGCCCCTGTCCTTCACTGGAGGACCAGGGCGAAATCTCCAAATAGGCCTATTTGCCTAACATTTTGAAATGCTATCTCTTGTTTCCAAACTCAAGAAGGAGTGGGGAATGATGTTTTATGCTTTGAAGGTAATTGGAGGTTGATGTGATCAAGAGTTTGTACCATGAACTAGAAGGCGCTCTTGTCCTTCACTGGAGGACCAGGGCGATCTTTATAAAACTAATAATTTCCCTCCAAAACCACGCCAAGACAAGGTGATGCAAGATGAGAAATGTCTTTTAAAAAATGGTGAACAAGGAATTGCTTCCAAAAATCGACAATCCTAGGCTCAAGGACAAAAATCGCTCCTGTCCTTCACTGGAGGACCAGGGCGAAAATCTTGGGAGAGTCTATTTTGCCTTGAAGAAACGAGTTAAGCATGCATAGAGTGGGCGAAGGAGATCGTTGCTTACCCCACAACATGAATTGGCAATTTGGAAGATAAAGATCAAGGACAAAAGACAAAAATCGCTCCTGTCCCTCACCAAGGGACCAGGGCGAAAATGTCCTAAGGTACGCTCCTCCTAAAGATCGAGTAAATTAAACTCAAAGTTCCAAATGAAAATCCCATCTTGGATGCCAAGGAGGAGATTTTGAGCATGAAAGCAAGGAATGCGAGGCTTAAAATGAAAGAGCGCTCCTGTCCCTCTCCAAGGGACCATAGCGAGGTTATTAACATTCATTGTTTTACCATGCTTAGGCGCCAATATCCTCCCAATCGCATTAGATGCCAAATTCGCTAAAAACTTTAAAATATTTTAAAAAATTTCAATTAAATTGGCATTTAATAAAAGCGCATAGCATTTAATAATTAATTTTAAGCCTTGGAAAATCGTTTTTTTTTTAATTTATTAATTGAGGCATTTGAAATTAATTATTATTAAATTAAAATTAAAAGATAGAGCGCTTGAGGCATCATTTTAATATTTTGTCAAGTCGGCCTTCTTCTTTTATTAATTTTTGTTTATTTTGGGTCCTATTTTACCAAGTCGGCTTATGGAAAATGAAATGGTGAGCGCTCTATATATTTGGGGTATGTTTTCATTATTTAAATCATTCACTCATTGTTTCAAATGCGATTTGGAGAAGCAAAGAAGAAGTGCGAAATCTGGTCTAGTTGGAGCGAATTTTGTTGGAGGCTAGAGGTGGTGGAATTGATGCTTGTGAAGACTAGAGGAAGTACATTTTGCTAAAGGGAGGACTTCGATATATCTTTCGCCTAGCAAATTCTCCTATTTTTGCATCATTTCTTAGAATTAATTCTCAAAGTGGAGGTATGGCGAGATCATCCTAGTCCCAATGTTGAAATTTTGAATTTTGAACTTCAAGTTTTGAAAATTGCGTAGTTAATTAGGAAATGATAACTCAAAGATTTATCATGAAGTTTCCTAATTAAAAGCTTAAATCTTCCTTTCTACTCTATATTTCTACGTTGTAAAATATATTGCTCATTATGAAATGTTGTGTAGGTGTCAAGATGGCGACCCCAAAGGCAGGAGCATCCACTAGTCGTCCAACTCTCATGAAGGAAGATCAGAGGAATGAAGAATTGGAGACCAAGATCGTGTCAAAGTGGAGCAACATTGGAGATACCAACTTGGGAAACTTCAGTGTGAAGAAGTTTCGAGAGGTCCCTTACATTGGAAAGCCATCACCTGTCGCAAAGAGAATAATTGAAAGTGGCATCATCAAGGCGGCCGATTTCCCTCCAGCGGTCCAGTGCCATGAGCTTATGATCGAGTGTGCCCGCCATTATGACCCACAATCAAGATCAATAGTGTCCAAGGAAGGGAACACTTTGGCTTACCTTTCAGAAGAGGCTATAAGTGAGGCTCTCCATCTTCCAGAGCATAAAGATATGATTTACAAAAGCTTAGAAGGAGCCAGGTCCATGTATGAAGATGATCCAGACACTTGCTTGAGCATCATCAATAAGAATTGGTTACTCAAAAGTCGTCCTCACCTGAGCAAGATTCCCAACACACCACATAGGATCGACTTCCAGGAGGAATACAGAGATTTGATAACTTTGCTCAATCGAGTTACAGGGGCTCCTCAAGCCTTCTATTTTGAGAAGTGGATGTTCTACTTAGTCCAAGTGATAGTTCAAGGAAAAGGAACAATTCATTGGGCTAGAATTATTAGCCATTGCTTGGACGTGCAGTTAAGGAGACTGAAGGCTACCAAGTCATTCCACATGAGCTCGTACATCATATATGCCTTGATCAGGAGTTTCGAATATGCAGGACTACCTCACAGAGGAGTGATCGGAAGAGGACCCGGGGAAGTCAGAGTTTGTGAATCTTATGTTCATTTCAATCATCCACCAGGAAGTGACTACAAGATAGTCAATGATACCTTCACGATGAACATCACCAGGATATTGCGAGGCGGGATTCACAATCGGTTATCTCAAGATGCACAAGAGCTTGTAAAGAGGTATGGTGCTTGGTTCATCCAATTCCAAAAGTTTACATATATTAGAGTTCATGGGTGTCCTTCACCTCCTTATATGTTGCCAAGATATCCGACAGACAGGATAGTGCTACTTGAGGTGACTAGGCAGTTGGCGGCTTATGCGAAGGCATTCAGACACAGGCATGGAAATGGAATTCCTGTGCCTATCATACTAGGGAATTCAGTTGAGGTATGTCCTAATGCTTTAGCCTTGGATGATGCAGAAAGAGAATTGGCCTTATATTCATTTTCATTCTTTGCCTTGAGGGAGAATTTTGATCCTTATGGGTATATAGAAGAGACAGTTGGTAGAAAGTACAGGCATGACTGTTAGGTAGAAGACTTTTGGATGAATCTCTCAAGTGATCTAGAAGTAAAAAGAAAGATGCATTCCAGATTGCCTTTAGATTTCATCAGGAAATGCAAAGTTTACAGAGTGGCCGATCAAGCTCAGGATAGTGGCAGACATCTCCAATCATCTTATGACCGAGAAGACAAAGCAGTGAGGATAGATTGGAACGAGCCTGAGGTTTTGGACTTAAAAGCTTTGATGGCTCCAGTTTTGTCATATACTCGCAAATGGGTAGATATACAACATCAAAAGTTGAGAGATCAGAACGTACTAATAACTTTTACTTTGGAGGAAAGGCCAGGAGAAGGAGGAGCAAGCGTAAGTGAAGGCAATCCTCATCCTAGAAGCGCAAGTGAAGGCAATCCTCATCCTAGAGGCGCGAAGAGGAAAGAAAGACCTGAGAAAAGGGAACCCTCCAAGAAGAAGCAAGAGGCCAATCGAGATCGCTCATCCGGTACATCTTCTCGACATGAAAAAAGGACGAGTCAGGTTGTAGGACAAGAGAAGAGGGTACCTGAAGTCGAGGAATCTATGGAATCAATGGTACAGAATGATAAACACGAAGAAGGGCAGGCATCTCAACGTTCATCAAGTCAATCTCCCCAAGTCAATGAGCTACATGAAGACAAGAATGATGATGAAGTGACATCTCCTCTCCGAGAAGAAGAACCATTGCCTAAAGAGATACAAGTTAGAGAGACAAGATCCGCCATTCTAGATTGGTTGAAGGAGAGACTAACAAGGGTGATTGTGATCGAGGATGAAGATAATGTGATTGACTTAGAGAGCCTTGTAGGAAATTCTCAGGGAGTAACAGAGAGGAGGAAGGCCACCAAGATGTCCAAGATGATCAGAGATGAGACAGGATCCAGGAAATTGCAGATAGCTACACCAGCAGTGGACAAGTATGAAGGCGAAATCCTTGTAGAGGAGTATGATGTAGAAACATTTGAACTTGGTCCACTCACCGTTGAGCAGACACTGGATGAGGCAACCGATTCATTTGAGGCACTTAAAGACAAGCTTAAGGAAGAAATGGAAAAGAATAGAAAGCTTGAGCGAGAGGTCGGTGCTTGGAGAGGCTACTTTAGCCATCTCAATCAGCCCTTGGGACGTCAGGATCCAGCAATGTCTCCCGTGCAAGCACTTCCCCTTGAATCAGTTGGCGAGGCAGAAAGGGTCAAGAGCTTGGTTCAGCTTATGAGCTCTTGGATTGACAAGTCCCATACAGTAGCCGTTGAATTCGCAACAAGAATGATGCAGAACATCCATCGAGCTATTCAGGTCCTTGAGATCATCCACAACCTAATGATAACAGTAGCCGCCTTTGCCCACACTAGAGATGTTATCATTCCTGTTCTACAAGTAATCAGGCAAACACCAAGGAAGATCCTAGCACAAGAAAAGATAATGGATGGAGGAGCTCATAATCTACTCCAATGGTCAACTCTACTCCAGATGAAGGAAGTTCTTTTCGAAGACATCAGCACCAAATGTAATCAAGTTGAAGAGGTCATCCATCCAATTCAGGACAAGATGTTTGGGGTGTTATGTTCTATTCTTGGCAGGAGGATTGAAGATGAGACAGATGTGGATCTTCAAGAGTTGGAAGAAAAGGTCAAGGTCATCTTTTGCAAAGATGAGAATGTTATCACAGATGAGCAAAGGGATCAAATGTTCGCCACTATGCTCCTGATTGAGAAAATCAAAGAACTCGAACCTGGATGGGATGCGGCTCTTCTCAAGGCCTTCGATCAAGTTATCCACTTGGAGGAACGAATGAGGAATCTTCCCGAGATTCCTATTGCTGAGATTGAAGGAATTGTGTCCAGATTCATTGCATATGCTAAGAAAGAGCATTGGAAAGGGAACAAGGTTCTAGAAGAGAGGTTGTTGTAGATGATGTGGCACCTTAATTATCATTGGTCTATGTTTCCTAGATTTTTGTGCCAATTAAATATTTGGCTATGCATTTAATATTGTTCAATAAAAGGGGAACTTTTTGTAATAAACCCTAATTAGGGTTTAGGTGTCAGGATCTCAGCCGTTGATCTTCTTTTGATCTGGGCCGTTCATTGTAATTGAGGATGCTATATATACCCTCACTCATTTTTATTTTGTCATTAGAGATGAAAAGGAGAAATAGATATTAGAGTCAGATAGTTAGAAGTTATTTTGTAGCAAGATTGAGCATTGAAGAGAGAATTTCAAGCAATTGTTGTCTATTTTGGCTTTGAGATCAATAAAATATTGAAGTTATGGTGTTTTATTGCAATTCTTGTGGCTACTTTCATGGTTGCTTACTTTCTTGAATCATTCTTGGTCGAAGTAGTATTTAAATTTGAAGGACTAAGTGTTGAGCTTGATCTTTGGTGAGATTCACGTTCCAAACCACTAGCTTCTTGCTGATTGTAAGGACGCCTTGTGTGGTCTTGGAGATATTTGGATTGCTTAAACCTTCAATCATTATTGAACTATTGATATGTACCTTCATGGAAGTGTCTATGATTCTTGATGAATTGAAAAAAATCATTAGTCACCTTAGAAGATCGCATCAATTTTAGTGGAGTTGTTATTCCTTGGCAATACTGAAATTGGTAGAGTCTTACCAAGTCTAGCCTACATTGATTCATTCTTAGGATTAGATTAGAATTTATCTCTTGCAAACTCTACCTTTTGATCTTTTGAGAACTTGTTAGTTTTAGGAAATTCTGTTCCCACAATTCGGAAACGTAAGGCCCCTTGATGAAACAGCATTCACAACGACCATTGGTGCTTATCCACACGTAGAGACCCTACATCAAAGAACCTTGGAGTCATCCTGATTGATCCTTTTTCGCGACATCTTCAGCAATCAGAGGCTTTATTCAAGAGAGGATAAGGTACGCTTAGGTATTTTATTCTGTGTTTGATAGTGTACAAAATACACGTCAACAGAAGGGAATGAAGAAAAAACCAAGAAATTTCAAGCTTTAGAGGATGCAGAAAAATTGATAGCTGATTTGAAGTTTTAGATTGAAGAAGGAAATAAAATAGAAGAAGAAATTAGAATTCATCTCAAGCTTAAAGAAGAAAACATTGAGAGACTTGAAGCTGACGTTGTTTCATTTAGGAAGTTGGATAAATCTTTGACACAGCTAAATCATGAAAAGATTGATAAAAAAAGTTACATGTTTTTGGACAAGATTATAAACTCGCAAAAACAGTCTATTGATAAAGGTGTTGTTGGCCTTGAAGAGGGTCAAAGTTCCAAGCCTACAAATGAAGAACAACATAAGAACTATGATAACAACATAAATGATTCACCTTCAAAAGTCAGAAATAATGCTTTCAAAAGGCCCCCCTATCTCAAGACAAGCACATATGACCAGGTTTAACAATTCTCTCTTTTATGGTTATTGTTATACTTGCAATTATTTTGGACACAAGGTAATCAATTGTAGAGTGTTTGTAAGAAATGATTTCAGACTTATGAATAAGAACTCTTTTGCATCTTTGAGTAATTACAATGTTATATGTTATAAATGTAATAATTTTGGTCACATTGCAAAAGCTTGTGAAAATGGTATGGCAGATTTCTCTAATCCGAACTAGAAGGTTGAGAAAAAGCACAAAGTAAAGGAGGTTACCAAGCTTTGGAGAAAGAAGGAGAAAGAAGTTTTAGAAGAATCATTGATCGTGCAAACAACCCTTCTTGCACATAATGAAAAGGACATATGGTATGTTGACAGTGGTTGCTCTAGGCATATGATTGGAGATAAAAGTAAGTTTTTGACTCAAGAAGACAAATGGAGGCAAGGTGAGATTTGGTGGTAACCCATCAATAAAAGTCGTAGGTAAAGGCACACTTGTTTTGAATGATGGTGAGACAAAGTTGAAAATGTTTTATATGTAGAAGGTCTGAAACACAATTTGTTAAGTGTAAGTCAATTATGTGATCAAGGACAGAGCTTGGTTTTTAATTCAAATTGTTGTGAAACCAGTAAAGATGGTAAACATATTGCTGATGCAAGTAAGGCAGCTAACAATCTATACATTCTTGATGATATCAAGAGTGAAAATGTTGTTTGAATCAGCTGGATGAAACTTGGCTATGGCACAAGAGGTTGGGATACAAACTTTGATAGTCTTATTCAGATCAGTAGAAAGGAAGTTGTCAGAGATATGCCACAACTTAATAAACCTTCAGACATAGTGTGTAAAGTGTGTTAACTTGGCAAAAAAACGAGGAAGAGCTTCAAGTGAAAGGAGTATTCAACCACAAAACCTCTTGAACTGATACACACTGATTTGTGTGGACCTACAAGAACCACAAGCTTGCAAGGTGAGAAGTATTTTATGCTCTTAATTGATGATTATTCATGTATGACTTGGGTTAAATTTTTTAAGGAGAAATTAGAGGCACTTGAGAAGTTTAAGGCTTTTAAAGCCTTAGTTGAAAATGAGAAAAGTCTGAAGATCAAATGTTTACGTTCAGACAATGGAGGAGAGTTCACATCCAATGAGTTTATAAACTTTTGTGAAAAACATGGTATAAAGAGATAGTTTTCAGCTGCTAGGACACCTTAACAGAATGGTGTTGTTGAGAGGAAGAATAGATTAGTCCAAGAAATGGCTCATAGTATGATGAATGAGTCTAAGGGGAATGATTCATTTTGGAGAGAGGCAGTCCATACTGTTGTTTATATTCAAAATAGAGGGTTGATTAGAGCAAAGCATAACAAAACACCATACGAACTGTGGAAAGGTAAGGCAACTTCAGTTAAGTATTTTAGAGTTTTTGGTGGTCCTTGTTACATTAAGAGGGATGAAGACAATCTTGTAAAATTTGATCTTAGGGCTGATGAAGGTATCTTCTTCGGATATTCTTCCAAAAGTAAAGCTTATAGATGTTTTAATAAAATATTACACAAGATTGTTGAAAGTGCTAATGTAAAAGTTTATGAGAACACTAGCACGTGATAAGTTGCAAAATTGTGATGATAGCTCTCAAGGAGAGGAAGTAGAAATTGTTGTTCAACAATCTCAAATGTACAAGCTGAGACAGAAAATGAAAATTCTGAAAAAACATAAAAAATGTTCAACATGAGGCAGTAGATGCACATTTTGATAATGCACCTTCAAATATTCAGTTTGGGACAGCAGGTGTATCTACTGAAAATACACCTACAATTGATCAAAGTAAGACCACATACAAAACATCTTTGAAGACTTAATCTAAATTTGTTCAAAAGAATCATCCTATCAATTAGATTTTGCAAGAGGACAGACCTAGAGCTACAAGAAGAAATGTGAATTACTTTGAAGAAGAAGACATCTCTTTGCTGTCTATGATTTAGCCTAAGAGTTTTGAAGAGGCGGCAAAAGACAAACACTGGGTGGCTGTCATGAAAGAGTTGCTTGATTAGATTCAAAAGAGTGAAACTTGGGAACTTGTCCCAAGGCCCAAAGACAAGAATGTAATAGGTATAGAGTGGGTCTACAGAAGCAAGCTGAATGAAGATGGCCAAGTGGTGAGAAACAAGGCAAGACTTGTGTGCAAAGGTTATATGCATAGGTAGAAGGTATTGACTTTGATGAAACGTTTGCTCCTATTGCACTTTTAGAAGCAATTAGAATGTTCTTAGCTTTTGTTTCTTTCAAAGGTTTTAAGATTTTTCAAATGGATATTAAATCTGCTTTTCTCACTAGTAATTTGAATAAGTGTACATAGAGCAGCCTGATGGGTTTATTCTATTAGAAAATCAAAACTATGTTTGTAAGCTGAAAAAGACTCTCTATGGCCTTAAACAAGCCCCACGTGCTTGGTATGACCTTAATGTCCCCTAATGGGACACTCTTATATTCTATCCTAGAATCACACTTTTAGTACATAGAGAGAATGATAGAAGTGTCAACTAAGCTTGGTTTGAACCTTGCACGATAGATTAGTCAACATTTCCATTATGGCTTGATAGACTATATACTCAACATTCTTATATATTGCATAGTTATATGAAGGATTCAACAACCCTTTCTCTCCCTACACCAGTTCCCATTATGGAGCTCAAGGAGAATCACCCAAGTTTGCCTCGAGTCTATCCCTCTCCAACAAGCCCAAGAGCACCAAGGACCTCATCTACTTGGCCTCTTGGCCCACACTCGGGGTTGGCATACTTGTTGGAGCCTAGTGCTCTTGCTTCCTTGTATTCTCCCTCCATAATTGGATGGTGAGATTTAAAGGTATTATAGACTCCCTCGTATAATTTTCTGAATTGTCATATGAACAGTTAGTGATAGAAAGGCATTATTAAACTGTCATACATATTGTAGTCTATATTAATATTACTATTAAATTCTGCATAAACATTATCAAGCTTCATATATTAAGCATACATATTTAGCTCATCCCCATGCATACCACCAAGAACAAAGATGTTACTGCTTGTAACTTAATAACATTTCTGATTTGATCTGATCTGATCCATGGTGATGCCACTGGATGCTTTTGATTCCTTAACTTTATATCTCTCAATTTGAGGGAGAGGTCACACCTCTTCATGTATGCCCTTTGGCAAGAGACATGCCCTTTCCACCATTAACACCCTTTGAAAGAGTGCAACTCTTCATTATATCTACCCTTTGAAAGGGACACAACCTTTCACGATCAGATCTGCACTTCTTATTTAAATCAGATCTGCACTTTTGACTCCATAATTATCCCCCCTTCAAATGAGTTCTCTTCTCCTTTTTATAACTCATATTTGGTGAAGTCACAACTTATCATTTCATGCCTTTTGGTCATTCATTAACTTAGTTAAATTTTAATCATATTTAATTATATTATTTTATATTTTAATTTAATTTTTATTTTAATTCTTTTGTATTTTAATTTATTATTCATTATTAAATCAGACTTCATAGTTACCTACAACAACAAGGATTCAGAAGAGGAATAGCAAACATCAATCTATATGTTAAAGAAGAAGGTAATCACATGCTGATTGTTGTAGTTTATGTTGATGATTTGATTTTTGGTAGTGAGTGTGAAGAGATGTGCCAAGTGTTTGCCACCAATATGAGGAAGGAGTTTGAAATGTCCATGTTGGGTGAGTTGTCATTCTTTCTTGACTTACAAATTCATCAATCAAAGAAAGATGTTTTATTTCCCAAGCAAAGAATATTAGAGAAATGCTAAAAAGGTTTAAGATGGAGGATTGTAATCTAGTAAGCACTCCTATGGTGACAAAATGTAAATTTAGTAAAAATGATGAGTCTCTGGATGCAAATCAAACTTTGTATAGGTCTATGATAGGAAGTTTATTGTATGTTACTACTACTAGACCTGACACTATGCAAGTTGTTGGTTAGGTTGCTAGGCTTTAGGCTACTCCTAAGGATATTCATGTTCATGCAGTTAAAAGGATCTTAAGTATCTTAAGGGTACTATGGATTATGGTTTATGGTAACCTAAAGGTAATGATTTTACACTCACAACTTATACAGATGCAGATTGGGGTGGTTCGGTTGATGATAGAAAGAGCACAAGTGGAGGTGCATTCTTTTTAGGTGGCTGTCTTGTTTCAGGGTTGAGTAAAAAGAAGGCTTCTACTTCATTATCTACAACTAAAGCGGAGTATATTGCAACAGTGTCTTGTTGTACACAAATTTTGGATGAAGCAAACACTAAAGGATATTAAGGTAGAATATGATCATCCTATATCTATCTTTTGTGACAACACGAATGCTTTTAACATTTCTAAAAATCTAGTTATGCACTCTAGGACTAAGCATGTTCCTATTAAGTATCATTTTCTGAGAGAACAAGTCAGTAATCAGCAGGTTAAGCCGGAATATGTTTCTACTAAAGAGAAGATTGCAGATTTGTTCGTTAAGCCTTTGCCAAGGGATACTTTTGAATGCTTGAGGAAGAAGTTGGGAGTGATTTCACTCCATTTTTGAAGTGCTGTTCTAACTCAGGGGGAGTTTTCATTGACATATTCTATGCCCCATTTTAGTTATGCAGGTTGGTTTCAGTCATTGATGTCAAAGGGGAAAGGGGAAGTAGTAAGTTAGGGGGAACAATATTATCTCAGAGCTTCTTTGGTTCAGATTTGTTGCAAATGAATTTGCTATCAATGACAAAGGGGGAGATTGTTGAAATTTTGTCATTGATGTCAAAGATTGATGATCAAGTTTGGAATGAGATGTTTTTCAAGCTGCTGATTTTTCATTAGATTTTCATCAATTGTTTTTTGAGCTACTTGGTTGCATGCTTAAGCTGGTTGGTTGTCTGGTTGAGCTGTTTGAGCTACTTGGTTGCATGCTTGAGCTGCTTGGTTGTATGGTTGAGCTACTTGGGTGTTTGCTTGAGTTGGTTGATTGTCTGCTTAAGTTGCTTGCTTGTCTATTTCTTTGCCATGTCACCATTTGATGAGGCAAGTCAATTAATTTGGACAGTGATTAACTTTTGTTTATGTGGCCCAATTTAGTATACCTTCATTTCTTATTTTCTCATTGTTTTCCTTGAAGGTGTCATGGTTTTTTATTTATTTGAGTAATAAGGTTTAATATTTGTCGTGACTTTCATCTATTCCCAAGGTTTGCCATAGAAACAAGTGAAATATTACTATTATTTTTGGCATGTAGAAATGAAACATTTAATGGCAGAATCCTAAGTTGGTGTTGTTCGATTTATATTTGCAACGGAAGATTATTGGTGAATTTTTTTGAAAGGAAATATTAATTGATGTGAAGATGCATTTGAGTCGACTCTATTATCCATTTGGCATGAATCATGAAAAACACTGGAAGCAGTGTTTAATGTTTGGAGATTGTGGTTCTTTGGTGCGATGGCTTCAGCTTGTGTAATGGTTTGCTTTAATGAACCATTTTTATTCCCTATTGAGCCGTCCTTCTCTTCCTTTGTCAGCAGTTATGTTGGGTTTGTGTTTTTTGTGGAGAGTATGGGGATATATTTTACGTGGTGGTTGATTTAAGGGTCGGGTATCTCATAATTTTGATAGTGTAACGGTTTCATTTGCCTTGACTGTTCGTGGTGATATATGCGATTATCTCTGTGCTGAAATGTCAGACAATTGGGTTATTGCTGGAACAAGAAGTGTGAGGATCATGCTCTTCAAAAACTATCAGGCATCGTTTATTATCATTTTTTATTTTTCTCTCATCATCGTTTTTATTACCACGTTCTGTTGAGTGTATGGTGGCATGGAAATAGGATGCATAAAAACGTTATATTTGAATTGTCAATAATATGAAGACAATAAGAGTTTTCTGCTGAAAAGTATGTGATGTATAGCTACTAGCTAAGAAGAAGAATTGTGAGAAACTTCCAACGCTAAGGGGAAATGAAATATATTAGAGGTCGGTACTGTTATCTATAATAACTGGCTTCTAAGAACGTGCAGCTGTCGAGGGGTTCACATCTGCAGTTGCTGGATTTCCAGAAATAAGAATCTTTGTGTTTTTCTGATTTTATTGTGTTGAAAAAGACTGGAGTAAGTGCTTCAGCATTTTGAAGTTGGTGCTTCAAGGGGAGTAGGTGCTCCCTGTGAGTTGGTGCTGACTTCTGTAATCAGAATTGGTGCCCATTTGTTAATGAAAGCTTTTGTGTGTCGTGGTTTTTTACCCGAAAGGGTTTCCATGAGAAAATTGGTGTTTGTGTCTTGATGTTTTTTGGTGTTGGAAATAAGCCACATCCAAACCGACGATGGACTGGTCCAAGAGGGGCCAGTAGCTCAGTGGTAGAGCACTCCAACAGCATATGGAAGGTCCTAGGTTTGAGTCCTAGCTGGTCCATGTCTCAACATGGTATCAGCAATATATATACCATGGTATCAGAGTTAGGTCCAGGCTAGGAGCCCCAAGCACACGAGAGGTGTGGCTTAAGGGGGGTGTTGGTGTTAGAAATAAGCCACACCCGGACCAACGATGGACTGGTCCAAGAGGGGCCAGTAGCTCAGTGGTAGAGCACTCTAGCAGCGTATGGAAGTTCCTAGGTTCGAGTCCTAGCTGGTCCATGTCTCAACAATGTTTGCTCTCTATACTTTATGAGGTTTCATGTTTTTTAAAAGTTTTAAAATATTGATTCACCCTCCCTCTTAGTATTTTCTATGTGCATTTCAATTAGTTGTAATATTGGTGAAGGTGAAAACAATCAAAATATATAATGGAATTTTTCTCAGAAGAATACATATGGAGCAATCAGAATCCAGATATTATTTGTCAAGAAAAATATCGAGAGATCAAGTTTCAGGCCAATGCATTTTTTTTTTGAGAATTAGGCAAAGTTGAGTAAAATAAGGAAAAATTACAATTATTTTGGATCAAATGTTTCTAGTTTTACAAAGGTGTAGGCCACCCTTCGCCATCAGAAACAATTTTCTGCCTGAGCCAACTCCCTTCCTTCCAAACCTACATCAGATCACTCGAGTCAACACCCACTTGCTAGAGGCAATACTCAAGTACCTAGTTCAATCTCTAGCTCTCAGCAAGATGCTAAAACTCATAACTCTCTCATAAAAATCTAAATGAGCTTATTCAAAAAACAAACTAACATATTTTAAATGACACATGATACCTGGACTTCACAATTGCAGGTTTTCAGCTCCTGGATGCATCTGTGTGCAGTTCGCCTCTTTACGGAAAGCATTTTGAGATATGGCTTGCCACCTTCATTCTTGGTATGACAAGTTAATGTAGCTTGCTTTCCTTTATCTTTGAAGATCTAAGCTTTTATCCCATTATATATTTTGTTCTTTGATACCAAACCTTGTTTGCTCATCAGGCAGCTGTCTTAGTTCCGCCAATTAAAAGTGAAAAGAAAGTCCGCTCCATTCTTGAACGATTGACTGGTAATCGAAATAGGTATGCAAATAATCAGATTATTTATATTTTAATCATCAATAAAAGAGGTGTTGATGAAGACATGGTCTTACAATTCTTATGAGTGCTTCTGGGCTTACTATATGAAAGACTGAAATTATTTTCTACAATCATGTAGTAACTTCTGGAAATCTGAAGAAGATGTGGGGATTACGGGTCTCGCTGGAGGTGAAGTTGACACTTATCCATATGTGTCATTCACAATCAACTTGGCAACATAAGTCATTTTGTTTTGAAATTTTTTCCATAGAGAGATTGTTTATCCTGACTATAGCAAGATGTTCATAATGTATTTCCCTTATTTATCTAGTTTTTGTAGTAATAAAAAGAATGCCATTATCACGGATGTTCCTCAAAGTGTAATTCTTTAACATTCTTGTCATTTCATCAAGACAATGCCAATTGTTGTGTACTTTGCTATTTATCATCTCTTTATATTTTCCATGGCATGAATACACTTTTGCTTTTCCTATCAGTGTTGACCACCACAACATATAAAATCTAATAGAATGCCTCGTGTCTCTTTTTCTCAATGTTTGTATATGAATATCTTGTAATTATCAATGATAATTTTGTGCTCTGTTACTGGTTTTCATTTATATTTTTTTAGAGCAGTGTTATGGTTTGGTCCCATGCACAAGTTGCTGCTGAAACCCTAAGGTAAAAAAGTGATTTGGTACAACTATGAGTTTCACATCCTGTATCTATTTACAATGTGCACATGCTCAAGACACTCCTTCGGTGCTGGAAGATCTGTTTTGACATACTCGTGTGATTCCTTAATATACAAATTGTTGCAAAATTATCGAATTTACTTATATTTGCCGTTGTGACTTGAGAACTATGCTTAAATTAACTTAGCATAAAAGATGAAGTGCTTGCTTTGCTGATGGAGATGAAATCAACATGAAAGAACTGAACAATCTGCATGGAAAAGATAAAAATGACACAAGATGTACCTTGGAGAAGCTTAGATATAGAAACTTTGGCGTCAAAAGTTTATGCTTCCTCAGTTTTCATGGTTATAAGGAATACAATGTTGCGGATCTCTCTTAGAGCATTAGAAGCCTAACAATTCCTTATGCATGGAAGATATCATGCTTCCTGTACTGTTTGTTCATTCTGCCCAAAGGTTTGGTACTTCGAAGCTATAGAAAAGATACATGTCAGCTTCCTTTTCACCAAAAAGATGCATTGATTGGGCCTTCAATCTTCCATGCTTTCCTGTTTTCCCAATACACTACACTTGGGACTATTTCTCTTGGAATAGGTAAATCTGACCGTTTCTAGTTGGTGGTCATATGGATGTGCCATGATGATTCAGCATCGGTTTCATTTGGAGTTCACCTGTCCAAGTTCTTAAGAAAATACACCAGATTGTGTTTTGCCATAGATAAATTATAGAATGTGTCTTAGAACACGTGCACCCTTATTTTAAACCCCTCAAACTGTGTGATATAGTCACATCAGCCATGTCTTTGTTTGGTTGTCTGAAAACGCCTAAAAGATATTATAGGTTAAAATATGTGCATGGAGGCATGTATTATGGATTGTCTTGTGTTGCCATATGATTGATTATTTCTTTGCTGTGACTTCTAAAGATGGTTACTTTTTGTACAAATGTTCTTGAAAAATGGGCCCTTGCTATGCAGCACCGTAGCAGCTTTTGGGTCTGCTCCCTTTAGAGTTGTTGGTTTAGAGTTAAAATTTTTTGGGTTTTGTTGAAACCAAGATTATGTTACCCTTTGATTTGCTTTGTAAATTTTTCCATGGTTAGTGCATTTCTTATACTGTTGCATGCCTGTATAAGGCGTCGTAATGTAATGATTAGTAAATCCGACTTTGCAGCCCAAGATTTTGACTTGGATCACGGACTTGGAAAATAACAAAAAAATAGATACAAAAGAATAAAATTAATGCATGAGAAGCACAAACAAAGAATGCATGAGAAGCATAAGTCGATGGCCCCCCAATATTCAATAATATTATATAAAATTATAAAAAATAATGGTACAACATTTCATAATTAGTCAAATACAATTTACTTCTTACCTCAACTAATACTAGTATCACCTATCCTCTAACTAAAAGGTAAATTTGAAGCATCACAAGTGAGTGAATGATTTATGTAATGCTGCATATCTTTCAAATTCAACTAAATCTTCATCAACGAACGATACATTTGCGTCACCGATAATTGAATTTGAAAATGAATCGATGTCATCTAAGTCAATGCCATCATGGGGACCTTGTACCTTTTTAGTTTGAAGGAAAACGTGGTATTTCCAATTGTGTTCACATTCTAATGTACCATAGGGTTCGGACATAACACAAATAATTAGTCTTTGAAGATTGGTGTAGTTTCATTGCAAACCTCTCATTTAAAAAATATAATATACAAGTTAAAAATCATAAAATTTATAACTTATTTTAAGATAAAAAGTTAAATTTGTAGTTATCGATTAAGTATATGATTAAAGGACTAATTATTTTTACTTTGGCTACTGATTTTTTAACCTTTGAATGGCTAAAGTTGAATCCCTATGTACTCGTATAAACCTCCAACTTGTTCAAATTTTGTTTGGTGTCAACTTATCTATGCATGTAATAAGACCATAATTTTCTCATGAGTCCTAGATGTATTATAAAAAGAATTTTTTTGAGCTTAGGTAGTATACAATTGCATGCATTTGTTGGTAGAGTTGATTTGTCCATGGTTAATGATGTGTCGAATGATTTTATAAATATATTTTGTTATCATAACCTTAATAAGAGACAACCAATTGACATACTATCTGAGAAGTTATTAATAATACAATTCTATGTGGTTAATTTTGTGACAAATGTTGTCACCCTTGATCACATAAGATTATCACCTTTGTTCTTTCACTAAACTAAGGGCTCAAGTATGATTACAAATAAATTTGTCAATTTGTCTAGTGTAAAGAAAAATCTGATCCATTCGATATTCCTTATGTTTTTAACAATGCTTTTGATCCATCAAGTATTAGATCTAGGTAATAGGTTACACAAAGGCTCCAAAAACATAGTAGAGTGCCTCCCTTGAATATGTTTCCTTATAACTACACATGCTAGGATGTCCTTGATAATTTGGACAATATTCTTAGATTACCTTTCCCAATAGAATGCATAAACTCTCAACACATTTGACATTGTACAAGTCAACTATAGACATCAAAAACATCAATATGTTACTCAAATCCACTAAAAAATTTATTGTCTTGTTCTTGCTATCCATCCATCCCTCCAATAAAATGTCACCACTTTGTTTTGAGATGGTTTACTTTGATAATCCATTACAAGCTGTGTTTTAGATGTCATCGTTCCACAATAGACCATTGCAACCCTTAGCTCTTGGAGTGTTAAACCCCACATTTACAACCACCAACCTTTCCCAATATGGTCAATTCACAACGTTAGATGGTATATTATTTTAGTATCAAAATTTTGTTGTTGACATCCTAGTCTCATGTTTTTCATGGTTCTAATTGGTATCTACAATTGAATGTTGTGCCCTTTGAACATCTCAAGGTACAAATGAACAATCAATTTGTGGGTTAATAAAAAAATTGCTAGTTGTAGATTTAGGTTTGATTGTAGAATTCATCATAAATGCCATTGCTTCCTTGTCATCTTTTAGTTGTCTTTGCATAATTTGAAAGCAGGGTTTTTGTTTATCTCCTTATTTCTTCCAACACTTGGGAACACAACTTGACATCTTGGTCAACAACTCAAGCAAGGTGGAATCTTAATCTATTGATACCCCCTCTCGTACTAAAATTGTAAAAAATATAGGTCACCATCCCTTGGTGTGCCATGCTTTATGTATGGTCCTTTTTGTTGTTGTTCTCTATTGCCATTATTGATTTATGGACATTAATAATACACAATATTATTAGGGTTTTCATTTATATGAAACTGAAATTTCAAAGAAAAAGAAAAAAACCATTAGCTGAAAAAAAACAAATCAAAATACAAGAGGGTTGGGAAAAAATGAATTGGAAAAAAAGGGATTCCTTCTTTAATGCACTCCAATTAATGTTTTAATTTTTATGTCAAACCTCCAACCACATATAAATCACTTTGTTGTACCTAGTATGCATCTATCAAAGAAGAAATTGATCAATGCGTTGTAGCTTAATTAGTTGAACATGATTGGTGAAGATGATGTTATGTTCCAGATTACATCACTGGTGCAGGGGCACTAGGACATGTGTTAAGGCCCCAAGGTGTGTCAACTTGGTCAAAGGCCTTGTATGGACATTTTATATGTATTTTTTGGTGTTTAGGGGTCTACAATATATGGTAGGTTCATTCTTGACCTTTGGTGTGAAGGCAAGACCGAATTGTAGAAAGTTGACAAAAGTTGCAAAGTTGCATTATTGTCTTAAGCAACTTTTCTTGCAAGATTTTGAAATATGGTTATCCCAACGATTAGTTGGTTGATTGTATGCGTTGGAGGTAGTTGGAGGAGTTGCTTGGCGTGAGATAAGCCTAGGGAACGATGCCTACTGATTAGAGATAATTTGAATGAATTTCTTGTCTTCAAAGCAAACTGTTATTGTGATTTCATGCATTCTTCTTGAGTTTTCTGTTCTTGCATAATTCCTTGTGAATGGTGGGCATGAATTAAACATTTGGCAAGTAGTAGAAGAGGTTCACTGTCCATTTGGAGTTGATATGAGGTCTTGAAGCCTTCAGGTTTGGAAGAAACTGAATTTTCTATCCCACTGGCCTGACAAAACCCTCAAAACCAGGGTTTGGATGCAAACAGTGACACAAATCAACATCTCTCTATGGGATCAACCTGAAACCTGGGAGGATGTTGATTTGACATGTATACTAGATGTTCCTGGTGGTTTTGGAGACATGAAGTGCCATTTGTCTTTCCTAAGATGATGCCCTAGGCTTGGCATCGCTCATGTGGCAAGCCTATTCAGTAGGAAAAGAGGGTGGAAACCTAGGACAACAGATTGAGGGATGGTCAAACTTGGCATGAGAAGGTACCTTGGACAAGTGCAGACCCTTGGAAAGTGTTATCCTTTCATTCCTTTGTGACTGGTGAAGCTTTTGAGAGCTTAAACCTCAATACCGGCTAGAAGAGGCTAAATAGGGTTAGTAGGGTTTGACCATCCGTACTCAATATCCAGATGCAGAAGTTTGGAATCTTGTAGAATGCCCAAAAAAGGTATTCGAATATCAAATTTATTCAGGGGGTTGTTTAGGTAGGTTGTGAGACAAATCAAGAAAAGTCCAAATGGAGGGCTAATTGCTTGTAGCCCTATTTCCTAGGTCCAAAAGGGGAAAAGATACAAAGGGCTAGTAAACACCTATCTAAGGGGTCAAGTTCAGTGCAAATGCCATATAACACATGTGCAAATACCCACATAGGTTAGATTCCACCTTTTGTGTAAAGATCCTGTTGCTTGGGGTTTGGGGTTGTTAGGTGTCCTTGGTTGAAGGGTTGGAACCTTAGGGGTAGGAGACTCCTTGTTAGTTGTGAGTTGTCCTGAGTGAAGAGATCCTTGGGAAGGATCTAGGGCAAGCTCTAGAAACCTTGAGAAGGTTAAAGACATTGGTCCATTGGGTGATACCAAGTGGAGACCCTTTTTGAGTAAAAACCAAGAAACTGATATAACATCCCAAATCCTTTGCATCAATCACCCACCAAAGTTCAAATCCCCTAGAGTTATGATTGAGTCAAGTTTGACCCATGAATGACTTTGATGGACTAGATCCCCTACTTGTAGCATAGTTGAAGCATGACTTTTGGTTTATATGTATACCCCCTCAAAAGTTGTAATCCACTATATGAAGGCTAAGATGTTGATATTTATGTAATTTGATTATTTGTATTACAAAAATGAAATTTATGAAAAAAAGGAAAGAATGGGTTTTAAAACCCCTATTACTACATTTTTTAGTAGTTGTTTCTATGCTTGAAACTCATGGGTTTGCATTGTGATCTTGCAAATTATGCATTTTGAACTTCCACAAAACTTGGCAAAATGAGGTCAAGAGTTGATTTGTGAGTTTGCAATGAGTTTCTAGCTTGTAAGCTCAAGAGTCTATGAGTTAGGTAAGAACTCATCAAGTTTTGTAATTTAATTAGTTGTTAGTGCATCAAAGTTAATATAGTGGGATGTATTCATTTTGACACTTATTGTCTTTGGCACAATAATTGTTGGCATTATGTGAACCGGTATGAGGACATAATGATATTGTATGTTGTCATTGATGTCAATATGTGATATGATGTGAACCGGCATATGTGATATGTGAGAAGAGAGAACCGACATATGTGTGAATCGGTATATATGCCAAAATGAAGCAGTATATTTGTTCAAGATGAACCGGCATGTCAAGGTGAACCGGCATGTAGTTATGGGAACCGACACATGTAAGCATTGTATGACTACCGGTTGGTAGGTAGTTTCCACTTTAGGATTTCCGGTTGGAGTACCTTAAGTCTGTGTGATTCAATCGGTGATCTTTGTGTGATGAGTTAGCAGTATAACGGAAAATAGATTGTGTTGCCACGTAAGCCCTGTGCGCGTGAAGGATCTTGCATGAAGAAGACTATCCCTATCCACCTTGGGAATGTGCGAAGTTTGTCAAACGGTGATAACGCGTGATGGGTTATCAGCCGCCATGAAATCGGTGGATAATGGACGATGGAGAATGTCTTGAGATCGATTCAAGATTGTTGCATTTAATGCAGTATGATTCAACGGTCAGGATTGAACCGTTTGAATTGCTTAACCTATCAGGTTTAGGGTTTAGGGTTTAGGGTTTTTGCTACCGACCTGTCTGTTTCCTATAAGGTCGATGCTGTGTTCCTTTCTAAAGTTGTTGGCAAAAGTTGTATGTGTGTATCCAAGGGAGGTGATACGTGATTCTTGCCAGACCAAAGGAGAGAAGAGATACCTGCAAAGTGAATGTGCAGAAGGTGAAGAGGAGCCAAAATGGATCTACATTAGCATTGAGTGCTGTTACCAGATCATTTATTTCCTGTTGATCTTTAACCACTTCAACAGTTGCGAAATCCCTTAACAGGGTAGCCTTAACCGGCTTGATACAAATCCTTTAACAGGGTAACTCGAAGTTATTGAGTTCTGGGAAGCTATAGAGCTCTGGAGATCCTTTAGTTATTGAGTTCTTGAAATCCTCTAACAAGGTAACCCTAACCGGGTTTAACCCTTAACCGGGTATTATAGCCATCCCTTAACTGGGTGATCCCTAACAGGATCGGTTCCTAGCAGAACCTATTGTAATGTCTTTAACCGGACAAGGCTCCTAATAGAGTGGACTTCTAAAGAGTTCAAAAAGAAGCTTGTGGGTATTCATCCCCACCATGGTTTTTCCCAATTGTGTTTCCACGTGAAAAATATGTGTGTCATGTGTGATGCTTTTATCTTGTGATGCTTTGTTATTACCTGTTAAGCATATGATGGTTCTGTGTTTTATGCCTGTCTATAAAACATATTGAGCTAACTATTATGAAGATCTGATGATAGTTTACCTATTCATGCATGAGGGTGTAATGGTACTATAGTATTGAGCTAAGAGGAAAGCTTAGTGAGTAACCGGTTTATGATTGTTTTAGTTGTTCTAGGTCTTACCGGTTGCACTCTGTGTCAACCAGTGTCACTGCTTGCCAGTCACTTGGAGTATTTGCCAACAAACCGGTTTTGGACTGTATTTTGTCTGTACTGATTCACCCCCCCCTCTCAGTATCGGTTTGGTACTATTCGTTCATCATTGAGTTGTCAATAATAACATTTTTATGGCCCTCTAACATCCTTGAAATGCTTTGAATCACCCTAAGGCCTCATTTAACTTGTATACAAGTAGTCTAACTACTGAGAGTGATGATCATTGATCTCCCCATGATGGCAAGGTTGTGAAACAACTCTCTTGCTTAGAAATAGATGCAATTGATCCCCATGTTCATGAAATGCTGACCGATTTTCAAATTAGGTGAGATTACATTTTTTTGATCAATTGTAATTATTTCTTAGCCATAATTACCTTAATTGCTTTGTTTCCCAATAATCTTTGGTTCATTGACACAATTGTTTCTCTTGTATTGGTCCATATCAAAGAAACTTCAATGAATAAACCAAGTGTGGCTATGCCTTCTCTTGAGGTTCGAAAGTATATGATCATAAATGGACAGACATGACTTGCTGGGGTTAGGCCAAAGACAATTGCATGATAATGTGTCAAGGACACTATGGTTGACAACATTGGTAGGGAAATGACATGTGCCAAACAACAATGGTTGTTTTTGTATTGGATTAAAATTGAGAAGAAATATTGTATTTCAACAATTTTCCAAAAGTCAATGTTGCAACTTGACAAGTTTGATAAGAAATATTGCAATTGAGGTGGAAAGTATGATAAGTTGACAATTTTTATAAATTGTGTTGATAATTGATGATTTTGACAAAAAATGTAGCAAGTTGACAAGTTTGAGATGAATTGTGTTGGCAGTGCATGGTTTTTAGTGGAAGAGTGGCAAGTTGATAGAATTGCAAGAAAGGCTGGTTGGTTTTCTATAGAATTGTTTTGCTATGTTTATTGATTTTGACAAAAAATGTGGCAAGTTGACAATTTTGACAAAAAAATTACTAACTGATGGTTTTGAGAGAAAATGTGGCAAGTTCATAAAATTTCAAGAACCTTTGGATGATTTTTATAGTAATGTTTTGCTATGTTTGAAAATGCAATATAGCTTGACAAGAAGTATTGTAAATACCATTTTGGTATGTTTGGAAATGTAACGTAAAGATGTAGTTTTTCAATCTTATTGAATTTTCTTGAGCTTTATTAGGTTCTGATTAATGCAAGAACAAAATTTTGATTGCAAATAAATAAATTCAAACATTAAAATGTTTGTCACAAGCATAATGAAGGTGTTTGAAATTCATCCTCATATTGACACCTTGATTTGAGTGTAGTGAATAGATGATCATGACAATATTGCTATGACTAGGCAAGGATATGTAGACTATGGTTATAATGGAGGTTTGGAAAAGTTTAGGCCACATTTATTTTTTCTACCTATTACAAGTTTACATTCTATGCTATTTTGTTATGTAGATGTTGTGTGATATGTTCTAGATTATTCAAAATAAATAAAAGAGATTGTAATATTGGTCAAAGGGTTGGTTTGAGAAGAGAAAATAAGAAAGACATGATTGTTGGTGCTTGGTTGACCATGCTTGTTTTTTTTAGATATGTGAAATACAAGAAAATAGACTCTAAGAAGTGGGAAAAACAAGAAGAGGCCTTAAAAAGGATTAAAAGACAAGTAAGGAGAGACTAGTAAGGGTTAATTAATGGGATTGTCTTGGGAATTGGGGTTGATTTTCACCTTTTTACACTATAAAGGTTATTTCTACTTGTTTTCTCATCTTTTGACAAAAAATGTTGACCCATGCATTTTTAGGTCCTTACAAAATCAAATTTACCTTCAATGAATAAATTGATATCAGTTTAATGTGAGTAATTTAACACTTGTGGTGTTTATTCGCAATGTTGTCCATTTGTGAAACTTTATTGCTGCATTTTTTATATGTTTTTGTAGCGTCCTAAAATTGCGATACTTGCAATTTCGACTGCATTTGGGTCTTCACGATGGCGATGCAACACGGAACCTGAATGGAGACCCCGAAACTTGTTCATGACACCAAAAACTGCATTTTTCAGCACCCTGGCCTGATCCTCCTTGCACCCTGCTGTCCCTAGAGGTGGGACCATGGCGCCCAGCGCCCTGGTCCCTGGCCCTATTTTGGGCCCGGTCTCTTATGGGGCTTCGGGTCTTTAAGTTTGCAAATTGGAAAATAATCTTCCTAGGTCGGCCTAAGGTCGGGAAAATCAGTCTATCAGCCCTAATTGACAAGTATATAAACTACATTTCCTCTCTCAAAAAGGGAGGAGGACATATGTGAGCAAGGCGCGAAAGCGATATTCAAACATTCAAGCATTCAAGCATTCCTTCAAGCAATTGAGTATTCTAAGTCTCCATTCAAGGCTAGGTGTTGCATTCAAGACAAGGATTCAACCATTGAAGAGGAGATCACTTACAACACATTACATACTACATACATTACACCTTCGCATGTAAGAATACAAACATTCTTACAACAAGGTATCAGCACTTGTTTACATTACAAACATTCACATTTACAGCATTCTCATTTCTTGGTTAATTCCAAAACCGGGGTTTGACCTAAAGGCAAACCCCTCATCCCTAACCCCCCAATCGTCCTCTCTTTTCTGTGTGTAGGTTGCAGGTATGCGGCTGTAATTGAAGATCTGGAATCCTTGTGCAGAGACGAACAGATCCCCCTTCGTTTCGCGGATTTTTCGGAGGACCGTGTGCACGCCGGGCGCCATCGTCCCGTCAACTTTCGCCCAAATTTGCAGAACAACACCGTCTCGACATTTTACTGCTAATTCCAGGTCCGCAGCTTCATCCCATATCCCTATCTCTGTTTATAAGCGAATCTTTCCTACTTTACATGCATTCCTAGTTCAATCTTTCTATCTACATTTCTTTACAAAAGAGGGTATCCTTGATATCTTAACCCTTGAAACTCATTTAGAATCCAATCCTGCATTGTGTGGGATTGGATCTTGTGGGTTTCAACCCCTCTTTTGAATGTAAAGTCTCTCCTAAGTGAAAACCATCAACCCTAGTGACTCTCCCTTCTCTCTCCTTGGAGTTGGGGAGGGGAGAACAACTAGGGTTCGATTTTTCCGCTTTACAGTTTTGACTTGTTTTCTTTCATTTAATATTGGTATTTCCTTTTTGCCACTAATGAAAACTTCTTATAAGACATTCTATAAAGAACATTTTCACCCTAGTTTATTTCTTTTAAATTTACATATTTTTAATGATTTTGTTAAATCCTCTTAATTTCAAAATCTTTACGATTTAGTTTATACTTCTTTGGATATATATTACACAATAGTCTAGTGGTGTGGTTAATAAAGTTTATTGGATTTTTGAGAGGTTATTTGGGTTCATATTTTATTGTAGTAAAAGGTGGTTGTGAGATGTTCATGCATATAAGGTTGAGGTTATCAAATGGTTATTGAAACATTCACAAAACAAAATCAATTGTCAAAATGTAGGCTTATAACAAGTCTTGTTGTACATTAACTAATTTCATAATGTATAAATGTTCCTTATATGAACAAATGAAATATCTCGACATGTTTGTGCAATTCACTCTATCATATGGTATTAAAGATATTATTTCCATGTGCTTTTTGTATGAGTATTTTCATAAATGGTAATTGCATTGGGTGAAAGAACTAGAGGCATTATGATGAGACCAACATACATTAGATAGTTGAATTATTTTCACAAAGTTTGAGGTGGCATGCTTTGTAGAAAAACTCAATTCTTGTACTAACTTTGTGAGGAGTGATAGATGGTAGAATGTGAGCCATTCTAGGTAACATATTGTGTGTTCAAGACTATGATTCGAACTTTGAATCAAGCTACACATGTCTGTGTTTGTTGGGGTGTTCTTTGTGTTTCTATCTAGACATGCAACGCCCCATTTGAAGGACTAGGGCAAAACTTGACGATTTTTTTTTTTGAAATAATAATATCAACAAACCACCACATAGAAGATAGGGTCACATGTCTCACTTATTATTAAATGTGCATTCTAGTGTTGCATAAAATGCAGTGACACAAAGATAAAGATAGGAGATAAGTCCTCACCAATGCATAAGCATGGTGGTATCGATACAAGACTAATATTTTTTGAGAAAGCTCAACCACAAGGGAACATCAAGGGAGTGAATAAGAACACCTTTCAACATGTGAGATCATCCTAAGAGGGGTTTCTCAACAAGGAGATGAAAATTATCAAAGGTTTGATTATCTAAGTATTATTCGTCTCAAATAATTGCATGTTTGGAGGTCTTTAGAGTGAAATTTGGGGTCTAAACTTTGATTTGTCCTAGAACTATTATGGTGAATATGGTTAAAAGGCACTCATTTTAGATATCTTCGAGCCCTTTCTAACGATATAAAGAAATTCTATTTTCAACTAATAGGCTAGAAGTTATGACCTTTCCAAGATGGGGTGAATATAAGTACTAGTTTGAGTATTTTTAGTTTTCCTATTGGTGTCAACACTTTACTTTACCTTATTTTTAGTTCAATTTTCAAGCCTGAAGTCCCAAGTCTGATGAACTACATTAGGGTTCAAAGTTTGGGGTTCCAACTTAGTCGTTACCTAGTGTTGATGTAGACAATAAGGAGATAGTTTGAAGTCTAAAACTTGATGAACTTGGGAACTTTGAAGGTCGAAAGGAGGTTTAATGGGGATCACGTGTTGGAGTTATGGATTTCTCTTTTCACTAGTTTGATCAAAGTTGAAAAGGTGTAAGCTCGATGTCCGATGTCCAATAACTATTGATAAAGAAAGCCTTAAGGTTACACTTTGGGGGTTGGGGATTGACGATAAACCTTTCCTCTTACTATATAAAAGCTTAAGCATTAGGAAGAAAGCCCAACGTTTGATGCTCGACAACCTTAGATAATTTTGGCATTTTAAAGAAGACCATTGGTGATTGAGGTTTGGCAATGAGCCTTGCCTCTTTCACAAAATTAAGAAAAATCAAAAGACAAAGGACCAATCAATTAAGCCCAAAAAATTAGACATTTTTGGGAAAATTGGATCGAATAATAGGGTTCAGAGATGATTTACTGCTGCAATAGACGTTCATTTTGTAATACCCTAAAAATGGTCATCTAAACCATGGGCCCCTAATCTCGACAACATCACCAAGGTCCTAACCAAAGGCAATTAAATAAACCTTGAGCACATTATTAATTCTTTAATCATCAAATATCACATGGCAGATCAATTACTCAATATTAATTAAATATTTATTTAATTAATTGAATCATTTCCAAGAATATCATTTTGATCAATTATCCTATTTTAATTTATTAAATATCCTTGCATATTTAATTAATTAATAAATTTGCCATTTAATCATGCAAAAGGAATTAATTTATTACAAAAGAAGAATTAATCACAAAGCAAGAGTTGAATTGAAAATAAAATAAAAGAATTGAATTGAGAGAAAAATCAAACTTGAGATATTATTTCTTTTTCTAAATTTAGAACTTGAAATCAGAAAAGCAATTAATTGAATTATTCTCTAAAATTAGAACTAAAAGCTTTTCAAAAAAAGAAGTTCAGTTGCATTGAAAAGACTCTTTTCTTGAATAAATAAAAGAATTATCTATTTTTATCACAAATGCATGGAATTAATTTATTATTATTTCCAATTCAACTTGGACTTCTAATTTGAATGCATTTCAATTAAACTATAATTGGAATCTATCTCAAGGTTAACTAAACCTGATTTCTCAATTATTTTCAATTAATCCTAAATTGAGCTTTTTTCATCATCTCTCTTGAGAATTCTCTATAAATTGAGTCTTCATCTCTCATTTCAATTCACCCCAGAGATTTTTGAGAACACACTTGGAGATTATTATCATGCTAATTTCACTCTGGAGTCATTGAAGATCATTGTGTTTTTTTAGATTATTTGCATCCATATTTAGTTTTACTCACCCATATTGCTTGAATCCATATTGCTTGAATTGATTATTGCTTGAATTATCCATCCATTTTGCATCCATATAGTTAATATCATATAGATTAAATCCTTCGTCTTGGTGTAGTCTAGTCACTGGTATTGCTTATAAAAATCTGAGAGCAACTTATACTCGCACCTTTTAGAAGGCAATTAGTCTCTTTGTTATGGTTTATTATTGATTGATTATTATTTACTAACCATACATGTAATGACTTAATTGAAGTGTTGTGCTTGCAGCTACAGACCCCTTTTCACACACACATTTCAAACCCAAAAATAAAGGTTCTTAACCTCATTTTATTCTTGCGATATTCAAGATTGAAAGGAAATATACAAGGTCTTCTTCGTGCTTGGTACCAACATCTACCTCATTTTATTCTTGCAATATTCCAGATTGAAAGGAAATATACAAGGTCTTCTTCGTGCTTGGTACCAGCATCAAGACACACAACCAACTAATCTATTCTCATTTATATACAATTAAAATTCCATCTTTGAGAGAGGTTGAAAAAACATTATTACAATTTACATTTGCATGGAAACTCATTCTTCTTGAATTGCACATTTTCTTAAAATTAAATAACTAGAATGCATAAAGAAATGATGAGTAAAGAGGGTCTAATGCCGCATCCAGTCCATAGCCTTTGGTCCCGAACAATAGTTACCATGCCACTCAACCATGTAAAACTCGTAGGTCCACCCCACCATGCTAGGAGATAATCACACAACCTAAACACACACTCACATAATACACAAGGGAGGAAGGCTTACACTCACATCAATCATGGAGAATGCATGACATATAATAAAGTAAACATCGACATAGAAAGGCATGCTGCATCTCTTAGTTGCTACTCAAGCCACACTAGGACTAGATGCTAGAGAACCAATTAGGGAGCGTCATCACAAGCTCAAAGGGATAACTATACGTGGAGACAAATAACCTATCACACAAACACAAATGATCAATCATACAAGTCCTGTGCTCCTAGAGTGAACATGTCTTCCCAAGTCATCATCCCAGTCTTTATAAGTGCTCAAGGTATGCAAGGGGCATCAATTCTCTTGTTAAGTTTTATTACCCATGTTTTTCATTAGTTTTCACTTGGTTACACAACTCCGCAAACATGATTGCCTCTCTTGTACCAATTAAGGCTAGGGACACTTTGGGAGCCATTTCCATAACACTTTCTAGTACCTAAGTCCTAAGCTCATCATGTTCCCCAACATATGTGTAATAAAACTCAAACAATGCTATTTCCAATTTTTACAAGTTTCTACATTACAAAATCCATTTTTCTTAATGCTTGATAATATCTTACAAGAAGATCCAAACATAACAAATTTCACATTTTACAAGGTATACCTTTACTTTCACATTACAATCCATCACAATTTGCCACAATTTCACAAATTCACCAAAACCAACAATACTTCAAAGACTCCATTGAAATAGCTTCAAAATTCATCAAAATTTAAAATTTGCAAAATAAAAATTTGAAGAATATCCTTGCATCGATGGAGGAATTTAGCCAACAGATGCTCTTGTGAAATTTCACAAAAACAAATGGTAGAGATGTTCACCCAGAATGTCAACAAAGACATTGGTTATGACTTGAGAAAAGCTTGTTTGTCCACCTTCAAGGACGTCATTGAAAAAGGCTTAACAACAGAGAAGGTCCTAATTGAACAAGGAGTCGTTAAGATATTCAAAGAAAACAAAGAGAACTTTAAAGGAAAAGACAAGCCACGATTTTGGAACAAAAACAAAAATACAGTAAATGATGGTGTTGTTGATGCTAATATAGTGCGACCCAAAATCATTTTTTCTGGATCAAGTTCTACAAACAACCAAGTGAATACTCAAACAACTTCCAAACCACGAAGGAAATACACCCCATTGAGAGAACCACTTGAATCAACTTTCAAGAAACTAGTGGCAAACAAGATCATAACAATTCCTGACAATCCTCCATACGAACCAAAGGTCAAACCAAATTGGTGGAATGATGACGAGTATTGTGAGTATCACAAGAACAAGGGACATAAAATAGGAAACTATCATCGGCTGAAGAACATCAAACAAGATCTTATTGATAGAGGTGACATTGAGATCGAAGGATATTCATCCAATCAGGAACATGAGATGTTTAAGGAACCATTCCCTAAACATGACAAGGGAAAAACCAAAGCCACAGATGAGCAAACCAACTATACCAGAGCATCCTATAACTATGATTCAACTGTTAATCACATTTCCATGGACAATTATGTCTCTACCATTATCATCAAGGACAAAATGCCTGAAAATTCTACCAAAGACCTAAGGTTGTCCTAAAAGGAATTGGATCTTCTTCTGAACCTACCTCTGAATGTAATGTTACAACTCATCGAGGAAAGGTCACTTTGCAAGGTGCTCCAACTAAAAATACCACTTCCTCATTAGCCAAACCTGAGTACTATCTAGTAGAACAGTTAGGGAGGACGCTCACACTTATCTCCATTCTTGAGCTTTTACGCATATCCCCCGCACATAAGGCCATTCTTGACAAAAGTTTGAGAGGCAGTACTGCCCCCACTAATTTGAATGTGGACCAGTTTCAAGCCATAGTGGTATACCTTTCCGTACCACACTCTTACATTCACAGAAGCTGACGATGCCTCCGTGAGCCAACCACATAATGCACCTTTACACATTGAAGCCTTCCTACAAAAACATCAAATAAAATGAGTCCTGATAGATGGAGGAGTTGGTCTCAATATATGTACTTTAAACACAATAATACAATTGAGATATTCAAATAAAGCTGTGAATGCTACAAACAAAATTACCATCAAGGCATATGATGATGAAGAGCGTTCATCCAAAGGCACAGTCACCTTGGCTCTCAGAGTTGGGCTAGTTACGAAGGATGTGGTTTGTCAAGTCCTAGACTTGGATCTCACATACAACATATTGCTAGGACATCCATGGATTCATGAGATGAGAGTAGTCCCATCTACATACCATCAATGCACTAAATTTCCTCACAATGGAGTTGAAGTAACAGTTAATGGTGATCCTAATCCATTTATATACTGCAATAAATTGAGACCAAAAGCCAATACAATAATTCCAATTAATAGAGAAGCTATCCCATGTTCTGCATATATTGACCCTGAATCATTAAAACCTTCAACATCAAAGCAAGGTGAACTTAAAGGGAAATATCAAGACAAAGGCATGGGTGAATACACTCTAAATCAAACCATGTGCTTACAGCAAGTTATGAGTTCACCAAAAGAATATGGATGACCACATCCTTCTAAACGGGTATCTATCATTACACTTAAATGGGATCCTACTATCTTCCAAAAGTGGGGTGAAATGGAAGAAGAAGATTTATAAAAAATGCTTTACAAAGACCTTGAAGATGGTACACAAGACTACATCAAGATACCATGTGAAAAATATGGTAAATGATTCAAGATCCTGCAAAAGTTTGGTTATGATGGTAAAATTCCTCTTGGCTTAAGAAAAGAAGGTATCACTCAACCTTTGCAACCAGATTTAATATTTAAAAATCAGTGCTCGAAAGGGCTTGGTTTCATCTCTTCTAGGGTAAACACTCACAAATCAGAAGAAGAATTACAAATCATTTCCAATGATCAACAAGAGAGCCGCTATTCCACTGACTCTAATGGATGGGAATGGGGTCCAGATAAATCCTCCAGTGATTATGAACTCACCGAGACATTCCGAGAACTAGGTGAACCCACAGAAGAGGAGAAATTTCATAGAAAATTCAGAGTTGGTCAAGATAGAACTCCCGAGGATCCCACACAGTCTTTGTCTTTGGGTTCTAGGTCAAAATCATGAAGAATGAGAACACCTGTTCTGGAATGCGTTTTTAGTAATGACAATTTGGACTCGTTCACGATCGAGACAAATGAGGAGAGTGCCAAGGATGACCTCGACAACTACCTTGACATGCCTGAATATAACTGTATCTGCACCCTAACACCCACTAACTTTGAAAACATTGAAGGCCTTCCCCTTGTTCACCACCAACTTATTGATTGGGACCATGAAGGACCTGCACAATTCGACACATTCCAAAATGATGAAGCCTTTATCGACTATTTAGGCATACGAGATGATCTTCCACTTGGGAACCATAAGGTGGGAAACACTATAGAACTCAACATTGTGGCATATTTTGGTGAGGGTGTTGGGCCTTCCAGTCGCAAAAATGTAAAAATAAAAATAAATCAAGGGTTTTACGGTGAAAACCACATTGTGGCACTGTCTGACCCCAAAAAAGTAAAAAGAAAGGACATATCTGAGGGTGAAAACCTCTTTGAGGCACCCAAAGATGGAAGGCTCAACATTCTCCTAGCATCATATGAAGACAAATCATCTATGTTAGTAGAGGAGACTGTTGGTGCCCAAAACCACAGATTGGAAAACTTAAGGATTTGCCAAGCCCTTAACTGATCCAACTAGCCTTGGCCAATGAACAAGGATGGTCAAAGACCAAATCCCTTTGCACTTAAGGCTCCACTGAACCTAGGTGGGTATACCTCTCCCTCTCAAGCACAAAAAGAGTTATTTAAAGTAGATTTAAACTTTGCTAAGACAACTCTTTGCAAGAATGGCAATAATTTCCTGCTATTGCTGAGTGCTTTTATTTGAACGCTTTTGAAATTGAAAACTGAATGTAAAGATAATTGTGTATAAAGATTGTTGTATTTTGGAAATAAAAAGCTTTCAAGATTTTCAAGAAATATGCAATAGAATAGTTCAAAAGGTTTCAGAAGAATTCTTTTCTCTCAAGGACCTTATGCATATCAAATCAAAATCTCAGAGAATGAATAATAGACTAGTGCCTCTATCTCAGAATATATATGATACTTTGTGGATGAACAACTTTATTAACTCAGGAGACAATATTAATAATCACTATAATGGTTCTGTATGTGTCACATAAACAATAAGAACCCAACCTCACATTTAATGTAGCAACATGTGATTCACATTACAACAAATCCTTAAACATATTTATCAAGAGGACAAAGAATGTTTCATCAACATAGAAAGTAGACAGTGCATTTGAAGTAGAAACAACGAATCTTGTATATTAATCTATGAGAAATGACAGTACACAAAAGCTACACTTGGAGATACTTCATTACAATTTGCTTGCACAAAAAATGATACTTCTTCTTCCTATAAAATTTCCTAATACATATGACTTTCAGTCCCTACAATAGTATGATGTTTTCCCCCAAAAAAATGTGTCCTATTTGATACAAAATGAATCAATACAAATATTTATACTAAAAGACACGAATGAAAGGACACACCCTTTCATTATCTTAACAAATAACTGAGCAGTAATTAAAAAGCCTAACTAAGATATCAATTACATTACACAAACTAAAACACAACACTAAGATTTTTGATCCAGTCGTCATCCATATTTTTGAATATGCCACAGGTAGCCAGGATCCTTGTATGTTGTAGCGTTGAAGATCACATCCTTGGCTGCATTCTCGATCACATAAAAATTCTCCAACTGATCGGCCATGTCGTTTATGTCAAGGACATCTGCTTTGGCGTTGGCTTGGGCTGCACTAAGCATAGACTTGCACTCAGAGATCCATACGGTTTTGTCTTTGATCACACCTGCATCATCTACCAGACTGGGAATCCCATACTGAACAATCTGTTGGCATTCATCAAATTTAGACTTCAATTCCTTTGTAATTTCCTCATGTGTAACAAGTAGACCCTGCACCTTCTTCTTTATTTTCTCTCTTGTCGATGCATCCTGTAACAACATGTCGAGTCTATCTCGAATTCTGGTGTGTGAAACCATATTGTCCATGTTCCTCTGATACTCATCTTATAATTTGTTCAATTCTTTCTCCATATTGTCATATCTCCTACTTAGCAACACACAAGCGGTATCGACCCTAATGCTTCTCATCTCTTTTTTCAACTTATTCTGTTCATAAGATAGCTTTTCAATTTTTTTCTTCCATTGGCCTCCCGAATTTGTAATTTGGGGAACCGGGTGCCCACTCCTCTTAAGGGTCTCTTCATATAAATCCTTATACTTATTCTTCTCTGCTATCTCATGTTTCATTTGGGCCTTATTGAATTTTGAAATATTAATACCCATGTCAGCTGTGACCATAGGATCTACTTCTCCAACTTTCAAGGTCATCATGTGACCAAAAGCTTTATCTACATCAATGATTTTTGGCCTTTTATTAGGAGGATACAAGGCCCACAATAACATTTCTTCCTCCTTTGGATCATATCTTGATCCAATAAAAATATCTTGCACTCCTTGGATGTTCAATTTCATATCCTTATTATCTGAATGTAACAAAGAATAAAAAATAAACGAAGCACTCAGATCCCATCCTAGAAACACAATTATTCCTGCCTCTACTTGCAATTGCCTACCCTTTTGCGGGGTCATAGTCTCAACTTCTATGTCAATGTCTTTCTTCAACCTCTTCATCATTTCTGCTTCATTCTCAAGGGTAGCATTTGGCACTGCTTCCCTCAATTTCTTACCCTTGAAGTGGTACAGGAATGATTTGAATTCCTTAGAATTAATGAATTGATCATCAGATACAAAAGAAACATGCTTTGGCATTCTTTCATCTGTTTCTGCATTCAGAGCAACAATAAGTTTATTCTCTGCTTCTGAGTCCTCCTTCTCAGGTGCACGGAGCTTGGAGACTACTTCATTTTCCCCTAAATCACTTTGGGCTGGTTCTCCCTCCATTTTTTCTAGTCTCTGCCTTCTTTCCTCTAGCTTCTTCTCCAAGGTCCCCATAACTTCTGCAAGCTCTTCCACCTCCTTATTTTTGCACATGTCTTCAAATTCATCTTCTTGATGGAATTAGTCTCCCAACTCCTGTCTTTTCCTGCTTGAATGGATGTAACCCTCAGGATCATAGTGTGTTCTAGATGCGTGCTGAAACAAGTTGTATTCATCCACCAACTTCCTGTCAATGGCCTCATATGCCTTGGTTGATACAATTTTAAAATCTTGAAAGTGAAGTGTGCCAGGGAGGAAAGCTTTCTTGTGTGCTCCTCCGAAATGTTTGGCATTAGACACACTTAACTGCCTTACAATTTCCAAGAAGGCAATCCTGTCTCGTGCAAGCTTTGGTAGCACATATGGATAACCCTCAAATCCATAGCATCGAACAAAAGTGAAATTTTGGCACGAGTACCAATCACCCTAGTTGTGATTGAGCTTTGGATTTTGGTGCTCATGAGGCCTAAGAAACTTCTTGACCTCCTCAGAAAATGATCCTTGATGAGGCTCACCAAAAAGAAAGAAAATTGGTTCGATAAATAATTCCTCAAATTTGAGATAATGAGAATTGACAAATCTGTAATCCCAAAGTGAAACCCATAATTGCACTGGTTTCTCCTTTCCATCCTTCCTAACTGTATTTACATTCAATTCTTCTGGCCATAACCCTCTAAGTTTCCCATAAAATAAAACAATATGCATTAACAATGAATAATGCTTGAAATATTTGTCTGGATTATCCTTCAGGTTCAAGAAACCTTCATGCAATTTGTCTACCAGGTATGAAGCGAAGTCAAAAACCCTAGGCTCATGCCTCTGAACTTCTGCTGCTAGAACCAACGGTCCTATGTTTGCCACATCAGGAGCTTCAACTCCTCCCACCTGACCACAATCCATATATGTATATTGCAGATACTTCTTGAAAATAGTCATGTCATAAGGAGGACCATCTTCCTCTGTTAGTCTCCCCTTCTCTGCTTTGTGGACAACAAGGTTCCAGCCCTAGTATGTAGTGTCCATCTTCCTGTACTCCTCTTCCAAATCTACAAAAGATAAAGGCACATCTGCCTCCAAATCTACTGCAAAAACTTCCTGAATTGTAGCCTTTGCAAAGTGCATTAAAGTAGTCCCATCAGGCAACATAATATATCGCTTGTTTGCATCATAATGTCTTACTAAAAGCTTCAACAAATCAATATTCACTAACACATTGGGTACTACAAGTTTACCTAGACTAGTTTTCCATGGGTTTGAAATTGGCATGGGCTCATCCCTGCGAAAGTAATGGAAAAGGAACAATTCGTTCCCTTGCACTGTGGTGAATACATCTCCAATCTCTCTATATCTATCCTCCAACTGGTCGCGGATAGGCAAATCTACCTTAGCTCTGTGTGACCTAGCTCCTGGAGATCCCATTTGGTCTATCATGTGCTGATTTAGCTTTCTTCGGACCTCATTGACCTCAACCTTTGATTTCTTTGCCGTGGTATTGGATATTTCAGCAACCTTTCACTTCCCTTTTGAGCTTGACCTTTCCATCTCTGCAAATTCCTTCACTCTATGCTCAGTAACTCAGAAATTTTCTCAATAAGCACTTGATATTTTTCTACAATAACTTCGTGAGAAATGTTGCTCTACAATACTGGTTATATGTTCCAAGGAGTCTAATCTTGCAATTGATTATTGCAAATCTTGATGGATTTGCTTCGTGTGGCAACAAATCTACTCAATTGATGCATTTAATGGAAACCATTTTGTCAGTTCTTCTTCATCAAGACGTCCAGCGGCTAATCGATGAGACTCCTCCTAATGATTCAAATGTTTGGCACCAGTTGTTATGACTTTACCGCTTTTTTCTTTTTGATCGGCACAAACTATCCCGACCAACTTATCGGGTCTCAGGATATCAATTTTTTCTTTATCCTGATGGTTCATTTCATCCCTATGGGCATCACTTCAGTCTTGGCTTTGCCTTTTGTTTTAACGCTCCATCGACATAACTCTCCCCGATGCATTCGCCTTTGGTTTCCTTTTATTTAACTCATCAGGTGTCGACATAGTTTATTTCATGTCCCTCCGATGTCCCGATGATCTCAATATTCCAATCCGCATTCTGAATAAGACCACCACGTTATCGGCATAACTTATCCCGAGGAACTCCTCGCACTTACCATTTGCCTAAACGGTCCTATCGGGTTTTGACATAACATAAAAGTTCTTCCGATGTCTTGATGGATCCTCATTAGATTCTTTCTTCATCTATATAACTCACGCCGATGCCCCTGCAAATGCTTCTATCTTCATCGGGGGTCAGAATAGCCTTTTTCTATTCCTCCCGAAGTCTCGATGAGTTCCTAATGCCCTTTTGTGTTTTATGCTTCCGAGTTTGTTTTATCGGTATAGGTAATACTGATAGCTTCGCCTTTCGATTCGCCATGTCATCGGGGATTGGTCTAGCTATTTTTGTACTACTCTGATATGGTTCTTTTTTCTGATGGGCTCGCCTTCAGTTTCCTTTAGTCATCAGGTATCGGTATAAAAATTTCTCATTACTTCCGATCTCCTCATACTATATGATAAGCTTTTCCATACCATTATAAGTCATACCGATGGTTTCATAGGTTATTGGTATAGCAATTTCTATGCTTTGCCGATAAGCCGATACAAGCCGATAGAAAACAACTGCCTACTACCTTGTCGAAACAAGCTATCTTGATTGGATGACCTTTCTAAGAGTGTGCACCATGTTGAGCATTTTTTTAAGCGCTCCAATGAGTCCGCGCTTTGTTTCATCGATATAAGTGATGCCGATAATCCTCCCCTGGCTTGCCAATGCAGTTTCATCGGAACTACTTATGCCGATAAGTGAAATTTTGCAATTTAGCACAAATGAGCCATCCATCCTATAAATTGATGATCCCAACTTTTCCAACAGGGTCTGAAACATACTAGAAGACAATCCTTGATCACACCATAATGAATCCTTTGTTGAAAAATGCTTCATAATGGATTCCTTGTGTAGTCTATACTCAGTGCATGCCCTCAGTGTGCCCGAGTGATACCTTGGCATTCCTGAAACAACTGATCCTTAGAGAACTTTACTTGTGCCAATAATGTTCTTGCACATGCAAACCAGTAATAAATGCTCATATGATAAAAGAAAAAGGCCTCTATATAGCATAAAATATTTTGTAAAAATATGTGCTAACAGAGACCATCAAAACAAACATTGGTACATAAGAAATTCCACTTAACATATTCCTGGCGCAATCTCTGACAGAGATAGAAAGATCGAAGTTCATAAGTTTCTTCATGGAACGACAAATAAATTTTGCATGGTCATATGCGGATATGCTTGGATTGGATCCAGATTTAGTAAGCATCATTTGACAGTTAAACCGGGGGCAAAACCAGTAACACAAAAATTAAGAAAGATGCATCCACAGGTGGCATTATTAGTCAAGGCAGAGCTTGAAAAATTATTGGATGTCAGATTCATACGCCCAATTGATTATCTCGAATGGATCTCCAACTTGGTACCAGTCAGTAAGCTTGATCGCAACATCAAAATATGCACAGATTTCAGAGAGATCAACAAAGCTTGTCCTAAAGATGACTTTCCATTCCCCAAAATCGACCTAATCGTAGATCTCATAGTAGGTCATGCAATGTTATCTTTGATGGATGGATTCTCTGGATACAATCAAATCAAAATCGCATCTGAGGATCAACACAAAACAACATTTACTTGTCCCTAGGGAACTTTCTGCTGGAATGTCATTCCCTTCGGGCTAAAGAATGTAGGCGCTACCTATCAATGAGCCATGACTACTATCTTTCATGATCTCATGCACACAATTGTAGAAGATTACGTTGATGACCTCTTGGGAAAATCAATAGACAAAGATACACATTTGGACATCCTTTCAATCATTTTTGATCGGTTGGAAAAATACAAAGTAAGACTAAACCCCAAGAAATGTGTCTTTGGAGTAACCTCCGAGAAGCTCCTGGGATTCATTGTTTCAAAAAGAGGAATCAAAGCTGACCCAACAAAAGTCAAAGCGATCCTAGAAATACCACCACCAAGGACTATCAGTCAACTTTGATCTTTACAAGGAAGACTCCAATCCATACGACAATTCATAGAACAACTTGCAGATAAATGTCATCCTTTTCAACATTTGCTACACAAAAACATCAAATTCAAATGGGATGATAACTGTCAACAGGCTTTTCAGATACTTAAAGATTATCTTCTGAATCCACCAGTCTTGATGCCACCAGTCCCAACACAACCCCTGTTACTCTACATATCAACTACATCAACAACAATGGGGGCACTCCTAGAACAACAAGATGCTGAGGGCAAAGAAAAGGCAATATATTACGTCAGTCATACTTTGGCTGGTTATGAGCTAAACTACACACCAATTGAGCGTGCGTGTCTCGCTGTGGTTTTTGCTTCGCAAAAATAATGACATTAGATGCTAACTCATAAAACTAAGCTAGTCGCAAGGATCAATCCATTAAAATACCTTCTCAATAAGTCGATGCTTACTGGCAGACTAGCCAAATGGGTGATGCTCTTGATTGAATTCGACATTGAATATGTGGACAGAAAAGAAATAAAGGGACAAGCTATCACAAATCAGTTAGTAGATGCACCCATGATAGATGATGCTCCTCTAATTTCAGAATTTTTAGATGAATCCATCTTGACGGTATCACATACAAAGCCTTGGAAACTGTACTTTGATGGCTCATACACACATCATGGTGCAAGAGTTGGCATCCTCTTTATCACACCTCAAGAGGATTCCATTCCAAAATCATATCGTTTGTCATTTCCTTGCACTAATAACATAGCTGAATAGGAGGCATTAACAACTGGACTACGAATTTTAGTTCAGTGGAAGATCCAGGAACTTCATGTTTTTGGGGACTCTCAACTAGTAATTCGTCAAGCAACTGATGACTACCAAACAAAGGATGAAAAATTAATGCCTTACAAGAAAATGATAGATGAATTCAAGCAACATTTCATGAAGTTAACCTTTGAGCAGATACCAAGAGAGCATAATCTATCCGCAGATGCCATGGCTACTATTGCTTCACTGATCGATCTACCGCAGAATGAAACCTGCTATGAGTTCTTGGTGGATAACCTTTTGGTTCCCTTGTATGAGATCACTCCTACTGAGATGATATGCGTTGTTGGTCCTGATTCCTAGTTATATGGTTCCATTTTCACATACCTTCATAACAACACCCTTCCTCCTAACTTATCCAACAACCAACATCACACTTTCATTCGCCAATCTTCTCGATACGTCATTTTAGTCGATATCCTATACCATCGAGGTCTCAATGGCACTCTCCTTAGATGCTTAGAAAGGGATGAAGCTCAGATTGCATTACGCAAAGTTCATGAAGGGATATGTGGTCCACATTCTAGTGGTCCTACCTTAGCCAAGAAAGTCATCAGGACTGGATATTACTGGCTCAATATGGAAAAAGATTCATATCAGTTTGTCAAGAAATGTAAGCAATGTCAAATTCATGGAGACCTTATTCATGCACCAGCACAAGAACTTCAACCGATTGCGACTCCTTGGCCCTTTTGTCAGTGGGGACTTGATCTCATAGGCAAGATTCACCCTCCTTCCAATGGCCACAAATTCATTATCGCTGCCACATAGTATTCAAAAAGTGGATTGAAGTCATGCCTCTTACACAAGTCACCAAAAAACAAATTGCTACATTCATTCTTAACTATATCATTTGCCAGTATGATATTCCTCTTTCCATCATCACTGACAACGGCCGTCCCTTGAAAAACCAAGATGTTCGTGAACTTTGTGATCACTTCCATAATACTCATCGTTTCTCCACTCCCTATTACCCCCAAGGTAATGGTCAAGCTGAGGCATCTAATAAAACTATTCTTAAAATCCTCAAAAAGATAGTTGATGCCGCTGGCCGCAATTGGCATATCCAACTTAATCTCGCACTTTGGGCTTATCGCACAAGTGTTCGCACACCTACAGGAGCCACACCTTATTCACTTGTCTATGGCACTGAAGCTATCTTGCCTATTGAGGTCGAGCTACCATCTTTATGAGTCTCTTTGCAAAACATTATCAGTGATGAAGACTACATGGTCTCTCGCTTACAAGAACTAGAACTATTGGATGAACAATAACAAACTGCTTTTAATAATCTCAAGGCTTATCAACAATGAATGAGTCACAATTACAATCAAAAGGTAAAGCCTCACACATTTGAGGTCGGTGAATTAGTTCTCAAAGAAAACCCCCAAAATCAACAAGAAAGACAGAAGAAGGGCAAGTTCGAACCAAACTGGCTTGGTCCTTACATCATCACAACAACCTATGGATCTGGTGCATATCAGCTCTCAAACCCAGAGGGAGAACCTTTGGAGGATCCTATCAACAAAATGCACCTTCATAGTTTTACACATAGCTCTTCAGAATATCCTAATTCAAAAATACAAAAAAAATCAATTTTTTTCAAAAATACAAAAGAAATAAAAATATTCAAAAAATAAAAAAAATCATAAACATAAAAAATCATTACTTGGTGAAAACTTGGCGAATAGGTGCCTTGTGACACAAAACAATTGAAAAATAAAAAAAGTAAAGAGAAATAAATTCGTCCAGCAGTGAAAACCACTTCGGTGGCGCCCTGGGCAAGTACCATGGTGAAAACTGGGTCACCGGCACCATGTGTAGAGACATTGCTCCTCCCTCCTTCAGGATTCAATCTCATCCTTTTACTTTGCACACACTCACAACCTTTCCATCCATAATAAATCAGCTCCTATCTGTGGCTAAGGCAAATCCTACGTCTAGTGATGGGTGTGGAACTGAGAGCATCATAAGTTCCGAGGAGTACAGTTTCTTCCAGTTATCTTCAGTCTATCCATGCACAATCCACAGTAAAGCAACACTTGTATCACATATCCGAAATAAAGTATCAGTTTCATGGATGCAATCAGTTTCAGATGAGACACAAGTAGCAATGGGCTTCAACAAATCAACTCTTTCAACAAACTCAGACAACATCATGGTTCAGTGCTATCTATCCTTTTGGGAAAGTAAACATTGTGACCACAATCAAATAGACTTATACAAGTGACAAGAGACACTAAACTTGAGGACTATAGTGGATGTTGGTGTCGAGTCTTGGTTTTCTTTTGATTTTATCTTTTTGGTGACATGCCTTTTAGCTTTTCCAGGATGTCTTTGACTAGAAAGGCAAGGATGGGGTATCGTCACCTATTTTTCTTTGCTATCTATAGATTGTCACTTAGTAATGCTATGACTTGTCCAAGGATATGAGGACACTATGAGTCTAGTATGAATTGGGGAATTCCTTGTTTGTGATTGTCTGATCTCCATGCAAATAGGTACAATGACTTTTTGGGTCGAACATATACCTCGATTGTCATAACCTATTTGCCATAATAAAGCTCAATGATGATAATAACACAAGAAGCTCTTTCACTTCCATATATTCTATCTTTCATTCCCCTTTCTTGATTGACCTCCATCGTCCTTCTTGAGTCCGTGTAGTCCGTTATCACATGATCGAGTATAATGACACACCAAAAATATTTGCATTTCATGTAGTTTGTACCTGCATTACCACATATTAGCATTTCATACATACATATAGATATCACAATTGCATCACATCCTGTACACAACACATGTTAGCACATTTTTCTGAAGCCTCTGCCACCTTGAATACCTTAATTATAGAAAAAAATCTAAATTATGATAAAATATGGCTTGAGGGAGATTCACTTAATATCATTAAGTGCTTAAAGGGGGAATCAGAGCCTTCCTGGTCTATTGAAAATATCATCATGAAAGCTAGGGAGATCATTGCCAGTTTCAAAGAAATTATTATTCAACATGCCTTCAGAGAGCAAAACAGTGTTGTAGATTGCTTAGCGAATACTGGAGTTAACTCGGACTCTCAAATGATTTGGCATGAGGAGGATCTCAATTTAAATATCAAAGAGTTCCTTAGAAAGGACCGTTATACGGGGAGAGAAGGACAATTTAATCATGACAAGTAAAAAGCATCATTTATGCCTTGCTGGAAAGGCCATCATTAGTTGGCATTGTGGCAGATCTTCTATTATCTCTAATAAATTGCCGCATGCTTTGTGGGTTACTGAGTTCGAAAACTTGAGCAACATCAAGAAATAAGGTTATAATTTGCAGAGAAACAGAGCAGATAGCCTGTATCCGAAGATGGGAGGAGACCTAAGGCGGGAAGAACCAGACAACACGTCGACCTGGAAAGTGATGCCAAAAGTCTGGGCAAAATTGGAGAAGGACTCTCTTACCAGCTTCATGGAGAAGCTTGAGGACTATGACAAAGGTAGGGTTAACTTAGCCGTTTCCAAGATTTTTGAAAACAGGTCTAATGGCTCTTTTAAATTTTATGGAGTTAAGTTTAAGTTAGACGCTGGGCTCATTTCCACTGTGACCGGAATGCCCCATACTGGGCTTAATTTCTTTTGAGACCTTAAAGTCTCCAACAACACGGTTAACCCGTTCCTGTGGAAAGAGAAAGAGAGGGCTAAAATTGGCAAGGCTACTGGGGGCTACTACGAACTTGCAAACATCAAGAAGTTGTGGGGCTGGGTTCTAAACACAATTATGAAGTACATCATGGTTGAAGGCAGTTTCTCCAGGGCCCACACCTACCACTTCGTGCTCTTAAACCATTTCAGACATGGCAAAAAGGTATCCTTGTCCTACTACCTTTTTCGGTCCCTCTCCAAGTCCCTCAACAAACACAGGATTAACCCTTCTAGCCCGATTCTCCACTGCGGGCTTCTGCTACTCATCTATGAGCATTGCAAAACCCTCACCCTGCTAGAAAATAAGAGGATTTCTGCCTCTCCGGGCGAGAGAAAGATGGAAGAGGGAGAAACTAGCAAGGAGAAGGCGTCCTCCAGCAAAAAATGGAAAAGTGTCCCTGGGTGGGATACAAAGGACATTGTTAAGGAAAGCAACGGAATGGAGACAGACAAATCCAATGGTGAAGACAACTGGAAAGATGAGGAGTTGTGTAACGAGGAAGAAAGTGGTGATAATGAACCTGATCAAGAAAGCCCTATCCTCAACGAATGCCTTGGTAAGGACAACAACCATCTGATGGAAGAAGCGGATCCCAAGGAGAATAAGGAAACTAGAGTGAATTCTAAGAAGGAAATGAACAAAGACTCTGAGAAGGACCTGATCAAGGATAGGGATAGCGAGGGCAAGGTAAGTGCCGGTAAAGGGCTTATCCTGGATAACCTCAAGAGCTCTATGAAGCTAGAATGGATTTTGATAGATGGACCTACGAGACCCTGAAAAACATGGAAAAGAAACGGATAAATACAGATGAAAAGAGGGAGGATGAAAATAGAGAGCAGATTAATTGGAAGCAGGAAATGGAGAATAAGGTAAAATCGCTGGAAGAGGGAAAAGAAGCGATGAAAAATCTGATGGGAGTTATTCCAAGTATCCTCTCTGTTGTCACTAAAAACTTGGAGGACATCGCCAAGGTCTTTGATCATACCTGCACTCCTAAATCGGTCGTGGATCTTGACCTGGAGGAAGAGACCATCCAGACTAGAAGCGGTGATGCTACTCCGGTGGGCGGTACTGCGAAGAGAACCAGGGCTAGTATCAAGAAACCTATGGCTGTTTCAGCAAAGGATCCCCCTAACTTCAAAGACGACATCAAAGAGCTGTACTAAATCAGCAACACCCTAACTAAAGCCCTAAAAAAAATCTGAATGCTGGAAGGCCTGCTGGCTTTATGGGGCTTTTTTGGGTTTTCTTCGGTTTTCTGCTAGTTTTTTGTGGTTCTGTTCTTTTTTGTTTCTCATAGCTTTGTTGTTTAAGTTCTGCTTGTAAAGGGTTTTGGGGCCCCTTCAAAACTTATTTTTTCCTTAATCAAAAACACATGTTAGCACATTTTACATTCTCATCATGTAAATAGTTATTTACATTATCATATTCATCGACATTTCATATATTCACATTTGCATCATGCATAACATATTAAAAACATAAAAGAACATAAAAAATATTGCATTTCATCATGTACATATTTGCATCCATACCATAAGCATCATATAGAATCAAGTATCACATAGAGTCATGCATCGCATCACATAGGTACACATGCATATAGCTACCGCAAAGATGAATCATCTCATATATACATCTCAAAAATCATAAGTGTCATGATACAATGATGTCAAAATACATATGCCTACAATCACCTGAAGGTGTTTACATCATCATACAAAATGGTACAAAACTAATACATAGGAAGCCCTCTAAGGCTATGATGAACTCCCTCCCTCGGATTCGGCTGGCCTCGATGGAGTCTAAGCCCTGGAAGGACCCGCACCAGGATCATCTCTCCTACCCCCTCTGTCTGGTGGTGTTGGAGGACCCATAACCCCATTGCTAGACGCCTGTCTCATGTCTCTCCCTCCAGAGATCGTTGCAGTCTGCGATGGTCTCCAAAAGCTCCTAGCCCACTGATCTAGTGGTACCACCCCATAATACAGGTCTCTCCAGTAGGGTATCTCCTCCCCTGCCCAAAGAACATAGGCGTATCCGACCCCTATGTCCTCTGCCTCCTGCCTCCCCGCCCTTAGTGTTGTCTCAGCCTCTGTATAGCACTGAATACCCTGATCCCTCTCCCACTTAGTATCCCTCAGCTATCTCCTGAGTCTAGCTATATCCCTCTCCAGATCCTAGATCTCATCTGCCTGTCCTTGTCATATCTCCCTCAAGGATAGTAGCTCATCCTCCTCGTCTCTCCCCTCACCTTGTCCCTGTGGATGCTCCTGTCCCTATCCTCGTCCCTATACCTGTCTAGGAACCTGTGCTGTTGGCACCTGTAATGACAATCCACCTCTGCCCCTCACTACATGAGCCTGATGAGCCTGTCTCTCCTCTCCACCCTCTCTCCTCTGAGCCACTCTCCTCTAAGCCACTCTCCTCTCTACCACTGCACCCTGCCTCTGCCATTGGCCTCTACCTCCACCATCTCCACTATCATCTCCATCGCCTCCACCGTCTCCCTCTATCGGCTCCCCTGGATCCGTCAGCCATGGAAACAGATGCTTTGCCCAATATGTAGTATACTTTGCATCCATCCCTGCATCCTCCACATCTGCTCATATATCCTAAGGCATGGGAACCATCTCCTGTAGCTGTGTCACTTCCTGATCATAAGACAATAACGGACCCAAATGCACCTGATCTCTCACTATTCGTGCATACATCCCTGAACCCCGTGGCATCCGCTGTATCCTTCCAAACTGCTTGCTTACTCTGTCTATCAACTGCCGCTCAATAACATATGGTGTCCGCCCAATTGGATACCTACTTTGAAACACATATGACAGCTCCACTGCATCATCCTCCCACTCCTCACAGTCTAAGTAAGGCCTCCATACCACACTATCTATCTCATCAATAACCTTGCGCCAATACTCTGGCCTCCCAATCCATGGCTATGATGTAATCATATCATACATGTGTACATAACTGCATCCATGTCATCTGCCTCTAAAGTGTATCAGACGTGTAACCGATAGATGCTCATATGCCCATACCTGCAACAGTGTCACTCCGCATCCCCATCCTGCTAATCCGTGATACACAAACTGATGCAACTCATAATACAAGTGTGCTAGCAGACACGACCCCCATGTAAACCTGGTGTTCTCAGTCACCAATGTCTCCAGAGTTGCCAACCCTCTTGTCACCCTATCCGGATAGAGGAATCCATTGATAACTCTTGCCAGCACCGCGGGTAGCGCTAATCCTATCTGTGTTATGGTGTCCCAAGCCACATGTCCAACCCTCATCTCCAGTCCTGGATCCTGAAACACTCATCTTAGTGCATCCCTGTCTCCGTCACGATCGTAAGGAACCAACTCCCCATCGATCGGTATCTGCAATATCATATATACATCCTCTAAGGTGACTGTCATCTCACCCATAGGCAAATGAAACATGCATGTCTCTGAGTGCCATCTTTCAGCTAATGCAGTCAACAATCCCATGTTTGCTCGAAACTCAGGCACATACGGAATATATCGCAAGCCCATAGCCTCAACTGCTGCCCTATCCTTAAATGTCTGCTTTGGTTGTAATCTCGGAGTCGACGAAAATCTCTCGTGTGACTCCAGCATCAGTAGGTCCTTTTGCAGTTAAGCAAATCAATTGTGTCAATCCTAGTAGTACTCCCTATTCATCACAAAGTGCTGCTTTCTATCCTAGTGGCATTCCCTGTTCATCACAGAGTGGTACTTTTTATCCTAGTGCTTATATCTATCATATGGCACTCTATCCTAGTGGTACTCTCTGTTCATCACAAAGTGCCGCTTTCTATCCTAGTAGCATTCCCTGTTCATCACAAAGTGCTGCTTTTATCCTATCTTTTAGGGCACCTACTTGAGTGTATCCTCTTGAGTAGCTAATCCAGTTGACAACGTATGTTCTATCACAGAATTGTCAATTTCTTTGGTACTCCTGTTCATCAGAAAGTGTCTCGCTCTATCCTATCCTAGGGCCTCTACTTGAGTGTATCCTCTTGAGTAGTTTCCTGATTGACAATGTATGTTCTATCATAGAATTGTCAATCCTAGCCCTATTTGTTATCCCAATCTTTTCTAGAGGACTTCCTTGAGTGTATCCTCTCAGCAGCTTATCCAATCGACATCGTATGTTTATCACATAACTGACGATTTGACCTTGAAGATGTTTCTGCATTTCATAGATGCGCCTGGATTACACAGACATTCCTGTCTCGCATAGACGCACCTGAAACACACAGACATGCCTCCGTTCTGCACAGACATGCCTGTCTTGCACAAACGTGCCTGAAATACACAGACGCACTTGCATCTGACACATACGCTACTTAAACCATAGACGCGTCTGGCACCAATGCAGACACGCCTTAACGTTTCCCCCCCTGCTTGACATTTTTCTAGACATACCTAATGCACATTTATTGCACTACCTAACATGCATTTATGACAACAATTGATGCAACAAGGTACAAGGAGGTTTTGTGGTACTTACCTGCTCTCTTGCATCTGCTGGCCTCTAATATCGGTGAACATGATCGAATCTATGCACCAATGCCATCGCTGCTGATTGCTCTCTCTCTTTCTGCTCTCTAATCTCTTAGATGTGTAGATGACAATGAGAATGTTTTCCCTCGTAGTCTATTTTATAGACTACCCTTGCCCTCGTTTCCCGAGTCAGTCTTCATTATCCCATGACTTTGTCACTTCATCTTATCTTGTCATTCTTTTCTCGCCCTTCTTTCTTATCAAGAGATTGTCTGTGATCTTTTCAGACATTTTCATCCAATCTCTCAAAGGGGCATATCATTCCCATCTTGGGGCAACTTTGTATCAATTCATCTTTACTTCTTTGAAACAACGCGACAAGCTGCATTGTCTCAAAGAGGGGCAAAATGTAGACACCTAAAATTGTCCTGTCTAATTAAATAAATATTTTATTTATTTAATTATTTAAGCCTAATTCTTCTATTAATTAAATAAATCTTTATTTATTTAATTAATTCACTTATCCTCTTCTAGCCTTATTTCTCATTTAAATAAATACATTTATTTATTTAAATTGTCCTTTTCCTAAATTAAATAAATTTTATTTATTTAATTGATCCCAATTCCTCTATTATTTAAATACATCTTTATTTATTGAATTAATTCATTAGCCTTTTCTACCCATGACACATGTCATTCATCTCTTAATTCCTACACTACCTACCCTCTCATTATTTTCTTATTTCCTTTACCTACCCTCTAATCCTAGCTGACCATTTATCTTTTACGCCTCTCAATCTTATCCCTCCATTTTCTATAGTGTCTTCTATATAAGGAGATGCTTCCTTCATTATCATCCCTGACTCCTGGATTAACATTTAAACTTTCATATGCGATCAAGCCTACTTGCAACCACACTTCCATTCTTTGTTGACCTCTTGTGCACACATAAAATTTGAGAGCAAATATATCAAGCAAGATCAATGGAGATAGGAAGAATGGAGATTCAAACCCTATTGAACATGTGATGGTATAATCTTTGTGATTTTGTTGATTTGCATTTGTCTTAGGTAATCTTCATATGTTATGGTGGATCTTTGTTGTTGTTAGGCTAGGGTTTTGTGGTTGAATCTATTCAGTCTTTCAATACGTTGTTTCCATTTTTACCATAAACACCTATATCTTTGGATGACTTGCTAGGACTATTGGAGAGATTCATGGTGTATTGTGTGGTTCACATTACATTATCGATCAATTTGGATAACTGAGCTAATGACAACAATAGGCTAGGAGACCATATCACTCTTAGTTTTGAGTTCATTGATAGATTAGGGATTGGTTGAATGTTTTACAAATATAGGACACAATACCATAAAGCTAATGATGATGCTGTTGAAGACCATGATTTTTCCACATAAGAAAGAAGGTTTTTTGTAAGGCCTAGATTGGTTGAAAACTAAGATATATGTCAAATGAATGCCCAAGCCTTAATTATTGTGAATACTTCAATTTATCCCTATTCACAAAAATGTAATAGAGAATAAACCATATGTGGCTATTTATGTATCCTTGACCACAACATATTGTGCACAATCATGTGTCCCTATTCTCCACTTTGAAAGAAGAATAGTTCAACGTGGAATGAGGTCTATCATGATATTCGTCATTGATAATTGTGCGCGTCCTTGCTCTAACTTTGAAGAAGGATAGGTTGGTTCATCCATATTATTATTTGAAAGCTCAATTAACCCATTCCCATTGAGGTGAATAATTGAGTCTGTGCCCAATCACGATGTTGTAATATGTCCCACTCTACATGTAAAGATTATTCTTGCCAGTTACATGCAAAGATTACTCTTGCTAATCTACATGAAAAGATTATTCTTTCCATGCCAAGGAACATGATGTAATAAGAAGAGAATATTAGGAATTTTTATTATACCATAGTCCAATTAATGTAGGAGGGTCTATCGACATTAGTTCTTGTAGTAACACCGAGACCATTCTAATGCTTTGCAATAGTTTTGGTAATGCTTCTATGGTTTGTAGTACACTAAGACATCTCCAAGGTTCTTGTGGTAATATAAGGATTATACATCCAACTTTTGTAGATGCCACAAACACTCTAGTAGTGACATAAAGAACTCTACATGAGATTAGGCTCCTTAGTAACCATTCTTCTACCAAACATTTTGTATTTTCTACCATAACTTCATTAGATCAAACATAACTCCAGGAAAATTTGTAAGTCTAACTCGCAACCCACATGATTGTCCATTCCAAGTGTTATACTTCAAACATTAGGCAATGCAATTGTTACAATATCCATGTGTTATTGCTAAGGCTCTTGCTATTCTAGGTCATACACCAACACATTGTGAAGTTATCAATCACATTGCAAATATCAAATGATGATGAGTTACACACATAAATGTTTCTACTTACAAATGGATGGTTCAACATCTATCACAACTTTTAACCTTCACACACACACACACACACACACACACACACACACACACACACACACACACACACACACACACACACACCTTAGAAAATAGAGATGGATGTATAGATACCATCAATCTTATTAGAAGATAGTAGTTATACATCTATCTCAAGTATGTTGTGTATAGGATGAATAGATGAATTAAGCACTTCTAATTTTTTGGTTCTATATCTCTATCAATATTTTCACTATTTTATCTCATAAATTTTTTACATACACACATAACGTCACATACATCCTCATCTAGAGTGTTGTCCACTAGGATTCAACTTGGGCTCAAGTCACTAATAGTGAGGTAAATAAAGGTCAAAGCTATTGTTAAGAGATAGGTATAAATAGTTAATAATGATTTACACTTATTAATTAGGCTATTATGCTGATATTCCTTTTATAGTTTTAGGTTGTGAGTTGGTCACATGATAGTTTGAGTTTATTTGATGATCATTGAAACATCCATATTGAACAAAATTAGTTGAGATGATCTAGGATCATAACCAAGTTTGTTGTATGTGAACAACCATTGCAATGAATAAAAACCTATTCATTAAAAGAAAGAAATACTTTGATAGTTGAATGCAATTTACTTTATTGATTTACTAATTCATACTAGGTGCTAGCTCTTTTTACATATTTTTGTGCACATGGCATGAAATACTTGTTTTTTTTTAACACCAACAACAGTAAGGCTTGGGATGCTTAAGCTGACTGGGTTGTTGATGACAATCTTTGAAACATTCACATCTATATTCAGTTTTAGCTTCATCATCAAGGATACTAGATTTAGAATTTAGACAGGATTGATAATTGTTTTTTAATTTTATCTTGAAAAAAATTATTAAAAAATAGTATTCTTATATTTAATTTGTAAAAAACAGTTGTCATGAATTTTATTTGAATTACATTAATGTTTGAAACCAATTCGGTAATCTTTGTTTGCAATTTTCATTTAGGCTCAATATGTGTTGCGAGGGCTTTGTATTTATTGGAAATTGCATGTTTATAAACCCTTTCCTCTTAAACTCAAGGTTATGGTCAAAATTAAAATAGTTGCATTAGAACGTGATGTTACGTTAGTGCTTGAAATTGCGGTGCTTTGAAAAGTGTTTATTTTAAGCAAGTCCAACTTAGTAGTTGTACGTGACAGCGATAATGAGTTGAGTGGAGTGGAGTCTGATGTTGGGTTGGTCAAGTATCATCTTCTGATAACATTTTATTGTCCGGTTGCACCCTGCTGTGACTTAAGCATGCCCCACAATTGGATGTATACAATTGTCATTTGTCTTGAAGTTGGATGTTCTGGGGATGTATACAATTGTCATTTGCCTTGAAGTTGGATGTTTTACAATTCAGTTTCCAAATCCTCTATGGCCCATGCCCCCTGGGGATGTATACGATTGTCATTTGCCGGATGTATACAATTGTCATTTGCCTTGAAGTTGGATGTTCTACAATTCAGTTTCCAAATGGTTAAACTGTTTTACATATATATGTGGTATTTTATGGTTCGCCCAAGGGCCCAGTTGCCTGTTCAAATTTGACACCCATGCGATGTTGCTCTTGTTCCATGGCTCAGATTAATGTGACCACAATTCGACAAAGCTCAAATGCTTAGACAATTGAATTCAATCATCCTCAACACCAAGCAAGTATAGGTATAATAGATATGTTGAATGGCAAAGCCATGTCTACTATCAAGACATGCCAACGTACTTGTGAGTAATGAATGCTTTTGTTTCTTCTGTGTGACAGTCTATACTCTTTATTATAGGGACAACGAGTCATTATACTACAACGACTCCTATTTCATGTAAAATGAATCAAAGCTGTCATGTTCTTCATCATGATGTAAAGTCATGAGATTGTTCATCTCCTTATATGGACTGCATCACATAAGCACAAAATGAGTAACAAGGCATAGACATTTATTTACATGACATGTACATCCATCATCATCTTTTGCCTATGACTTTATTAATATGGAATATATTTCAATAATTTTTCAAAATGCTAGGGTGTTCTTCAATCTTTGGTAAATACATATTAGTATTTTGTATGTACTATCATGCATATAGGAGTATCTATTGTTGAAGTATTAATCATAATTATATTGGAGTATCTTTTGTTTGTAATGTTGGCTTTGCATCTTGTATGTACCAACCTACCAAAATTCATGACATCTTGGTGTTTCTATGTCTTTATAGCCTTGTGTTGACAATTTTTTCTAAGATAAGTTATACTAGAGTTTAATACATCTATGTGTATAATTTTGAAAGGAAGCTAAGGTGTGAAAAAATGCTTCCTAACACTAATCTAGTGGGGGAGATAGTGCAAATTTAATTCTGGCAGCATAACACTTCACTTGCAAACATTACATATCTAACACTCCTCAAGACTAACTTTTATAGAGAAATACAACTCAAGGGGAAGCATCAAGATGGGGTCGTGCATAACATTTGGCCCTATTTTTCGACCACCAAAAAGCATGCAAATGACACATGTACATCTCTAAATGACTCCCCACTCAAACCTACTAAGTTGGGCACTCAAAATTTACTATTTCGAGGTATGATAGATGCTCTTACACATCTTACAACTGTCATATCTTACAACACTTACAATTGTAAGATAATCTGTCATAAATGACTAATTTTAGCTTATTCTCTTACAACTCGTCATAACCCTCTCCATGCAAAAGGTATCTCCTGCCACTTGTCCATTCTGTCATAGGCCGACACTTGTCATGATCCTCATGCTGGATGCCTACCTCCACATGTGCAACATATGTGTCATGCAGTCATCACCAAGTAGGATGCCACCAAGCCTGTGGATCCCACTAGATGACTAGACATTTGTAGGCAATAAATAAAATAATAAATTAATAAATAAATGCATTAGCCAATGTTAGGATTTGTAAAGGTTGAGACACCTTAATCCCAACAAATTTGGCCATGCGCTTTAACATTGGCTAGTTCAAAAGTTTTTACTAGATTAGCCTAAGCCCTCTCATTAACAACTCATGCCTTAGTTTCCCTAGTTTATGAGTTTTCTTGTAGATTTATAGTTTCTAGGGAGAGATGGTGGCCTCTGATGCATTTATTGGATCTTTTATTATGTCGAATAGCTTGTCAATATCTTATGGGGATGTGAGGAATTTTTTAGGTACTATTGAGCCCATGCAAAGATTATAGATGATTTCAAGCTAGACTAGTGGTCTTATTTGGTTGGTTGATTCATTTACTACATAGGTTGCATGATAGATAAGTGTTTCCTATGCCATTGGAGGTGAGAATCCAAATTGAGGTTGTCACTTGCATTTATGTAAATATATTCCATAATCATGTGGGTCTTGTAGAAAAATCACTGTTGATATATCATTCCATACAAGTATATGTTTTTAATTGAATGTGTATTTTTTACTGTAACAAGGCTTGAATGTTGATTTAATTCATTATGCCATTTGCGTCATGCACCTATGAGGAATAAATTTGAACTATAATACCATATAAGACTTGTGAAGATGCAATTGGATGATGGGTGGTTGGTCAATTCTAGGGTTGTAACCTTAAATCCCCTGTGATTTGGTCTAAAGTGTTTAAGGTAAAAATATTTCAAAGCCCAGACAGGTAGCAAAGTTGGCTTGGACCATGGGTTTGCTCCCCATTGGTCTCGGGTTCGACTCTGAGGCTTGGATTCAACTGATGGGCTTGGCTGACGGGCTTCTTAGCTCATCTCCAGGGACTAGTCTTGCCTCAGCTCACCCCATAATGGGAAACCAGTGTCGCTGGGTTGAGTCATAGGGATACCCTAGGTGACAAAAAAATAAAAAAAATTTAAAATTATACTCTCTTTTGTTTTCATTTTCATAGGATCCAAGTTCATGAAAAATGTGTCGAATGTATATTTCTATATGTATGAATGTCTCCATCATTTGTTAGACTTGTCAAGGAGGTAGTATGCCATGTCTCACTTTGAAGTTACATTTTCTAATTTGGTGTCATTGTTGATTAGTTAGTCCATGCAAAGAATGATTGTTCAGCATGAAATTTTTAGTTACTAAAAGGTATGCAATTATTGGTTATAGAGCCTAGCTTATGATTAATACTTGCATACTTAGTTTTCATGTGATAAATTTGCACTTGTGTGATTGCTGAGTATAAGGTAGCGACTTAGTTTCCCACGTGGACTAGGGCATCAATCTGTAGTGGACCCCTTGTTTCCATGCCATCTTACTAACCATTTTAATAACTTATTTCCTTTTGAGTTTAGTACTAGTTTTTGGCTTGCTTTTGTGCATAATTCAACTTCACAACTTTTGCAAACATTGATACAGCTCATAGAAATATCATATCTTTAAAGTATTGTTGTAAAAAGAGTTCTCACCTTATTACTCATTGCTTTAGTAACATACATCGGTTGTGAAACATTAATTTATAAGCATCTAAAGAGATATATTGGTGAGTTGCAAGGTGCATATGTTAATTTTTTCCACATTTTTGAATACATTTACATATCCAAATTTTCTTTTTATGAGGTCTTCTCATGCTTTCTATTTGGCCATGACAATCAAGTTCTATTTATATTTTCTTTATTTCTCTTTAATTATCTTGTGAAAGACCTCAAGGGTTTGCCCTATTAGGTTCCTATAGAGCATGAAGATGAAGAGAATGGTCCCAATCCTGAAACTTGTTCGAAAGCCATCCTCTCCTTATTGATGAACCTTTCTCTCCATCTTAGATATTTCTAGAAGCATTTGTGGTGGAGCTGGAGTTCATGTGGCACAATTTGTCATTATGATAATAATATTGAATATATCACAAGGTATCACAGATAGTTAAAAGTAATGCCATGTTTGTATGTTTTCTCACATGCATGGAGCGAGTAATAGTGTCTACATAGGGAAAACATGGAATCATTGACAATGCTAAGGGTGTAACCATTGATTCATAGTTTGCAACAATGACTATGCATATAGGTTGATTATCCATGTGAGACATCATGTTTGATGATATATATGGTATGAAGATATCACAATATGGTTGGAATATAGTTAGTTGCATGACTCTTGCTAATTTTATGTGATGGTTATATAGTAAGATGGTTGGTATTCCCATTGATGAGTTAAGACATTGGAATATTTTTATCCTTAGAACTGTTAAGATTTTGTCATATTTTGATTTACATAATAGTAATGATGTATCGAAAGTTTACTATATGTATTCATATGTTAGCTTGAACCTATTAAAACATGTTTTGTCTTTGCCAGTTTATTCATTCTTGTTGCCATGCAGATTGTTTAAGGCAATATCATGTGTGAAATCAATAGATGTCCTGATTAATTAAAATATGTATGTATGTTCTTGTATGTTATTTCTTTTGAAGTGTAGGGAATAAATGATGCTGCGGTGGTAGCTCTCATATCACGCCAGTTGTAGGAAGAGATATTCAAGGAGATGACTTAAAGATCGAACAAAAGAGATGCTAAAGAGCGTAAGGAATGAAAGAGGGAAAGTAATCACATGATACTACTGATGTCTAACTCAAGTGGACATTAGTGTTGCAAATACCGCCATAGTATGTTACGACTGTGGTTCGGTTTAGATCTGCATTTTCTGTAGCTTAACTCCAACTATCTCCTTTCTCGATTAGTTATCCGCCTCTTCTCTTCGGTGTGATCTGTGTTGTTTAAAGTAGATGTTTTCTTTTAAAATAAGCTCTTCATCTCTTCTCAGAGGTTAGAAAAAAAAAGAGAGAAAGCAGAGCAGAGGATTTTGGAAATAAAGTTACAAGGGTTTTTGAGTTTCTTTTTATGTTGAATCATGTAATGACTTCCAAAGAACAATGAATAAAAATATGTTATTCTAAGCACTTAGAGTTATTTTTGGGAAGCCTGGAATCACTCATCCAAGGGGGCCCACTTGGTGAGTGTTCCCGTGCCTTTGTTAAGATTAATTTTCTTCTTTAGCTGTAGTAGACGTTCTTGCATTGACTGTTCCTGCAGCCATTGGAAACAGATCCATTGACTGTTCTTGCAGCCAAACCAAAACAAAGTAATTTTTGTTTATCAGCATTGAACTTAGCCAGTACTGCTCGAATGAATTTATGTGAATGTAGAAGTTTTCCTGTAGCCTTTCAACAGTTTCAATTCTTGCTTATCTTTTCTGCATAATGTTAGTTGCTGCAGTAATGCAGAGTAGCTGTTGTAGGAACTTAGTGCATATATAGTGCAGACCCATTTCAAGTATTACATCCCTGGGTTGACAATCAAATGAACACTAGCTATAGAAAGAGTGACTTTACCAAGTGAATATCCAAACTTTGGGTTGAGACTTCAACTAGAGTTATTATTCTTATTGTTGGGTTGAACATTTTTGGCGCCGTCGCCGGGGTTGGTGTCAAACTAAGAACCTATTATGGTTATTGTCTTTTCAGTTTTCAGTTAATTGTTTTTCTGGCATACCTGATTGTTCAATTTTTTTTTTATGAACCTGCATGCATAAGCGAAGAAGAGATGTTCTAGGTGGATTTCTACCTAGTCATCCTAATCATGCAGAAATTAATTCCCCAAATATAAATCCTTTTGTTGAACTTTATCAAACCCCAAAGAATTTGAACCACCCTGAATCTAAATTTACAGAAGGTAGTCTACAGTTCCTCTTTGGACCCCCACAAGAAGAATTTCATATAGTAACTCCCCCCACAAGTCTAATGCAAGGAAACCCACCTCTTGGTGGAAATAATCCACCACCACCACCTTTGGACCCAATGTTTGAGTTCACCATATCTGATCAACATGATAATGCTAATCTCAAGAACATTCTAGCTTCTTCCCTCCCTAAATTCTATGGATTAGTGACAAAGGATCCAAACACATTTCTGTTTGAGTTTGATGTTCTCAGTAGAAGCTTTGATTATACTACAGATGGCCATAGACTCAAAATATTTCCTGCCACTTTGAAAGAATCATCTTTAAGATAGTTTATGAGTTTGGGTAGTAGCACAATCAATACATGGGATGAGATGAAATGATTGTTTCTTGCAAAATATAAAGATTATTGTAGAGGCACTGATCGTCATGGGGATGATATTTTTAGAATGGCACAGAAAGAAGATGAGAGTCTTGAAGATTATCTGGAAAGGTTTTTGTTTAGTGTCAAAAAGTTCAAGCATAGTACTGTAAATGAAGATTCCCTCAAGTTGATATTTTTGAGGGGAATCAGTGATGAATGCATTGATGCTTTGGATCTTATGGGAGGAGGTGACATTACACAGTCTACATGGAATGAAATAGGACAAATTTGTAAGAAGTATTCCAGATCTGCTTCTACAAAGACCAAGCGTTTCAAGCCAGGAGTGCCTTCATCAACATCTAGTACTGGAGTTTCTAGAATGGAACTTAGCCATTTGTTGAAGGACTTTAAGGAGGAGATCATAAAAAATATGGCTACTCAGTTGGATACACTCTCAGCTAAGAAGCATGAAGAAGTTGATGCATTTCTTGCATAATTTTGCCCTCATTGTAGACAAAAAAAAAGGACTGCAGATGTAAAATGGTTGCAAATCTCGAGGTTCCTGACTTCAAGCCAATACAAGGTGAGGATGAACAAGTTTTCTATGTTTCTCAAAGAAGGCCGAATTTCCAAAGACAAGGTACGCCTCCAGATCCACTTTCTTTTTCTGGTTATAGTGTAAATTCTTATGTACCAAATAATCAATGGTAATCACCATATGCTCAAAATTTTGGTAATTATCCAAACTTTTATGGTTCTCAAGGCCAAGGGCAGCATTTTGCTAATCAAATGCCATAGTGGCAGCAGCCACAGGGAAATTAGTATCCACCTCAGGGCCAAGGGAGCGAGTTTCAAGGGAATTGGAAACCTACTCCTCAATGGAGGGGGAGTCAACCATGGACTACCCAATCTTCTGGATATCAATAGCCTATTCAACAGCCACAACTGCCTGCAATAATGCCTCCCCCTGCAGCCACTATTGTTCCACCTAAACCAACACAATTGCCCACTCAGCCAATGCCAAATCCTAATATTAAATCTCAGCAACAATAACAAGCTTATTCAGCTGACCCTAATCAATACCCAACCTATTCTCTATCTATAAGTGATATTCACCTAAGATCTGGGACAACTCTTCCTAATCCATCTCCTCCAGTTATCACTAAGGTGCAAGAAGAACAAGAAATCTCTAATCCAACAGCCACAATACCTCAAAAGCAGAGATTACCACCATTTCCCCATAGATTGCAAGAAAAGGAAGTTCTTATAGAACAGGAGCAAGGTTTTGATATCATAGATCAACTGAATCATGTATGTGTTAAAATTCCATTGTTGCAAGCAATAAAAGATGTTCCTATATACAGTAAGGCACTTAGGGAGGCATGTCTAAAAAACTGGCAGGAAGAAGAAGGATCCGCCAACAGTGCATGTGATGGGTCAACTGGCAGATATTATGCTAGGAAAGGTTTCAATTCCTAAATATTCTGATCCAGGTAGTCCTATTGTGAATATAGTCATTAATGGCACCCAGATAAGGAATGTTTTAGTTGATTTAGGGGCAACCATTAATGTGATGACAAGAGAAGTAATGCAGCAAATTGAAATCAATAGTCTCAGGCCTACACCTATAGTCCTACAGCTTGTTGACAGCTCTACAATGTGACCTGATGGTATGATTGAAGATGTGGTTGTTATTTTGGATTCCTGGGAATACCCTACAGACTTTATGACTCTATCTCCAAAGGCTACATTGGGAAGATATCCGGTGATTTTGGGAAGACCTTGGCTTGCCATGGCTGATGCATATATTGGATGTAGATAAGGGGATATGACTATTTTAGATGGAAACTCTACAAAAACATTAGCTTTGTATTCTCCTACTCAGCCCCAGTTTGATCAACAACAAGCCGTTTGGCCTACTCTAGGAGAAGAATCTGAGGGATTTGACTCTATTAATCACCTTATGATGATTAATCGAGGGCCATTCATGCAATTACAGGATGAAGACTCAATTCTTTATAAAATTATGACAAATGGGTTAAAACAAGAACAACAATTGCAAGAGTTGGTACCAAATATTGCAGAGTTGGACTTTCCTACAACCACTGATATATTGCATACTTTGTTGCCACAGGAAGTCTGTACTTCTCATTTTTTTGATATCCCAGATTTATCTTACTATCAAAATAGAAGTTGATTTGAATAAATATTTGCATATCAATAGTGATCTTGCAGATACTCAAAAAGTAGCACTCATGGACTTGCTTAAATGTCATAAACATGCCTTTGCATGGGATTACAAGGACATGCATGGAATTTATCCAACAGTTTGTATCCACCATATCTATATAAAAGAAGAATGTTTCCCACTCAGACAACCACAAAGAATAATCAATCCTGCATTAAAAGAAATAGTTAAAGAGGAATTGCAGAATTTGTTGAAGGTTGGGTTTATCTATCCTATCTCTGATAGCCAATGGGTATCACCTTTGGTAATAGTTCCTAAGAAAGGAGGAAAATGTAGGGTATGTGTTGATTATAGAGCTTTGAACTTAGCAACAAGAAAATATAATTTTCCATTGCCATTTGTGGATCAGGTATTAGTCTCTTTGGCTGGGAAGAGATACTTTTCATTTCTTGATGGATTCAGTGGTTACAATCAGATTTAGATAGCCCCAAAGGACCAAGAGAAGACCACATTTACTTGTCCTTGGGGAACATATGCATATTCTATTCTTCCTTTTGGATTGTGTAATGCTCCAACCACTTTTCAAAGAGTAGTGATTAGTATATTTTCAGATATTTCTCAAGACATCATGGAAATTTATATGGACGACTTTACAACTTATGGTTCTGAATTTGAAGAAGCATTAGGGAACCTGAAGAAAGTTTTGCAACGGTGTGAAGACTATAGTTTGTCATTAAACAATGAGAAGTTCTTCATAATGGTGCAGGAAGGAATAGTCCTTGGTCATCATATCTTTATAAAAGGAATACAGGTTGACCCAACAAAAATTGAAGTCATTCAAAATATCAATGCACCGGTAAAACAAACAGATGTTAGAAGTTTCCTTGGTCATGCTGGATACTATAGAAGGTTTATCAAAGATTTCAGCAAAATTGCAAGTCCCTTATATTCTCTACTTACCAGGGATATGGAATTTAAATGGACTTCTTCATGCAATGAAGCTTTCTTGAAGCTTAAGCACACTTTGACCCAAGCACCAGTTCTTAAAGGTCCGAATTGGTCTTTACCTTTTCAATTTCATACAAATGCATCTGATTATGCAATAGGAGTAGTCTTAGGACAAAAGATTGATAACTTGGAAAGTGCAATATATTATATTAGCAAGAACTTGCAAGGGCCTGAGTTAAATTACATAGTCACTAAAAATGAAATGTTAGTAGTTATATATGCACTCAACAAATCCAGGCACTATATAATAGGGTATCCCATATTTCTGCATACTGATCATATTGCAATTAGATATCTCATGAATAAGCATTCAATTACCGATAGATTAGCTCACTAGTTATTGTTGATGCAGGAATTTGATATCACAGTTATTGATAAACTAGGAAAGTCCAATGTGGTTGCAAATTATCTTTCAAGACTTTAGTTATAGGAAGATCCTACAACCATAGAAGATGCTTTTCTGGATGAACATCTATTCCTTATACAAGCCCACACTCCCTGATATACTGATATTGCCAACTATTTAGCTACTACTAAAATGCCACTTCATTTCTCTCCTAAAGAAAGAAGGTTGTTAGTGGAGAAAATCTTTAACTTCTCATGGATTGCTGATTGTTTGTTTTATACTAGACCTGACCAAGTCATGAGAAGATGTGTCAAAGAAGATGAAACATATGATATCCTGCATGCATGTCATGATGAGCCATGTGGACATTTTGCTGCTAAAAGAACAACACTCAAAATACTGAATACAAGATACTATTGGCCCACATTATATAAGGATGCAACATAGTATACAAGAAAATGTGACAGATGCCAGTGCATGGGGAGACCTACTAAATTCGATGAGATGCCATTGTATCCACAAATATTGGTTGCACTGTTTGTTAAATAAGGATTAGATTTTGTTGGCCCAATTGATCCCCCTTCTAATGGCAAATCCTACATTTTATTATGTACAAATTATATAACTAAATGGGTGGAGGCTCACGCCATGACACATGCAAGAGATAATAAGGTGGCTGAGTTCCTTTATGAGGAGATCTTTACAAGATATGGAGTACCAAGGGAAATTGTATCAGACCAAGGCCCACAATTTACTTCAACATTGATTGCAGCCTTGGTCAATGAATACAATATAAGGCACAAAAAATCTACCACATATCATCCACAAGCTAATGGACAAGTAGAGGTTACAAATAGGGAGCTTGAGGCTATTCTTACCAAGACAGTAGCTATTCATAAAAATACTGGTCTCATAGACTTTCAAAAGCAATTTGGGCATATAGAACAACTTGGAAGACACCAATTGGTTTTACACCTTTTGAGACAGTGTATGGAAAAGCAACAATGATGCCCATTGAGTTTGAGCATAAAACTCCGAGGACAACTTTGCAATTAAATATGACACTTTCTGAAGCACAAAAGGAACATATTTAGCAATTGAATGCTTTGGATGAATGGAGAAAAATGGCTGCCCAATAGACAAAACTGATACAAAATCAGAGAGCAAAGTGGCATGATAAATACATCAAAGAGAAAAAGTTCAAAGCAGGTGACTAGGCAATATTGTATGACTCCAGATATAAAGATACTATGGGAAAGCTACAAACCAGATGGTTAGGTCCATATGAGATAGAGGAAGTTTTCAACAATGGAGCTGTTCATTTGACCACAATTGACCCGGTTCGGTTCAAGCTTTTGGTAAATGGTCACAGATTGCATCTTTATCATAAACCGGCCAACAAAGAGGAGTTCCTGCAACAATTTGCTAAAAAGGATCAAACACAAGTTCCTGCAGCAACTGATCAAGTTCCTTCAGCCATTGATCAAGTTGCTTCTGCAATTGAGCAAAGTATTGGAGGTAAGGTTCCTGCAGTCATTGCAGTGAACATGCTTGCCACTTCATAATTCTCCTCGCATCACTTCACAAAAATATTTCCATGTCTTATGGAAATATTATTCTCCATAAATAAAATTTTCCATCCATGTCATCCCATCTCATTTCATTTCATTTCGCCATTCTTTTTGTGCGACTGTAGGTATGTACATATTTTATTTTATTTTAATTAGGCATTTATGACTTCATAATGATTATTGCCTTTGCTAAATCCGCATACACTTCCCTAAATCCTTTAAGCCTGTGTGGACACATGCCAAAGTAAGCTGGGGGGGTGTTTTATGGTTCGGTTTCCAAAATTAGTAATTACTCATCCTTTTCGATACCTTGATTTGATTGTTTGCCATCATTTCTAAGATATTCTTTGGCATAAGAAAGTAATGAACTCTACCGCCAAATTTGGAAATAGGTAAGAAAGTTTCAATTTTCGGTTTGTAGAATATTTTGGTTCTTCATTTCTCAGCTGCAGAGTTTGCTACATTAACAGATTAAGAAATGGGTGGAGATCCAATCCGCCATGAACCAATATCCATGATGCATTGCTACAGGATGCTCTTTGTGAGCATTATTTTAGGCAACATGGTTGGATTGTCTACTTTCTGAAAATAAGGGATTATAATGAAGAAATTGACTCAGATTTTATGCATTCATTCAACAAAGGAGAGGCTACTGTTAAAGGATCATTGCTACAAAGCAATGGATAGCTGAAGTTACAGGGTTGCCGTAGGAAGGAGAATTGTTTCCAGAATCAAAAGATGCCAGAAGCGCCAGAGAAGAGTTTACACTTCCCACAGATGGACCTCTAACAATGGACAAGCGAGGAACCAAGAGGGTTTCCCTTGCAACAGAGTGACCCCAGGTGGCTTTATATGTAGTGAAGTACATTACTTGCGAAGGGAGGTATTCAAAATTACATTCACCCCATTTCAAATTGCTTAGTCATTTACAACATGGCCGGAGACTGAATGTTCCTAATTTTGTATACCACCTCATTTCCATAAGTGCCAAAGAAACACGGAAGAATGGAATTCGTTCTGTCAGCCATCATGGTCTGATTAAATTGTTGTTAAAATGTTCTCTTAGGGATGTTTCACAGATGGAATGGGGGGTATTTGAAGACATATTGCAGTTTAGGGTTGAAGATGCTCTTGTTGCAGATGCGCCAACAGTTGAAAAAGAAAATATTGAAGAACCCTCTTCTCCTATAGTTTCTGCAGAGAATGAATCTCGTACCACCGAAGGAGCTATTACTGTTACAGAGAAAGAGACGGCTGAGACAAGCATTGAGCAACCCTCCACTTCTTTTCATAAAGAAGTGGCATCTTCTAAAAGAAAAGGGAAAGATTTGGAAATAATTGATGCAGATGATTAACCTATGGTTCAACCGTAGGCAACTCAAGTTTCTCCTACAGCCAAGAGGCGTAGGTTGAAAATAAATACTCTTGCAACAAAGCCATAGGTAGAAACCATTCCTGCATCCACTCCAAAGGTTTATGTGAGAAGGACTCGGAGCAAAACCCAGAAGGCCCATCTAACAGGTGAACTGGCAAAGGTTATTTCAGTGGAAGCATTAGAAGAAGGGAGCCCTCCAGATGTTGAAACTTAGAAGGAAGATGATGTTGATAGACTCTCAAATCTGGCATATGTGGCAAAGCAACTTGAGGAACATGTTGAAGAGATTCCATGGCCTAAGGTAATAGCTATTAGACCTCCATCATCCCTGAGCAATTTATCTATTGCGTTAACATTTTATAGGCAATGGGAAATATAGAGGGCTAGATTACATGAGATTATTGACAAACAACAAAGGGAAATTGAAAAGAGGGATAATAAAATTGAAGAATTAGAGGCTAAAGTTGATACAATCACTAGTATGGTCCTTGAATTGATGCAATGTAGGGCACCACCAAGAGTTTATGCTCTGCATTTCAGGGCACGGTATTTAAATTTCAAATTGAACCACATTGTCAAGGACCTTAGCCCCTCTTTAGAAACCCCTGAGGAATTTTATGATGCTTACCAGACTTCCCCAACAGTTGTGAAAAATTTGTTGTGTGAACTTTATTTGCATAACTATGATTTAGCTTCTGATAGTGAGTGGAATCCCTTGTTATACATTGGTGATATCCACATAAAAGCTTTAATGTCATGGATTCAAAATGAGATCAACATGGGGGCACAAGCCAGAGCATACAAGGATTTCAAATTTGATTGTCCATTATCATTGAGGAAGGAAGCAAAAGAGCCAAGAGTTCTTTATTATGAATGACTAAAGCTACTGGTAAGGCAATATGTTAGGAATCTAGTGCTGCCAATGAGGGAAGAAATATTCCAAGCATATGAGCATTTAGTTCAAAATGAAAGTGTAGCTGCAATTGGTGGCTTAACTCAACGCTGGAATAATTTGCCAGAAGAATTGAAACAAGGAGAACCTCATTCACTACCAAATTTCTATGCAACTATGCAAAGAGCCCCTAAATATATAAACTTGGTAGAGTAAAAACCAATAACTGGTTACCTTTGATGTGGCCATTATTGGGATGTAAGACTATAGATAAGCCCTATGAAGCAGTTACAGAAGAGGCCAGATGGTCCAGGTTGGAAAGGATGAAAGGGTTTTACTGGAATTTAGCTTCAGGAGGAACAGGTCAAGGAACCATTGGTGACCTAAGAGTTAGTGCAAGAATCAGAACTTTTCCTCTTGCTGGAGGATTAGCAAGACCTTAAAGTTGGGGGGCATGATGAGTTGAGAAATTGGTATATTTTTATCCTTAGAACTCTTAAGCTTTTGTCATATTTTGATTTACATAATAGTAATGATGTATCATAAGTTTACTATATGTATTTCAGATGTTAGTCTGAACCTATTAAAACATGTTTTGTCTTTGCCAGTTTATTCCTGCAGCCATGTTATTCATTCCTGTTGCCATGCGGATTGTTTAAGGCAATATCATGTGTGAAATTAATAGATGTCCTGATTAATTAAAATATGTATGTATGTTCTTGTATGTTATTTCTTTTGAAGTGCAGGGAATAAATGATGTTGTGGTGGAAGCTCTCTTATCACGCCAGTTGCAGGAAGAGATATTCAAGGAGATGACTGAAAGATCGAACAACAGAGATGCTGAAGAGCGTAAGGAACAAAACAGGAGAAGTAATCACACGATACTACTGATGTCTAACTCAAGTGGACTTTAGTGTTGTAAATACCACCACAGTATGTTATGACTGTGGTTTGGTTTAGATCCGCATTTTTTGTAGCTTAAATCCAACGATCTCCTTTCTCGATTAGTTATCTGCCTCTTCTCTTCGGTGTGATCTATGTTGTTTAAAGCATATGTTTTCTTTTAAAATAAGCTCTTCATCTCTTTCTAGAGGTTAGAAAAAAAAAAAAGAAAGCAGAGCAGAGGATTTTGGAAATAAAGTTACAAGTGTTTTTGAGTTTCTTTTTATGTTGAATCATGTAATGACTTCCGAAGAACAATGAATAAAAATATGTTATTTTGAGCACTTAGAGTTGTTTTTGGGAAGCCTGGAATCACTCATCCAAGGGGGCCCACTTGGTGAGTGTTCCTGTTCCTTTGTTAAGATTAGTTTTCTTCTTTAGCTGCAATAGACGTTCTTGCATTGACTTTTCTTGCAGCCATTGGAAATAGATCCATTGACTGTTCCTGCAGCCAAACCAAAACAGAGTAATTTTTGTTTATCAGCATTGAACTTGCTAGTATTGCTTGAATGAATTTATGTGAATGTAGAAGTTTTCCTGTAGCCTTTCAATAGTTTCAATTCTTGCTTATCTTTTCCGCATAATGTTAGTTGCTGCAGTAATGCAGAGTAGCTGTTGCAGGAACTTAGTGCATATATAGTGCATACCCATTTCAAGTATTATGTCCCTGAGTTGACAATCAAATGAACACTAGCTATAGAAATAGTGACTTTACCAAGTGAATATCCAAACTTTGGGTTGAGACTTCAACTAGAGCTATTATTCTTATTGTTGGGTTGAATACCCATGTGCATTTCTATATGTGGGCAAAAGTACAAAGATGTGTCACACTTTCAACCAACTTATCAACACAAGTGAATTTAAGCATTTCTAACTAAAAATCAATTTGGTCAGACATGATTTAGATAGATTCCTTCTAGCTAGGTTAGATATGACCACAACTTTTCCAACTAAAAGTGTTCTATAAATGCACATGTATCACCACTTTGAGGCCAATTTACCAAAAAATAAAACTATTCAAAAAATTGATATTTCAACAACTTTTACTCATGTAAATGATATTTTAAAAAAGTATAAAAATACCTTTTTATAATATACAAATGTAGTTTTTAAAATTTACATTTTAATAGTTTAATCATTAAGGATGATTATCATGTAAAAAATAATTACTATTTTTTATTAAAAAGAATATGACGCACTAGATAAAAGATTATATATCAAGATGTTATATAATTTTTTAAATTTTGAATTAACAATTAAGATAAAAGTTGATGTCCCGTGGAAGGATGAATGCTTTCAATACGCACATTTTAATATTTTCCCTTGCTTTTTTGCCTTTGCCTCTTCTGGTTATGGATCAATAGGCTAACTGGATTTATTCACTGGTCCTATCTATGGCTCTACTTTCGCTAATGGGCCGACTGAATCTCCTGCTCCTAGTTCAGATGCTTACTGTGCTTCTGGTCTCAAATCAACAACGGACTATGGTTCAACCTAGACTACTAGCTCTATAATGGGATCTTCAATGAATTGCTATGGTTCTCGATCAATTCGTTCGAGGTAAGCAACTTAAAATGGTTCATCGACTGACATGGATAGATAGAGAAGTGCATAATCGAATTGAAAAAAGTATTTATCAAAATTGAGAAAAATATATTCATGAATTAAAGTTTAAAGAAATACACAAACATTTTAAAGGAAAACAAAAATTACTATATAAAGAGTGACATCCCATTTAACTTCATCTTTCAACATATTATCAACAAATAAATTATAGTGTCAATTTTATGAAAAAATATATTCAAATAAATTTTAATTTTTTTAAATACGAACATAAAATACATTAAGAAATACACATTTTATTATTTTCCCTATCTCAAACTTCACAACGTATATCTCACTTTTTAGTGATTCAAGTTAAAAAGTTAGATAGTGTTGACTTTTTCTTTATAAAAATGTGACAACTTTGTAATTTTACTCATGTATCATCTTGTGTGAAGGTGCCAAGGTTGAATGTTTGAACAAGTTGTAATGGTTAGAATTGGATTGAATATTTTTATTGTGAAATAGTTGGACTGTAACGGTTAGAATTGGATTGAATATTTTTATTGTGAAATAGTTGGATTGAACATTTTTATTGTGAAACATTAGAGCGTATGTTGTAGATTGAGACCATGTTAATACCTTGTTGTATTGAATTCTTGATTTTGAATAATAAACTGTGAACATGTTTTGGTAGTGAGTTTCCCATATAAATTTGAGTCCTATGTAATCTTGTAAGTGCATATTGTTCCATTTACTCCTATGCATGCTATCATATATGTTTTGCAAATGCTATTGAGTATTTAGTCATGCTTAAGATGAAAAACCAAATAGAGTTGCATCTTGCGAAAGCGCGAGATAAGTGATCAAACTAGAAATTTGGAAATCTGCATCCTATACTTATTCTAGATCAATGACTCCCTATACTTGACTCTCATGCGTTGCAAGATCAAACTTGATGATTTCTCTAAAACTGCAAAGAGGGGATTCAATTTTTCAAAATTCAACGGCTAGCTGCACCCACTGGTTTCACTCGTATGAACATTAATGACTATCTTGAGCTAGTTTGAAAATAAATTTATGATGCTTTTCTCCACCATTTTACAAAAGGTTAGTATTCTCTCAGCTTCTAAAAAAACTGGTTGAATTTGTGTTTGAGAATACAAGTTGTAGGGTTGAATTCTATCTGCAAAATAGGGTTTCTAAAATAAAAAGAACCGGTGAGTCAATTGCTAAATTCTTGTGCCCTAATTTAGTTTCAAAGTGCAATTATAGGTCTTTCAAAATAATTGAATAGTAAATTGAAGGGTGGAGGATTTAAATTCAGTATAGTTACTGTTGTTTGATATTTTGCTACAAATTTTTGAGGCCCAAGGATTTGCCACTAGAGTCTAAGATCATCCATAATTGGGAAGATAATAATTAGGGTTTATGGGTCACCAATTTGTCCTCATGTGCTTCTTGAGTTTGCGTAAGACATAATTATATTTTTGGAGATTATCTAGCAAATGAATGAGTTAGATAAGTCACATTTGATTAAGGGAATCAACTTGCTACTCTTACTCTAGCAAGCTAATTAATCCTTATTCCAACTTATTGTAGCAGATTTATTAATTTATTGATTAATAAGTGAATATAGTTGAGCATAAGTGCCAACTACCAACTACCAACTACCAACTACCAACTACCAACTACCAACTACCAACTATGGGTAGTAGAGAGTCAGCCCCCCTCCCATCCCTCTATATAGAATGGATGGGGACCAGTCGCAGCTAGGCTCAAGACCAGACATTGGGGCCTATCAAGCTCCCTCGATGAAGGGACTTTAGGCTCTCCCCTACCCCTAGGGCCTCCCCCACCCATAGATCTATATCTATCTGGAAGAAGGGATCATTCATGCCTGTCACTTTGTATTTTTTTTTCTATTTTCATGTATATTCCAAAGAAGCCCTTATTCTTAATATGGAATGGACCTAGGGGCACCAAGGCCATTTGATCTAGAAGGATTTACCTAGGGGATGCATTAAAATGCTTGTTTTGATGCATGAGTTCAATGAAGAAGAAGAAATGATCATAAACTGTGTAAGTTATGCAGATTTGCAAAAAGTTAGAGAAAATTGGCACAAGATCAAATTTGCAAAAATAGACAAAAAGGTGAAGACACCTAGTTATAATCTTGGGAGGAAATTGAAGATCCTGTGCTAAAAATGAGAATGATATATAGTGGGTATAAGCATGATTTGGACAAAATTAAATTGCCAAGGTTAGTCCCAAGTACTCTCACTTCACCCAGTGCTACACAAGTTGCTTCTTCATTTGCTCCACACTCTTCTTCAATACATTCATTATAATCCCAACCATAAATACCTATAGCCCCTATTATTTTAGAGAGCCCAAGGGTAGTGACACCACTTCATATTAAATCTCCTGGAAGGGAACCTACAGTTGAATTTCTTGATAGTGGGTTTGATCGTAGCCCAAGTGGCCAAGAAGAAGATAAAAATGTATTTAACACTTAGGATAATGTTGCAAAAAAGCTTTCTCTCCTTGATAGAACCTTGTATTACACTTATAAAGGGGGGATGTTTTTGATGATATTAGGGAGTTGGCCTACAAACAATTCATAGATAATGATGATTCCATCAAATCAAAGAAGTTCTGACAATTTCTTTTTAAAGTAATTGTGTAGCATCCTAAATTGTACTCCTTTACAATTTGGTCCACATTTGGGGCCCTCACCTTAGTGTTTGTACCCCAATTCTTAATTAAGACCTAATTATGCTTATATTATGCAAAGCAAGCCTTGTATTCACCTTACACCTTGCATGGCCCTTTGGTCCTAGTTGTAATGCCCCGCCAGGAACCCTAAAGGAAAACAACACAACTAGGCAACTAAAGGGTGAAATAATTTTTTTTTTGTTAAAGACTAAGTGCACTAACTAAAACCATTGCATGTTTAACAACACAATGAAAGTCTACCATATGTTTTCCTAAGGGTAACCAATGAAGATTAATTTCGTAGATTATATTAACACCACAGTTAATCCATTTAATTATATAAATTGAAAACTTAAGTTTTAAAACTACACATACATCCAAATTTCATAATAAAGAAATAAAAGTATTCCAATGTATCCAATTTCCATAAACCATTTAAACATAAGATCAAAACAATAACATTCATTTCAATGACATAATAATATTACAATATCCATAAAAACATGGCTTCCAATAATACCACTGATTACAAAGATACAATATCAAGGTTACATAAATGTTTGATACAAAAACCACAAGGTCTCAACTGAACAACGATCTTGAACAAGAGCTGGTACACAAACCACGAACCAAGAAACACCAGCGAAGCCTTTCCTCGCCTGAAGATACAATCCAAAACATCCGATGGGAAGTGGCACTACCACCTGACCATGTGATCCTGAAATGGAACCACCCCACCGTGCTAGGAGATAGTAGAAAACCCTCAAGCAAGAAAAGTAAGACAAGTATGAAAGGACTACAAGACTCTGCAAACATCCATGTGACTCAACTCACAAAACACTAGTGACTCTAAGAAGAAAGTGTCATCACATAGCTTGATGGTTACCATGGTACAACCTCCATAGGTCCAGGCCCCCATCCTCGGGTTTCTCCTTGTATCCTCTCCCGAGCCTCTGGTTCCAACTAAGTCTTATGCAGACCCTACCAATCCTTTCGTGAAGACAAGGTGGTAAGTTTGCCATTCCAGGCCTTCTCGTAACATTATGAGCCCTATACTAGCACTCACCTATGCATGAGGTAAATTTATCTTAGTTAATATTTAATCTACCCACCCCCTAATCAATTATTAGGTTATCACTTTTTAACAAACTTTCGATGGGTTATCTTGTCATCCACTTTGGGCATGGCCCCCGCTCGAAAGCCACTCTCTCTCATAGAACACTAACAAGAAATGTTTCTCTCTACGAGAACTCTATGGTGAAACAGACAACCATAAACAATCCTGACAAGCATAGGTGAAGGATACACAAATACCAACCCAAGATTGACCATTTGGACAAAAACACACAATGGCTCATATCAAATAGGTTATACAACAACACCTGGTCTAGGAGAAATAATAACATAGGACACAACGACAAATCAACTAGAATTGCAATGAAATTAAGCTTGACTGAGAAAACAATATACACAAGATCCTATTACAGGCAATCTTTCCTTAAAAATAGCCAAAAACATAAATAACATGCAATTTAAGAATTTCTAGATAACAAGAATTTACAACTATTTAATACAAAAACTTGACATTTGTCCAATAAAGTAAAATAAATTCATTTATGTATTAATCTCCTAATGTATTTCCAATATGTATATCGAATTTAAAATAATAAGGATTTTTTTTCTAAAATTACTAAATTCTAAATTCTTTATTCATATAAAAATCTTTAAATTGACAATTAAAAATAAAACAACTATATATATATATACATATATATCTATTTAAATATACATATATATATATATTAACACATTATAATTATTTTATTATTATTTATTTATTATTATTATTTTTTTAAAACTAAATAAATAAAATAAAATAATAAATAAAATTAAAATTAACATTGAATTTAAACTTTTAACTAGCTACCCTAAGGTAGCGGTGCCACCATATGGTAGCCAATGCTACCCTTGGGTAGCGCTACTGCCCTATGGCAGCAACCGCTACCTTTGGGTAGCGCTGCTGCCTTATGGCAGCAGCCACTACCTTTGGTAGTTGCTGCGTGGGTAGAGGCATAGCCTCCCCACAAAATTTAATAAATTAATTTTTTTTTTTAATTATTATTTTTTTTATAATTATTTTATATATATATATATATATTTTTTTTAATAAAATTTTAATAGTAATAATAATTTTTTTTTTTTTTTTTTCAATAATTCCATTTTCACAGAATTTAATCCTTCATCACACACACACACACACACACACACACACACACACACACACACACACACACACACACACACACATATTTTAAGATTTAATTAACCCAAATAAATTTAATGTTTAATTAAATTTATTTTCTTAAGGTAATAAAACCATTTCTCAGAGATTCCATTAATAAACAAAACTGCCATAGCCAAAACAAAATCAAATGAGAGGAGATAATTTCTCAGGTAAATACCCTTTCTCACAAATCTTGCAATTCTCCATGCATCATAAAATCTTGATGAATTTTCTATAATAATTTTTTCCTAATTTTTTTTTTTTCAAAATTACATTCTTCCCATAAACTAGAAATACACGTCAGGCATGAATTTTAAAACAAAAACTTGGATTCACCAGAAGAGGGTTTTGGATTTGACAATTATTTTACACACACATCAAGCAGAGAAAAAAAAAGAAATATTTACTAAAAACCCACAACTAAGAATTCATCCAACCTGGTATAGCTTTCCTGGAAGAAATTTGTAGAAGAGCCCTAATCCCTTCAATAACTTACAATAAATTTCTTCACCTAAATTCTTGATCTGTTCCTGTGTGTCTAAAACAATGACCTATTCCCCTATTTAAACTAAAATTCTAGGTTCAAAAGCTTTTTCTAAAAAAAACCTAAATTTAGAATAATAGTAATTTTATTTTCTTTTCTAATTTTATAACAAAAGATAAACTAACATACAATAATTAAAAATCATTATTCTTTCTTTTCTTTTCTTATGCAAATTAATTAATTTCCAAATAAAGAATTAAAACAATACTTTAATTCCAATTAATTAATTTTCTAAATAAAGAATTAAAACAATACTTTAATTCCAATTAATTCTTTTTCTAAATAAAGAATTAAAACAATACTTTAATTCCAATTAATTCTTTTTCTAAATAAAGAAATAAAACAATACTTTAATTCCAATTAATTATTTTTCTAAATAAAGAATTAAAACAATACTTTAATTCCAATTAATTAATTATTTATTCTTTTATTCTTTTATTTATTTAATTATTTATTTATTTATTTAAAATTCTAGGAAACAATAAATATAATTAATCTAATTTATTTTTCCATTTAAATAAAAATATATTTCTAATATCATGTAGCTTGCAACTTAATTTAATAATTTCTTTTAATTAACTAAATTTATAATCTCAATGCCTAAACAATACAATTATGAGATAATTCCATAAACTTAATTAATTAATTAATTAAATCCACTAAAATACACACAACAGAACAAACCTCAAGCAAATACTCATAAAAAGATCAAACAACAAAATACGAAGGCCGAACTAACTGACTGGACAACCAACTGACGACACTCACACATGAGTGTTACTAAGTAAAAATAGGGTCAACTACTATCTCCTCCACTTCCATCGAAAAATATAAGGCACGCTCAGACCTGTGAAGCCAGGTGGAGACGATACCCTGTACCTACCCGGTACTTGTACCTGCAATATCTTGCATCATCGAACCACACATGCATATATATACAATATAGAAAACACGACATACACACCGATGAAGGAGAATCACGATGTTCCTTGTCTCACCAAAATGAGTGAAGGAAAATCGTCCCCTTGCATCCAATACACTCGCAAACACACAACATATAATTACACATTGCATAGATAAAGTAAGATGTCAGTACATAGAAATAATCCATAAAATGCCATAAATCACAAATACTGAAATACTACAAATAAATTATACATCTCATCTCCAAATAAAGCATAATGTCATAAAAATTTGAATAATATATCATGGTAATGTATCCACTGAAAGTAAACAATAATAAATATGAGTCTAATAAGTTCAAACGAGTAGGGGTAGTACACTAGTCCTAAAATGGGGTAGGACCAAGGTGTGGCACCATGGTCCTCATTGGGACTAGGGCGTGGTGCCTTGGTCCTCCCAAATAGGACCCCAATTTGGTCCCTCACAATGGTCATAATGAGTTGGAGGGAATGTGATCTCCATGTCGGCCCTTGTTGGAAAATTAAGATGTTTTCCCAATAGGCAAGTATATAAGGATGATTTCCTCTCTCATTCTAAAAAGGGATAATGACGAAATTATAATCACAAGGTATCTAACATTCAAGCATTCAAACATTGAAATATACATCATCAAACATTTCTAAAGGTCTTCAAGGCTGCATATTCTTCATTCATCGATTATGGAGCAACATTACATTATTCATATGCAAGAATGTGTGGGTTTTGTCATGTTCATGCCATTTCATACAACATATGTGATTACATTCAAGAAGCAAAGCATCATTATCAGTCATTGTAGATTTGAGGTATATCCCTACATTATTTATTTTATTATTTGCAATATTTCAATCAAGGTTAATTCCTAAACCAAAGTTTGACTTAGGCAAACCCCTATTCCCAACCCATTTCCCCTTCTTTCTATGTCTAGGAAATAGGTACGAAGTTGCAATTTTCAGGATAAGCATTATTTATAGTGACGAATCAACCCCCCTTTGGTGTGCAAAAAGTACAGAGGACCAGGGTGACCACCACCACAGTCCTGACATTTTAGGATCTCCTTCAGGGATTAGATCCAAGTCTACTTATGTTTCTCAGATCCAGGTGTGTGGCTCAATCCAAGGATTGTATCTCACTGTTTCTACGTTTTCATTCTCATTTCCAACACCTTACCCTAATTTTAGCAATTCAACTTACAAAAGAGGTTAAACAAATTCACACCTTGAATCCAATTAGTATTCAATCCTAATCCTTGTTGATTTGTGACTGAACCTGTTCGATTCTAACCCTCTTCTGAATGTAATTGGTCCCTAAGTAAAAATTAGTGGTTTTACTACATCTTGTGGTGGAAACCATAATTTTTCACCATTTTACATTTTGGTGAACCCGATTCCTTACACCTTTAATTCTGATTTATGTTATAATATTTGAGTGTTTATGCAATTTAAAATTAAAATTTACATTTACAAGTTTAATTTCCAATTGAATTTAAAAAATTTAGAGGTTAATTTCACGAAAACCCTAATTTTTAGTTTTAAAATTGAGCTTGTGGATTAATTGTTTTAGATCTGATTTACAAACATCTCAAAATTCAAATTCAAATCCATAGATTTTTTTTTAATCAAATTATATAACTTTAGTAGTTTAATTCATAAAAACCCTAATTTATTTTGATTAATTTGATTTGTAGGTTGTTTTATTTTTCACATCAATTTTCAAATCTGATTTTAAAAAATTCACGATGACACTTAATAGATATGATTTATTTGCTATTTGACATATGATTACCTTGCTTTTCACTTATATTTATCAAAATCATGTGCTGGATAATGGTTTCTTTCATTTCACATTGCTTCTTTTCATCTATAGCACTTTGGCATATTGTGTTTTTAGAGTTTCAAAATTCCTTCCTTTCAATCAATTTGATCTCAAAGATTTCAATTATAGTGCGTGTTGTTTTATTATAATGTTTTTGGGAAATTGCATTTCATATGTAGATCACCTCAAAGCTTTTGTAGATCCCAATCCTAGAGATCCTAATAGAAAACCTAATATTGTACCTCTCCTAGGGTATCTAATGTGAATGAAGAAAAAACTATTACTCCTATCAATGATCTCTCTAATGGAGAGAAACATGGCACCATCTTCTTCTCATTCACATACCTTAGCACAAGGGGGGCAAGATCAAAACACTCATGTTTCTATCTCTCTAGATCCTCCTTACTCTCCTAGATCCCATCTTAGTCACCAAAACATCTATAGAAAAGATGATGTTATGCATTTTATTCATGATCTGTCTCCAAACATAACATTAAGTAAAAATGAGGCCGTAGATGATAACAATCTTCCCTCCCAATCTACCAAAGAGGATAGGCATGATGATAGAAAGGAAGATCTTCCTTCACAAGATATTCCTTCTTCATCTACTAATCCCTTTGTTCCTTCTAAACATCCTTACACTATAAATTTCAAAGAAACTCATTATAATGTTCCTTCATATTCTCAATTAAGAAAATTCCTATAGGAGTGGCTATAATATAATATCAAAACAAGGTTTTAGAGGACAAGGACTTGGAAAATTTGAACAAGGAATTAGAATCCCTATAAAACCTCCTACAAATATTAGTACAAAATGCCTAGGACATTATCATGATTCTCCTATGGATTGCCTTCTTAGGATTCAGGACTTTAAAGATCATCTTGCAAGACAAAAGATTCGTCAAGATTCTAAAGTGCTTCTTCTTCAAAAACTCCTTTTTGTTCATTTCATCAAATTCATGATCATCATGCTAATGATTGTCCAAATTTTAAAAAAAGTATGCAAGAATTATTTGATAATGGAACTATTAATGATGTAGGAGCATCCTCAGTTCTTGGCAATCTTCCATCAACCAAAAATATTTCCTTTTTGTTTTGCAATCTGTTTTGCAATTTCAGCATTTCATTCAACATTTTCTGGAATTGGCTCACCGGATCTTGAGGACTTGATCATCTTCCTTATTCCCAAACCGTAGAGAATTTCAATCATTTTCTGGCAAATTATCGCTACCGATTTCTGAGATAGTTTTTTGGTACCAGTTGCCTAGACCTATTTGCATTTGTAATCTACCGGGATCTACCAGATCCCTTCCGCAGCTTGCGGAGCCTTGAACGTTGATTCTGATGTTCTTTGGCATGTGGCCGACCTTCCCTTTGATCTACACTTCATCCTTTGGATTTTTTAGAGGAATTTCTTTGGTGGAGGCCGACCTTGTTGTTTTTACACGTTAGGTCTTGTTCTTCGGCATTTGATCCCTTTTTGGGCCGATCGAATCCCCTTGGATTGTATAAATCATTGTAATTGAGAATCAAAATGTAGATAAGTAGAGATAAGTTAAGAGATAGAACATAGAAGATAGATCTTAAGATTTCAGGTCCTGGTTGTGACCTATTATGTAATTAAGCATGTTTTAGCAGGCCAGTGAGCTAGTTTCTACAATCCGGTTGTTACTAGTTGATTATAAATAATTTTCATGATATAATTCATTCAGTTCTGCATTGCCTCCATCATATCCTTGTGTTTCCGGTATGTTTAATCTTGCTGACTGGTCCAGATTGATCTCTTTGAGGTCCCTCCTAACCGGTGACTACACCAAGTGGTATCAAAGTGAGCTTTCATTCTAGAGATTGCGTTGTCCTGAGAATTTTGTTGTAGGGTGGCAGACCGTGAATCCGATCTGCAGCTGCATAGGAAATAGGAATGGTGGAGCACATGGGAATGCAGACCCTACTTGTGATGAAAATGTTGTGAGGAATTGCAGCTTAGTTGGAAGCCATTGAGACAACCCAGAGAAGAGGTCAACATATTGAAGATGTGAGTGAAGATGAAGGAGAAGAAGCCCTGATAGAACAAGTAAACCCACTGGTGATTGATCCAGATGAAGAGAGGTTTTTGAGGGTTTTGAGTAGGGCGAATACTAAACCTAATTTTACCCCATCGAAATATGATGGAAAATTGGATTCTAATGAATTTATGGATTGGATCTAAAAGATGGAGAAATATTTTGATTTTGAGAACACCGTAGAAGAAAGAAGGGTGAAATATGCCTATACCCGGTTGAAAGATCATGCATCTCTTTGGTGGGAGCATTTGCAGGTTAGTAGACAAAGAAGAGGTAAAGAGAAGATCAAGACATGGGATCAGATGGTTCCTAAGTTGAAATCAAAATTTGTGCCAGCTGATTATCAGGTGAATCTATTCTAGAAGTTGCAAAATTTAAGGTAGAAGGAATCTAGTGTGAAGGAGTACAGCGAAGCATTTTACAAGTTGAATATCAAATCTAGACATGTTGATGATGAATTTGAACAAGTTGCAAGATATTTGAATGGATTGCGGATGTCTATACAAGATGAACTCAGTTTGATTGAATTGCAGGGTTTTGAAGAATCTTACCAGTATGCCCTGAAAGTAGAAGACATGCTGAACAAAAGACATGAGCAGAGGCAGAGAGGTAGAGGTGGAAGGTTTTCTAGAGGAAGATTTCAAATAGGAAGAGGATATATCGGAGGTAGAGGAACCTGTATGGATCAAAACAAGGACAATAAAGTAAGCAAAGAAGGTAATTCATACCAGAAGGATGATAGAAATTTCTACCTGAGGAGAGAACCAGAGGGCTACCAGAATGAGAATTTTGGAAAAGATGACAGAAGACAAGACAATAGAGTGTTTAGAGGAACTTGCTATAAATGTGAAGGAGAAGAACATCATGCCTTCGAGTGTAAGAAGACAAAGAATACCAGAAGAACAATAGTGGTGGAAGAAAGCCCCACCAGATTAGCTAATTAACTAGAAGATGGAGAACTGTTGATGATGAGGAGAGCTTTGTGTCATACGGGAGGATATGAAGAGCCCTTGAAGAGGAAGAATTTTTTCAAGACCAGATGTAAGGTATCTGGTAAGTGCTGTAAAGTTGTTATTGATAGTGGTAGTTTGGATAATCTTGTTTCAAAAGAGATGGTGAATAAGTTAAATTTGGAAAGATTGAAACACCCTAAACCTTATCAAATAGCATGGATTCAGGATGAACATAAGTTGTTGGTAAGTGAGCAATTTTTAGTGAAATTGAAAATTGGGAATTATCTATGATATTATGCCTATGGATATTTGTCACCTTTTGTTGGGTAGACCTTGGCAGTTTGATAGACAGGCAATACATGACAGGAGAAAGAATACATACACTATTGTGGCCAATGGGATGAAGAAAACCTTGTTGCCCTTGGAGGAGCCTTTGAAGAGTGAAGTCTGTACAAATGATAGAATCTATTTGGTGGATGGAAGGAAATTCTTGGATGGAATGAGACATGAGAATGTGTGTTTTGCCTTAGTTCCTAAGAAGACTGAGAATCTGGAGCATGAAGAAGAACAACTAGAAGAGATAAAAGAGTTACTGACAGAGTATGAAGACATCATTTTAGATAATGTGCCTGATGGTTTACCACCTGTGAGAAGTATCAGTCATCGCATGGACCTGATTCTTGGAGCTAGTTTGCCTAACAAAGCTGCACACCGAATGACACCGATAGAGAATGAAGAGTTGAAAAGACAAGTGTAGGAGTTGTTGAAGAAAGGTTTGATCAAAGAAAGTATGAGTCCTTGTGCATTACCATCAGTATTAGCACCTAAGAAGAATGGAGAATTGAGGATGTGTACTATTTCCAGAGCAATAAACAAGATCATAGTGAAATACCAGTTTCCATTGCCTAGGATGGATGACATAATGAACTGTTTCAGTGTAGCCAAATACTTTACAAAGATAGACTTGAAGAGTGGATATCATTAGATCAGAATTAGAGAAGGGGATGAGTGGAAGACAACATTCAAGACAAATGAAGGACTATATGAGTGGTTGGTTATGCCTTTTGGATTGACTTATGCACCGAGTACTTTCATGAGGCTGATGAATGAGGTATTGAAATTTTTTTTGGGTAAGTTTGTTATTGAATATTTGGATGACATTCTGATTTTTAGTAAGACAAAAGAGGAGCATTTGAGATGAGTTTTGCAGAGGTTGAGAGAGGAAAAGATGTCGATAAACCTTAAGAAGTGTACTTTCATGAATGAAGAGTTAGTCTATTTTGGATTTGTGATATTTGAGGATGGTTTGAAGATGGACCCTAAGAAAGTAAAAGAAATTGTTGAACAACCTACAACAGACAACATTGGAGAGGTAAGATCATTTCATGGATTGGCTAGTTTCTACCAAAAGTTCATCAGAAATTTTAGTTCAGTTTGTAACCCTATGACTGAGACAATGAGGGGAGATACGAAGGAATTCAAGTGGAGCACCAGAGAAAACAAAAGTTTTGAACTTTTGAAGCAGAAAGTGACTGAGCAGCCTGTGTTAGATTTACTGGATTTCAACAAAGTATTCAAGTGGATTGTGATGCAACTGGAACAACAATAGGAGAAATCATGAGTCAGGAAGGGAGAATAATAGCTTATTTTTGTGAGAAATTGAATGATGCCCGAAGGAGATATTCAGTGTATGATCAAGAATTTTATGCCATAGTTCAAGCATTGAAGAAGTGGAGACATTACCTGTTGCGTAAGGAGTTTGTGTTGTATACGAATCATCAAGCTTTGCAATAATTGAACAATCAGAGTAAGTTGAATTAGAGACATATGAGATGGGTAGAATTTTTGTAGAGTTACACCTTTGTGTTGAAGCATAGAAGTGGAATATCTAACAAATTTGGTGATGCATTGAGTAGAAGAAGGAATTTGCTGATAGAAATGAGAGTGACAGTGTTAGGATTTGAGGAGTTGAAGACCTTGTATGTGATAACTCAATGATGAATGGATAGTACCAAACTGGTACTGAGAGAGGGGGGGGAGGTGAATCAGTATAGACAAAAACACAATCCTAAATTGGTTTGTCAGTAGACACTATGCTTTGACAGACAAACAGGAACACCGGTCTTAAATAGACTACAACTGACAAAACCCAGAATAGCTGAGACAAGCATAAACCGGTTGACACTTATCTTTTCATACAATCTAATAGTTCATTTCCATTTCACCCTAGTACATGAACAGGTAATCTATCATCAAAGATATATAAACAGCTAGATTAACATGATTTACCTTCAGACACAAATCACTTAAACCATCACATGAATAAAACCACACATGACACACAAATTTTTCATGTGGAAACCCAATTGGGAAAAACCAAAGTGGGGATGAATACCCACAAGCTATTTTTGAACTCTTTAGAAGTCCACTTTGTTAGGAGCCTTGTCCAGTTAAAGACCGATACAATAGGTTCTGTTAGGAATTGAACCTATTAGGGATCACCCAGTTAAGGGATGGCTAGAATACCCAGTTAAGGGTTAAACCCTGTTAAAGGTTACCTTGTTAGAGGATATCAAGAACTCAATGGTTTTGAGTCACCCTATTAAATTATTTATAGTAAGCCGATTAAAGATACCCTGTTAAGGGATTTCCTAACTGTTGAAGTGGTTAGAGATCAACAGGTATTACGATGATCTAGTAACAACACTCAATGCCAATGCAGATCCACTTTAGCTCCTCTTCACCTTCTGCACTCACACTCTACAGGTATAACTTGTCCCTTTTGTTTTGGCAAGAATCACGTATCTCTTCACTTGGATACTAACATAGAACTTTTGCCAACAACCTCAGAAAGAGACACAACATTGACCTTATAGGATACAGATAGGTCGGTAGCATAAACCCTAAACCCTAAACTTGTTAGGTTAAGCAATTTAAACGGTTCAATCTTGATCGTTGAGTACATTGCATTAAATGCAACAATCTTGAATGAATCTGAAGATGTTCTCCATCATTTATTTTCCACTGATTTCATGGCGGTTGATAACCCATCACGCGTTATCACCATTTACAGACTTCAACCAGAAACCCTGAAGTTGAGACTACCAACCGGTAGTCATACAAAGCTTCCATGCACCGGTTCCCATAACCACATGCCGGTTCACCTTGAACAAATACACCGCTTCACTTTGGCACATATACCGGTTCACAATGTTATACCGATTCTCACATATATTGGTTCTTGGTAACATACTGATTCTCTCTTCTTCAACATATTGACATCAATGACAACATACAATGTCATCATGTCCTCATACCAGTCCACATAATGCCAACAATCTCCCCCTTTGGTATTGATGGCAATATACAAAGATATCTCTCTGCTTCACATCTTCTCCCCCAATTTTTGCAGATATCTTCTCCACTTCACTTCTTCTCCCCCTTTGACAATGCCAAAGCGGAGGCACAAGCTTCTCTATTAAATTTTGCTGCTCCCCCTGAGGAGTAGCATCCTTCAACACATCAATCCTAAAGAAAAATTTGACTATGCAATACTTGACTAATGTGGAGCATATACCTTTAGTTTACTTCCTAAAGGGGCAACACCCCTAATTCACCTCTTAAGTACATAAATGTAGCCTTTGGGAGAGGCTTGGTGAATATGTCTGCAAACTGCTCCTTACTGGAAACATGTTCCAGTGCAATCTCTTTGTTCTGGACCTTTTCCCTCAAGAAATGATACTTAAGCTCAAAGTGATTGGTTCTAGAATGTAAAATCAGATTCTTGGAGATGTTAATTGCACTAGTATTGTAACAAAATATACTTACCAATTCAGATATAGGAACTTTGAAGCCATTTAATACATATTTCATCCAAATTGTTTGAGTGCAGTTCATGAAAGTTGCAACATACTTTGCTTCCGCTGTAGACTGAGAGATACAACTCTGCTTCTTACTCATCCATGAGACCAGTCTACCACCGAGAAAGAATGCACCATCGGTTGTGCTCTTTTGGTCATCCACATTACCTACCCAATCAACATCTATGAATACTTTCAAGTTGAAGTCCTTGCCATATGGATACCACAATCCATAATCAATAGTTCCCTTCAGATACCTAAGAATCTGCTTAACTGCAACCAAGTGGGATTCTCTTGGACTTTTCTAGAACCTTGCAGTAATGTCAACTACATGTGCAATATCTGGTCTGCTATGCACTACATAATGTAACTTACCAATCATTGATCGGTATTCCTTCTCATCAACCAATGCTGAGTCATCTTCTTTAGATAGTTTACAACCGGTCACCATCAGTGTACCAACTGGTTTGCTATCTTCCATGCCAAAGGTCTTCAACACCTCTTTGACATACTTGGACTGAGTGATAAAGATTCCATCTTTCATTTGCTGAATTTGCAGTCCAATGAAGAACTTAATCTCCCCTATGAGTGACATCTCAAACTCTTTCTTCATCTCATCTGCAAACTCATGACTCATCTTGTCATCTCCACCAAAGATAATGTCATCAACAAATACCTCACAGATCAGGATTTGATCTCCTTCAGACTTCAAGTAGATATTTCTATATTCGCTTGTTCTCTCAAATTCAATCTTCACAAGATGGGAGTGCAGACATTCATACCATGCTCTAGGTGCCTGCTTTAGACCATATAAGGCTTTATGTAGCCTACACACCATGTCACTATCTTTAGATAGGGCAAACCCATCTGGTTGCTCTATATACACCTCCTCTTCATGTATACCATTTATAAATGCAGATTTTACATCCATTTGATATACTTTGAATCCTTTAAAAGTTGCATATGCAAGAAGCATATGAACTCCTTCCAATCTGGCTACAGGAGCAAATGTTTCTCCATATTCTTCTCCTTCTTCTTGAGCATATCCTTTACACACTAGTCTGGATTTGTTTCTAATCACTGTGCCATCCTCATTCAACTTATTTATCAAAACCCATCTAGTACCAATGACATTTTTATGCTCCGGTCTGGGTACCAAAGACCATGTACCATTTCTCTCTATTTGGTCAAGTTCCTCTTTCATTGCCTTGAGCTAGTCTTCATCTTTATGTGCCTCTTTGAATAATTTAGGCTCAAATTCAGAGATCATACATGAGTTTTCTCTGACCTTTCTTCTTGTAAGGATTCTTGCATCCTTATCTCCTATGATCTTCTTAGGATCATGATTCAACTTGACATACCGAGGAATGGTCTTGATAGATCCTCTTGCTTTTCTTCTTCATCCTCATCTCCATTAGTATCAGCATCTACATCTACCGGTGTAGGAACACTATTACTGGTACTTGGTTGACTGGCAACGGGTTCCCAAAAGGTTACAATCGGTTCATTTACCGCTTGCTCACTGCCAGTTTCCTCAGTTTTCTCAGAGGTTTCATCAACTCTTACATTGATGCTTTCCATAATTCTCTGAGTCCTATTATTGAAACACTTGAGAGCTTTGCTCTTGGTGGAATACCCTAGGAATATTCCCTCATCACATTTCGCATCAAATTTGCTCTAGTGTTCGCTCCTCTTGATGTAACATTTGCTACCAAACAGTCTAAAGTAGCTAACTAAAAGTGTCTTACCAGTCCAATACTCATAAGGAGTTTTATCCTTACCTTTCTTGATGAGTACCTGATTCATTGTGTAGATTGTAGTGCTCACCGCTTCTCTCCAAAAGGTGTGAGCTACCTTTCCTTGAATCAACATAGTTCTAGCTGCTTCAACTACAATCCGGTTATTCTTCTCTGCTAGGCCATTCTGGCTGTGGAGTTCGGGGGGCAGACAGTTGCCTCTTGATGCCATGTTCTTCATAGTACTTGTTGAATTCATCGGAAGTGAATTCCCCTCCTTAATCAGTTCTCAGGCACTTGATCCTTTTACCACTTTCCTTCTCCACTAATGCTCTGAAAGCTTTGAACTTTACAAAAGCTTCAAACTTATCTTTCAAGATTGTGACCCACATCATTCTTGAGCAGTCATTAGTGAGAATCATGAAGTACCTATCACCCTGCACACTCCTAGTTTTCATAGGACCACACAAATCAGTATGCACAAGATCAAGCAAATTGTCAGCAGTGAAAGGTTTACCTTTAAAGGTTTAGGAAGACATTTTCCCCAGTTGACACTCTCTGCAAAAGGTATTTTTTGGTTTTCTCAGCACCGACAACCCTCTAAATGCCTTGATCTTACTAGCCTTCACAATGTTATCAAAGTTTACATGGCAGAGTCTCCTATGCCATATCCAGCTATCATTAAATTTAGCCATAAGACATGTACTTATATTTGCATTCAGCTGAAATAGGTTACCTTTGGTTTGCATGCTGGTGGCCACCAAATCACCATTCTTTCCTTTGATTCTGCACACTCCATTCTTGAATTCTATAGTGAGACCACTATCATTTAGCTGGGCAACACTCAAAAGGTTGTGTCTAAGACCATCAACCCAATACACATTGTCAACACTACTCTTTCCATTCAGAGAGATGGACCCTTTGCCTTTGACCATACATGGTGCATCATTACCAAAGTGAACCACACCACCATCATACTCTTCCAAGGATAGAAACTTGCTCCGGTCACCAGTCATATGGTGAGAACAACCACTATCAATAATCCACTCATGGGAATTATCAAAGTAGGAGACAAGAGCCTTCTTGTCTGACACATCTTCCTTGACAACAACAAACACAATATCTTCATTTTCTTCATCTTCTGACTCTTCATCCATGACACCTTCATCAACTGCCACAAAATAGTTTCTCCGGTTTCCTGCTTTGAATTTCTTGAACCTTTCTAGTTTGTCCTTGTTGTCACCATTAGGATAGTTTATAGCAATATGTCCTATCTGGTTACAAGAAAGGCATTTCAAAGGGAGCTTACCTCTTTATTTATCGGTTCCTTTAGGAAGTTTCCTAGCAAGAAGAGCTTCAAATGCCATCAGAATCTCCTCATCATCCATTTCTCTGCTCTGTCTTGGTTCACCACTAGTGCTAGCTTCTTTTCCTTTTCTGGATGGTACAATAGAAGCTTTAAAAGCTGATTCAGTCTTTTGAACACTGCCATCAAGACTATTTATCTCATAGGCTGTCAACTTTGCAATGATGGAGTCTAGGGATACCTTAGTCTTGTCTATTGATCTCAACTCCTGAATAGCAGCAACCCTTATTGCATAGACCGGTAATAAGGATCTCAGGACTTTGCTTACCATGGTGAAATCTTCCATTTTACCACCTGCACTCTTGATATCTCTGAAAAAAGTTTTGATTCTTATTCCATACTGTTGAATGGTCTCACCTTCAACCATCCACATGTCTTCAAACTTCCCTCTAAGGCTTTCTTCCTTAGCTTGTTTAACATGCTCATCACCACCATAGATATTTTCAAGAGTATCCCATACTTCTTTGGGATTTACTTTATCTTGGACATCAATAAACTCAATGTTAGATAAACTGCTAATTAGGGCTTCTATGACTTGCCCATTCTCGTGCATCTCTCTTTTGGTCATCGGTGAGAGTACCGGTAGGGGAAACATAAGCATTCTCAACATAGCTCCAGTGTTGAGCACCCATGCTTCTGATGTATATCTTCATTCTATCTTTCCATATACTGAAATGATCTCTGTTGAACTTTGGACCTTCCCTCTTCATCATTAGACTGGGATCTTTTCCTCAAGCGGTTAAGCTTATAACATAGAGGACCTGGAGGATGCTTTGATACCAATTGATAACTCAATGATGAATGGATAGTACCAAACCTGTACTGAGAGGGGGGGGTGAATCAGTATAGACAAAAACACAATCCTAAACCGGTTTGTCAGTAGACATTGTGCTTTGACAGACAAACAGTAACACCGGTCTTAAATAGAGTACAATTGGCAAGACCAAGAATAGCTGAGACAAGCATAAACTGGTTGACACTTATTTTTTCATACAATCTAATACTTCATTTCCATTTCACCCTAGTGCATGAACAGGTAATCTATCATCAAAGATATATAAACAACTAGATTAACATGATTTACCTTCAGACACAAATCACTTAAACCATCACATGATTAACACCACACATGACACACAGATTTTTCACGTGGAAACTCAACTGAGAAAAACCACGGTGGGGATGAATACCCACAAGCTATTTTTGAACTCTTTAGAAGTCCACTCTGTTAGGAGCCTTGTCCGGTTAAAGACTGATACAATAGGTTCTGTTAGGAACCGATCCTATTAGGGATCACCTGGCTAAGGGATGGCTAGAATACGCGGTTAAGGGTTAAACCCTATTAAAGGTTACCTTGTTAGAGGATATCAAGAACTCAATGGTTTTGAGTCACCCTGTTAAAGGATTTATAGTAAGCCAGTTAAAGCTACCCTGTTAAGGGATTTCCCAACTGTTGAAGTGGTTAGAGATCAATAGGTATTACAATGATCTGGTAACAACACTCAATGCCAATACAGATCCGCTTTAGCTCCTCTTCATCTTCTGCACACACACTCTACAGGTATAACTTCTCTGTTTTGGTCTGGCAAGAATCACATATCTCTTCACTTGGATACTCACACGCAACTTTTACCAACAACCTCAAAAACAAACACAACATCGACCTTATAGGAAACAGATAGGTCAGTAGCATAAAACCTAAACCCTAAACCTGTTAGGTTAAGCAATTCAAATGGTTCAATCCTGACTGTTGAGCACATTGCATTAAATGCAACAATATTGAACCAATCTCAAGATGTTCTCCATCATTCATTTTCCACTGATTTCATGGCGGCTGATAACCCATCATGTGTTATCACCGTTTACAGACTTCGCACATTCCTGAGGTAGATAGGAACAATCTCCTTCATGCAAGATCCTTCATGTGCACAAGGCTGACGTGGCAACATGATTTGTTCTTTGTTACAATGCTAACTCATCACACAAAGTCATTGGTTGAGTCACATAGGCTTGAAGTACTTCAACCGAAAACCCTGAAGTTGAGACTACCAATCGGTAGTCATACAAAGCTTCCATGTATCGGTTCCCATAACCACATGCCAGTTCACCTTGAATAAACACACTACTTCACTTTGGCACATATACCGGTTCACAATGTTATACCAGTTCTCACATATACCGGTTCTTGGTAACATACCGGTTCTCTCTTCTTCAGCATATTGACATCAATGACAACATACAATGTCATCATGTCCTCATACCAGTTCACATAATGGCAATAGTATGATGATGACCTAGATTTTGCAGAACTTTGGAGAGCATGTAGAGAACTAGTTACGGTAAATAGAAGCAAGTGGTTGGATTACTTGATTCAAGATGGGATGTTGTTCAGAGGAGTTCGGTTGTGCATACCTAAGAGTTCTATGTAAGAGAATCTTATAAAGGAGAAACATAGTGGAGGATAAGCTAGACACTTTGGTGTTGATAAAATGGTAGTAGTGGTGAGTGAGCATTACTTTTGGCCCCAGATTTATAAGGATGTTATGAAATATGTGTAAAGTTGTAGAGTTTTTCAAGTTGCAAAGGGTAGTAGTCAGAATGTAGGATTGCGTAAACCTTTAACAGTACCGAAGAGACCTTAGGAATATATAAGCATGAATTTCATACTTGGATTGCCTAAAACATAGAGAGGGAATGATTCTATATTTGTGATAGTGGATAGATTCTCGAAGATGGCTCATTTCATACCTTGGAAGAAGACATAAGATGTAGTGCATATAGCTGATCTATTTTTCAAGGAAGTGGTGAGATTGCATGGATTACCTAAGAGCATAGTTTCAGATAGAGATACTAAGTTTGTTGGTTATTTTTGGAGAACACTTTGGAAGAAGATGAAGACAGATTTGAAGTTCAGTTCTACTTTTTGTTGGCAATTGACACTCATTGGATTCATTTTGTTGTCATTGATGGCAACAAGATTAGATGGAAGTCATATACTGGCAAACACCGACATTGGAGTATCCAGGATTACACCAGCACCGACACTGACATCATTTACTTCAAGAAAGATGACATCAAGGCAATTTTATTTAGAAAATCATTTTGTAATTATTGTCGAGGCCAACATTGAATATCTTTTGTAATGTACTGTAAGATGACATAAGGCATATTGTTTGTGATGGGTATATAGGTCAGAGTGCTAGGTCATTTTGTAGTTTGTGAAAATATGGGACATAGGAGAATATAGAAGAACTGCATAATGCGAAGCATATGCATGTAGATCATTTGTATGTGAATGTTATATCATGCAATGATCCATAGATAGTTTGGAAAGCATTCTTGGAGGAGAAGAGATACCGGTAGTAGTGTTTAGGTAGAACTGGTACAAAGCAGAGATAGAACTGAAATTCCATTTGGGATAGTAGATGCATTTTGTGAGTTCATTTTTATTGTTTTACTTCAGCAGAAGCTTGTAGTTAGTGCGACTCTTTAGTGAACAATGTCAGAAACTAAGTCAAGCAAATATGCTCATGAAGAATGAAATGCAAGATCTGACTATGAGGTTATCAAAAGATATAGAGGAAAAAAAGAAGAAGGAAGATAATGTTGTTATATCTCCGAAGAACAAATTTGATGAATGTGGCAGATTGACTCATGAGAATAATCTGTTGAGAATCGACTTGGCACACTCCCAGAACAATGAACAAGAACTTGAAAGACAAATAACTACTTTGAGAGATGATCTGACTACTGCAAGTGAGTATGAAGAAAAATTTAGGATTAGTGCTGCACAATTGGATGACTTATTGAAAAGACAAAGGTAGATTGATGATTCTAGAGGACTTAGGTTTGTACAAGGTGAAAGCTCCGGTACTGCAAATGAAGATCAGACAACCGGTATGCAGAACTCATCAGAACAGAGGAAATCGGTAAGGCAATCTAATGCTTATAAATTCAATGGTAGATGTTTTGTTTGCAATAAATTTGTGCATATGGCTAAACAATGTAGAAATAAAGCAAATCAAAATAATAATTCTATTCCTGGTCAATGCACAAATTGCAAGAAATATGGTCATAGATCAGAAGATTTCATAATGAATGTTAAATGTCATGCATGTGGAAAGTTTGGACATTTTGCTAATCATTATAGGTCAAGGAATGACATTGGATATGTTAAAATAATTCAAAACAACAATGTTACATGTTATGCATGCAACAAAATAGGTCATATTACTAAGTATTGTAGAAGCAAGACTCCACTGGTTAGCAATGATAAAGATAATGAGAAAGGAAAGCAGAAGGTAGATGAAATACAACAAGATCACACCAAGAGATTGGTTAGAAAATCTGAAGAACCAAGTGGAGATGGATCTACATCAGTAACTCCACTGGTAGAACAGAGCATTCCTACATCGACAGGAAATTCCACCAGTAACTGAGGCATAGGCCTTAGGGGTTGGCAAATTTATTGCAAATATTGCTTATTCCCCTAGAGGAGATCAGAAGAGATCTAGAGAGTTGAGTTCATCATTGTTGAAGGTTCACCTGACATAAGACTACGAAACTGACATCCGATAGGGTACATCGCGAAGCATTTATGTCAGAGAAAGATTAGGGTTTTATTCACTGATAAAAAGGGAAAGTGAATTCATTTTCACTCACACCACATTCAAGCATTCAGAGCGAAGCGAAGGCAAATTTCAGGAAAATTAAGAGCGAGCAAAGGCATTCTGAAAGGATTTTGAGCAGTTATCTGAGAAGCACTAAATCTTCCACCGACATTTACTTTCAGGTATTCTTCAAAAATGACACCTGGATCTTCAACTCCTACTTTCATTGCAAAACCCACAATTGTTGAAGTTAAGGATAGGGTGAGGCCCGTATTCAAGGAGGTTCTCCTGATTGCTAAGAAAGAAGACTCTATGGGAGCATTTTCTAGGGTTCCTCATGGCGTGATGTATGTTGAAGATGTGAGGGCATACATTCACTGCACTCTGGAGGATCTAGGCATAGAGGACATTAAAAGAATGTATCAATCCGTGATACTGGGCAGCTCCGGAACCATCAAGCCAGAATACAAAGCAATTGAGGATCTAGGGTTAACCAGTATTCTGTACAATCAAAATTCAAAGATGAGGTCATCAGATACATTCTAAATAGGGTTCACAATGAGTTCATCTGGCTGGATCGGTCTTACATGATCACCAAGGAGGCTATTCAAGCAGTCACCGACTTACTCAAAGTCAAACAAGAACTTGGCAAGAAAATTTCCAACATTGAGGTTGAGAAACTCACCGGTGCAGATCAATGAGGATCATCACAATCACCGACACTGATGTTAAGTTTGCAAGCATGATAATAGGTTATAAGGTAACTCAATCTAATCGATTGAATTTTGTTGCTAGTTCTTTCATTCATGCTGCATATTAGATGCTGAGGAATAATGTAAAATATTATTTATGTGAATGGTTGAGGAGTGAATTGATGTTGAACCTTGGAAAGATCAAGGGAGTTAAGAAATGAACTTTTAGATACGAAAACTTGATTTTTTTTTAATGCTTTTCCTCCTGAATGAGCTACCCGGTTTAGGGAAGAAGCATTGGGCTCATGAAATACCAGTAGGTATGTAGATCAAGGAAGAAATCACTAGTCTTGGTACATGAAGAGATGAGAAACTTTAGGGTTATTCCAAAACATTCCAAGAAAATATGAGGCAGAGGGAGAGAATACCAAAGAACATTGTGGAGAAGTACTCCATTGATATCTACTTCATGGTGAAGACTGATGAAACCCTCATTGAAGCAGTTGAACCAAGGACCATATGGGTTACAAAGATTGTATATGAGGTGGATGATAGCATTTTTGAAATCTATGCAAAGATGTTGCTAGATGCCCCATTGGATGACAAAACAAAGCATTTTGGCTTTACATAAGAGAAGGCCCTTGAAGTCAAAACTGGCTTCAACAGGTTAAGAAGAGAGAAGAAAATAGAAAAAATGTTTGCATATGTACATGATGTAATTCATAAGATAGACACTCAACTGGGTTCTGGATCCAAACCAGTAACATAACTGGCAGTGACAAGTACTACAGAAGTGAAGAAGCCTGAAGCTTACATTTCTACCATCACTTCTGCTTCTGACCCTGAGGACAATGAACCTCTAGCTTTTAGAAGGGTACAAAGGAAGAAAGTAGATCAACCACCGGTAGAGAAGAAGAAGGTGGAGCCTAGGAGGAGACTTGTTAGAATGGCAACTAAACCTACTGCACCACCACATCTAGCAAGGGAGTCTATACAAAAGAGAAAACCAGTTACATCTACTCCGACAACCACAAGCAAAAAGAAGAAGAGTGATGATACTAGATCTGGTAAGACCACAAAGACCTGTGCTAAATTGATTGATGAAATAACCAAGGATGGAATGTTGAAAAATGTATCTAAGTATTATGAAGATTTAGAGGATGATGAACAAAATGAGATTGGAGAGGCAATTTTGTTATACATGGATATATATAAGAAAGCCTTAGTAGAAATTTTGAAGGAAATTCCTCTATCACTATACAATAAATTAGATGCTATAAGACTTGATGCAATAAAAAGGGATAGAGAAATTAAGGAAGTAGAACTTTTGGAAATGTGTGGTGCTATAAAAAATGAGGAAATGAAAAGATGCATAGATGTTGTAAACATAACAATATTTAGTAGTAAACCCCGACAAATAAGCCTAATGATGGGCAGAGTTAATGAGGTAATAAATGAGACTAGTAAGGATTGGACCAAATTCTTCCAAAAGAATCCAAATTTTCTTACATCTCATGAGGAATTTGTTAAGGCAACAACTTCCACCATTCTAGATAAATCAAAAGGGAAAGGTATTTTGGGAAGTTCAAATCTAATTTTAAATAAATCCGCAGTAACTATAGATATACAAACACAACTGACAGTAAAAGAAAGTGTACAGTCTGTACCAGCACAAACTATTTTTGAGCAAGGCAATGCACAATACACTATGAATATTGTGGATAATACTTCACCGACAGTAATTGACACTGTACCAAGTGGCGAAGCCACTGGTGCTAAAGAAGATAAGGTAAAGGGAATTGAGTCTACATCGATAGTTCATGTTGATTCTCTGGAAAAGGTTTTGGCAATTGACACTTCTAAAGTTGAGAAGAAACCAGTCACTGAGATGAGTCCAATTGAGTTAATGATGATGGCTACTAAAAAAATATTAAAGGAGGGATCTGCAGATAAGGGAATAATAGATCAATCAATTACAATGGTGCATAAATTAATCCTTGATTGTCAGATTGAGAATGAAGCAAGCCTTTCAGGAAAGCTTAAGGCACTAACATAGTACATATCTAACAATTTTCAATCACTACAACAGATATCAAACCAACAGGAATTAAAAAGATTTACTGTGGCTAAGAAAGCTGTCTTTGACCATATCATTGAAATAGAGAAAAATAAAATTGAAGCTAAACTAGTTCTTATTGAGAAATGTTTAAAACAATGTACACATATCTACAATGTCTGTTGTAACATACAAATTCTTAGAACAAATGTAGATAGCAGATTAAAGGACTTGCATGATAAGGTAGCTAGAATTGCTAAATCTTTTGATGGATTAACCACACTGACAACATCTGTTGATGGAGAAATTTTCTCCTTGGAGAACCAAATTTTTTCTTTTGAGAAGGATAGAGATAAAGTCATTCGGAGAGAAAGGAGTCTTAGAGGATTGGTGAGTCCCAGATTGGATTCACTAAGTGTACATAAAAGAGAGTGTTTGGACATGACTGCTAAACCCACACCTACAGAAGTCAAAGAGAAGGAAACACTGGCACACTTACTAAGTGGACTGGCATCCATATCTGACACTTTCAAAACCATCTGGGACACATACCTATAGTTGCTAGATAAGGCTTACCCGAAAATTTTGAAGTTAGTTAAGCTTCAGTAAAACAAACAACATTTATTCATTCTTTTGTTTTGAATTCTTTCAATTCTTTCACCAGTCTTTGGTATTGATGCCAAAGGGGGAGTATGTATATATGTGAAAAATATCAGAAAATATCAGATAGGAACATATGGGAAGGACATCAGAATATCAGAAGGAGTGTATCAGAATATCAGAAGGAGTGTATTGCTTAGGGGAAGCATATTTCATTGAACCGACAGTGAATCCACATTAGTGTTGCCATCAATGCCAAAGGGGGAGATTGTTGGAAATTGACACTCATTGGATTCATTTTGTTGTCATTGATGGTAACAAGATTAGATGGAAGTCATATACTGACAGACACTGGCATTGGAGTATCCAGGATTACACCAGCACCGACACTGACATCATGTACTCCAAGGAAGCCAACATCAAGGAAGTTTTATTTAGAAAATCATTTTGTAATTATTATCAAGGCCAACATTGAATATCTTTTGTAATGTATTGTAAGCCGACATAAGACATATTGTTTGTAATGTGTATATAGGTCAGTCTGCTAGGTCATTTTGTAGTGTGTGAAAATATGGGACATAGGAGAATATAACAGAATTGCATAATGCGAAGCATATGTATGTAAATCATTTGTATGCAAATGTTATATCATGCAATGATCTGTAGATAGTTTGGAAAGCATTCTTGGAGGAGAAGAGATATCGGTCATGGAGTTCAGGGTTTATGAACTGGTACAGAGCAGAGCTAGAACTAGAACTCCATTTGGCATAACAGATGCATTTTGTGAGTTCATTTTTATTTTTTACTTCAGCAAAAGCTTGTAGTCAGTGAGACTCTTTAGTGATGAGTAGTGTGATCTAGGCAGTGTGCCTTCCTGCATGTGCAGGCCCCCATTATATGTAATTGTTGGCAAATGCACACTCCAATGAGATATTGTAGGTGATTGAAGGTATTGTCATTGATGGCAACCTTACAATCATGTGATACCGGTAGACAGACACTGACACTGGTACCAACAGACTTTACACCAGCATACTAAACACCGACAACAAAAAGGAAGATTACCGACACCCTGGCCGACATCAGTTTTGTATTAATGTATTTTGTAATTAATTGTAAAATCTTTTGTAAGCTGACATGGCGGATTTTAATATGACTCATATATGTATGAGATCATTGTAGATCATTTTATATATGTTAGGGTATGATGCGAAAGATAGAAGGTAGCATACCTATTATGTGAATTATTGGATAAGGGTTTATGTATGTAGAAGAGCTTAAACCAGTACTAAATCTGGCATAGCAGATGCTAATCTGAAGTAGTACAAGACATTGGATTAGTATAATCCATTTTTGTAAGTCAGCGTGACTTCTTTTGTAATTGAGCAGTGAGCTCTAGGCACTTGGCCTTCCTGCATGTGCAATCCCCTATTGTATCAGTAATATTCTCTTATTGGCCAGTAAGTGAATATTGTGGGTCACAAATCCCACCAAGGTTTTTCCCACACCAGGTTTCCTCATTAAAACATTGTGTTATGGTGTGGTTTTCATGTTCTGGTTGTTATTCTTATTTGCTACATTATTTTTGGTTTACCAGTACACAATTTTAATATGCTTTTCATGTTATAAGTTAAGAAAATATTATTACCGGTCAGATACTGATTCATCTCCCCACTCTTAGTATCTTTGGGAATCCTAACAATTGGTATCAGAGCCTGGTCCTCTATTTTTCAAAAGCCTAACAACTTGAGGAAGATCTTGACACCGGTAGAGATGGAAAACTTGAGAAAGCAATTAGAAACAACTCTTTCAGACTATGATGCAGAAAAGGTGAAGAGTATCAAACTTGAGGATGATCTGAAGGTTGCTCAAGATATCATTCAAGCACTTCAAGAAGATTACACTATAGTAAGGAATAAAAGAAGAGAACTTTGTGAGAAGATGCAGAAGAGGAAGATGAAAAGGAAACTCTTAATGATTTGGTAAACAAGCTAAGACAGGAAATCAATATAACAAAGAATGAGATGCAAGATATGACTATGAGATTTTGTAAAGAAATTGAAGACAGAAAGAAGAATGAAGAAGACTTGGTTAGAAGACTAAATGATGCTGGAAATGAAAACACAAGACTCAGTCATGAAAATGATATGTTGAAGATAGATTTAATGCACACACAAAATGACAGAATTGAACTCATAAGACAGAAAGGAATCTTGGAGAATGAACTGACTGCTGTAAATCAACACAAGGAGAAATTCAAGAAAAGTTCAGAAGAACTTGTTGACATGCTGAAGAATCAGAAAACTAATGGTGATACAAATGGCCTTGGTTTTGAAACTGGTGAAAGATCCGGTATTGCAAACAATCATGATCATAGCAAACTGGTAAGACAACCTAATGCTTACAAATTCAATGGGAAATGCTTTAACTGTAACAAGTATGGTCATAGAGAAAATCAATGTAGATCTAGAAATTATCAAAACACTAATACACCCACCGGTCAATGTTCTAAATGTAACAAAATTGGTCATAACTCAGAAAATTGCAGAATGAATGTAAGATGTTATGTTTGTGGAAGATTTGGACACTTATCTGATCAATGTAGAACACATACCGACATAGGATATGGTAAAGCTATTGAGAAAAACAATGTGACTTGTTATGCCTATAACAAAATTGGACATATTGCAAAATTTTGTAGAAGCAAGTCCCCACCGACAAATAACAAAGGTCCTAGTTTGAAAGGTAAAGAAAAGGTTGAAGAGGTAAAGCAAGAATTCTCAAAACAATGGATTAGAAAGTCAGGTCAGAATGTTGAAGGGAATACCCCTCCACCGGTAGAACAGAGTATCACTCCACCGATAAAAGACTCTTCATCTAACTGAAGGAAAATCCTTTGGGGGTTTAGAAATAAAATGAAAAACATTCTATTATTCCCTCGGTTGATGGTGAGAAGTTGAAATTACTTCTATATTGGCAGATGAGTTAAGTTGTGACTTAACCAACAAGCATTAAATGTGGTAGTTGGAGAAAATAACATTATAAAGCAAGTGTTTTGGCTCCTTTTTCATTCACCAAGCATTCAAACCTTCGAGAGTGCAAAAATTCCCGAGCGAAGGCATCCTTAGCGAAAAAGTGAAGCAGTTCATCAAAGCATTCATCCTAAAGATAGATTGAGGTATTTATAACTATGGCTTCTACATCCACTCCTAAATTTATTGAAAACCCTACTATGATTGAAGTAATTAAGTGCCCTAGACTCGTATTCAAACTGGTTCCTGAAATTGCGAAGAAAGATGATAGCATAGGTGCATTCTCTCAAATTCCTAAGGGAGTAGTATATGCTGAAGACCCTAGGATGTATATACATTTTCATATAGAGGAATTAGGTGATGATGAGATAAAAAACATGTATAGCACTGTGATTTGTGATGAATCTAGAAATATCAAGCCGGAACATAAGATAGTGGAAACCCTAGGTTTTATTGAAATTCTTAGTGTCTTGGATTTTCCCAAGGATATTATAAGGATTGTGCTAAGAAGAGTTCATGGTGAATTCTTCTGGTTGGATACAATTCATAAAATTACAAAGGAAGCCGTTAAGGCAGTAACAGGGTTACCTTCCACTGGTAGCAGACTTGACAGAACAAAGGTCTCAAATGACACAGTGATAAACCTAACCGGTGCAACATTCGACAAAAGATCTCTAAGGGTAAATGATGTAAAGGACATAAATGTGAGATTTATCAGTATGATCTTAGGCTACAAAGATACACATGCAAATAGGTTGAACTTAGTTTCTAGCCTATGTATTAAAAGTTCTAATGACATGGTTAATGATAATGCAAGAATAGATGTATCTGAATGTCTCAAAGATGAATTGATAGACAATCTGGGGAAGATTAAAGGAGATAAGAAAGGAACATTCAGATTTGGAAATTTGCTTGTTTGTCTAATGCTGTACATAACTAAACAAGTACCCGATATTGGTGCAAGAGATTTTGGCTTTGACATACCAGTAGGAAAGCAACTATTGGATCTATTGAACAACATGGGAGATAACAGGGAGAAAAACTTAAATGAATATTTTCATGCATTGAAAGCTCAAATGAAAACTAGATTAAGATTGTCACAAGCTATTGTGGACAAATATCAGAAAGAAATTTGTTTTGTAATTAAAAAGGATGAAATCTGGATGGAAGTAGTTGTCCCTATAACTCTTTAGGTAACTGAAATGGGCTATGAAACTTATGCAAAATCCCTCCTTGAAGCACCAAAGGAACCCACTGAGAAAGTTTTTGGAAATGCTGAAACAATTGAGAGTGGAATTCAGTCTAGAAAAAGGGTTAAGAAGGTCGAAGAAATAGTAAGAAAAGGGACCCAACAGGCAAAAGCAATTAAGGAAGATGTTTTGAAACAAACTGGTATAAAGGAAAGTGAGTTGGAAGGACTTCAACTGGAAGCTCATCTTTCACTGGTTGGAACCTCCTCTGAGAGTGATATGCCAGCGGTATTTAAAAGGGTAGAACGGAAAAGAAAACCCTCACTGGTACCCTCACCTACACCCAGGAAAACAAGGGAAAAACAATAGGCAGTGAGGCCTCCAATGAAAAAGAAGTTGACACCTAAGAAGCAAAGAAAGGTAAAACAAGATATTGCTCCACTAGATAAACTATTGAGCGAAATAACTGAAGATGGAAAATTGAAAAACATCAGCAAAATATACAACACACTATCTGCAGATGACAAGGAAAGCATAGAGAATAGTGTAATCTTATACTTGGATATATATAAGAAATTTTTGATGGAAATTGTTGATGAAATACCAAATGATCTTTATAGGAGATTAGAAGCTAGAAGGTTAGCCATCGTTGAGCTGGACAAGAAAATTAAAATTGAAAAATTACTTGCAATGCATCTAGTCAACTCACCTGATGAAATATATAAACTAATCAGTGAAGCAAACCAGACAATATTCTCCACTGCTCACCAGCACGTAGCACTAATGGCAGGTAGAGTAAATGAAGTCTTTGAGGAAACAACAGATGCATGGGATATATTCTTTGTGGAAAAACAAAAACAAGAAGAATTACTCAGACCAAAGACTATTAAAGTATACCAAAAGGACAGGGATAAGGGGAAAGGTAAGGTAGGTGGACCTCCAAGCTTTAAAATACCTGACAATGTGCCCCCACCTCTTTCGGATACTCTACCGGTAGATACTATAGAGAGTCAATTGGCTACTGAGAGTATGGAGACTCCATTCGAGGATACAAATCCCGAGTCTGAAGTTTTGTACACTGTGAATATAGATACTCAAGAAGTAAATGTTGTGGTTGACAGAGAAACCACTGAGGACAAGAAGACATATGTGACTACTAAGTCACCGGTTGCAGATGCTGAGGTTGAGGTAAATGTAACTGTAAATATAAACACAGAAAAACCTACTCAGACAGAGCAACTGACAGAGGATACCACTAGTAAACCATTAGAGAAACCAGTAGATACAACTGATAAATAGTCAGGAGAACCAAAAATGGACAGTGCAGAGGTACAAATAGAGAAACCAAAAGTGCATACAAAGACACTGATTGAGAAACTGGCTGTTGAGAGCTTAGAGAAACCTTCTAAGATACAGATGGAAAAATCAGAATAGGTACAGGTTGAAACACAAGTTCAGACAGAGACAATGCCATCGACTAAAATTGAAAACCCAAACCTTTGTTTGTAGAAATGCAAACACAGACTGACCTACCAGAGGTTGAATCAAGAAAAGTGATTACTACAACTGGTAGTATGGCTATTGTGAAGATAGTTGGACAAACATCTGGTACTTCTATGGCAGAATTCAGACCTACAAATGTAACAGAGGTCTTATTGGATTCAATAAAGAAGATCACAGAGTGCAATGCACAAGCCTATAAGGCTATTGATGACACAGTTCCCATTCTTAAACTGATAGCACCAGAGTGTATTGTAGATAACAAGGATTCTTTAGGTCAACTAGACACATTGTCTAAGTTCATCACTGACAACATTTGGACAGTTGATCAAATAAATGAGGATACATTTAAAGAGATATTGATTAAAGAAAAAGATAAATTCCTTGAGGAAATTGTGAAGAAGAATAAGGAGAAAATGGAAACATTATTACCAGAACTTGGAGAGATAATTCTTGACTTCAAGAAACTGTATAGAGATTCTTGTAAAACAAATATTTTAACAGAAGATCTAGACAAGGAAATCAACAAAGTACAAGAAAAGATTAACAATATTGTTGACAATCTGATAGGTACATCAGATTCATTTTTGGAGGTAGAGAAGAATATTGCAGAGCAAGAAGAGAAAATCAAGTGGTTAGAGAAGGACAAAGAAAGAATAAAGGATAAAGCAAAGGACTTGAAATGTAGACTTAGTCCCAAACTAGACTACCTCATTTCTTTGAGAAAAGAAATTTTTGAGGCTTTGGTTCCCAGACTTAAGACACTGGAAGAGAAAATGCACATACTCACCGATACAGTGCAAAGAAATCAAGAGGTACTGAAAGACAACAAATCATTCAGTAATGGTTTAAATTTGGTTTTGATAGATATTTTTTAGATTGTAACCCACCGTTTACAAGAATTCAGGCAGGACTCCACTGACAATGAATGACAACCTTTATCATTGATGTCAAAGGGGGAGTAGTAGAGATGAGAAAAATCAAAATGGAGATCATCTACTCAGGGGGAGCACACATCTAGTACAGTTTTTGGCAAGATTTTTGGACTTCAATTTTTGGATACATTCTTGAATTTTTCTCATGAGTGTTGCCATCAATGCCAAAGGGGGAGATTGTTGGAAAATGCACACTCCAATGAGATATTGTAGATGATTGAAGGTATTGTCAGTGATGGAAACCTTACAATCATGTGATACCAACAGGCAGACACCGACACTGGCACCGACAGACTTTACATTGGCATACTGAACACCGGCAGTGAAAAGGAAGATTACCGACACCTTGGCTGACAACAGTTTTGTATTAATGTATTTTGTAATTAATTGTAAAATCTTTTGTAAGATGACATGGCAGATTGTAATATGACTCATATATGTATGAGATCATTGTAGATCACTTTATATATGTTAGGGCATGATGTGAAAGATAGAAGGTAGCATACCTATTATGCGAATTATTGGATAAGGGTTTATGTATGTAGCAGAGCTTAAACCAGTACTGAATCTGGCATAGCAGATGCTAATCTAAAGCAGTACAAGACATTGGATTAGTATAATCCATTTTTGTAAGTCAGTATGACTTCTTTTGTAATTGAGCAGTGAGCTCTAGGCACTTGGCCTTCCTGCATGTGCAGGCCCCTATTGTAGCAGTAATATTCTCTTATTGGCCAGTAAGTGAATAATGTGGGTCACAAATCCCAATGAGGTTTTTCCCATACCGGGTTTCCTCATTAAAACATTGTGTTATGGTGTGCTTTTCATGTTGTGGTTGTTATTCTTATTTTCTGCATTATTTCTGGTTTACTGGTACATAGTTTTAATATGTTTTTCATGTTACAAGTTAAGAAAATGCTATTACCAATCAGATACCAATTTTCCCCCCTCTCTCAGTATCTTTAGGAATCCTAACAATAATATCCTTTCATATGGCCAGTGAACTAATATTGTGGGTCACAAATCCCACCATGGTTTTTCCTCTGTGAGGTTTTCCATGTATAAAGTCTATGTGTTATGGTGTTCATTTATATGGATGGTTTATTTGCTTCAAGTTATATGTTTATTTGTTTACCAGTTTATGTGTGTATGGTATAAAAGGATAAAATTTTATCTTACCGGCATAACACTGATTCACCCCCCCTCTTAGTGTTCTTGGATCCCAAAACTTTTCACCCACAAATTGATGGACAAACAGAAGTAGTTAACTGGAGCTTGGGAAATTTGTTAAGATGCTTAGTTGGAGACAAAACCAGAAGTTAGGATTTGATTCTTGCACAAGAAGAGTTAGCCTACAATAATTTAGTAAACATGAGTACCAGAAGGACACCTTTTGAGATTGTTACCTAAGCACACCCCAGAGGTATATCATAAATAAGAGATATTAGTAGTGAAGATCGGCGAAGTGCAGAATCAAAAAAATTTGTAGATCACATAAAGGACTTACATATTCAAGTTAAGAAGCATTTGGAGGACATGAATGACAAGTATAAGGAGAAAGTGGATGAGAAGGGAAGACATAAGGAATTTGAAGTTGGTGATGAAGTGATGGTGTATTTGAGAAAAGAAAGATTCCTAGTTGGAACTTATAACAAGTTGCAGATGAGGAAGTTTGGACCTTGCAAGATTTTGAGAAAGTTCAATTCTGGAATGCATATGAAGTGGAGTTACTGGATAGTCTGACTATTTCACCTGTATTTAACATTGTAGATCTACATCAATATCGTGAATCAGAATTTAGTGACGACAGTATTGTAGACTTGGAGAAACAGTTTCCCCAGAAGGAATCGGATCAGATTGAAGAAATTTTGGACAACATGATTGGGCGTAGTACCTGGAGCAGTCAGTATAAGGAGTATCTAGTAAAGTGGAAAGACAGACCAGTTGAAGATTCATCTTGGATTTATCAGGCAAAGGTAGACCACCTTGGTTTTCCTCTGACCCCCCAAAAGTGAGAGACTCACTTTTTCAACAACCCAGAATGTCTGATGCAGGAGCATCCCCGGCTCTTGGCAATCTTGCATCAACCAAAAATATTTCCTTTTTGTTTTGCCTTATGTTTTGCATTTTCAGCATTTCATTTTAAATTTTTTGGAATTGGCTCACCGGATCTTGAGGAGTTGTATTTTTGTTGAGGACTTGATAATATACCTTATTCCAAAACCACAGAGCATTTGGATCATTTTTCGGCAAGTTATCACTACCGATTTTTGAGACAGTTTTCTGGTATTGGTGTCCTGTACCTACTTGCATTTGTAATCCACCGAGATATACCAGATCCCTTCCATAGCTTGCAGAGCCTTAAGCATTGATTATGATGTTCTTTGGCATGTGGGTGACCTTCCCTTTGATCTACACTTCATCCTTTGGATTTTTTGGAGGAATTTCTTTGGCGGAGGCTGACCTTGTTGTTTTGACACGTTAGGTCTTGTTCTTCGGCATTTGATTCCTTTTTGGGCTGACCGGATCCCCTTGGATCATATAAATCATTTAAATTAAGCATTATAATGTAGATAAGTAGAGATAAGTTAAGAGATAGTACATAGAAGATAGATCTTAAGTTTTCAGGTCCTAGTTGTGACCTATTTTGTAATTAAGCATGTTTTAGTAGGCCAGTGAGCCGATTTCTACAACTCGGTTGTTACCAGTTGATTGTAATTTTTTTTCATGATATAATTCATTTAGTTCTACATTGCCTCCATCATATCCTTGTGTTTCCATTGTGTTTACTCTTGCTGACAGTCTAGATTGATATCTTTGAGGTCCCTCCTAACCGGTGACTACACCAATTAAAATTACCGATGACAATCCTTCTTCTAATAACAACCCTTGTCCTAAATCTCAAAAGAATAAGACTACACCTATCGATAATCAAGAATAATTAGCAACTATAATCTTTTGGAAGTTGAAGGATGACAAGAATGTTGTTTTTCCCTTTGTGAAGTTTAGCACTAAGCATAAAGAAGGTAGTGGACATTGTCTTTTTTATCATGGTGGTTCTCATTCTCTTGGAAAGTGTAAAGCATTTAAGGAATTTGTTCAAGAACAATATGATCTTTCTCTCTTTCTAGGTGAAAAGGTAGTGCCTTAGCACTCGTCTCACCCTCATGTTTCTCCTCACCCTATGATAAAAGTAATTAACTTAATTGGGAGCTCTTTGTGATTAGTTCAAAAATCAAAACATCTTGGGGTAGAAACATGATTCTCTTTTACCTCTATCCTATCTCTTATCTTTAAGGTTTCACTATTTTCTTTGCTTGTTGCATTCTCCATAACTTAATGTCCTTTCTTGCATAGAGTTATCCTTCATGTGAATATGTGTGTGTTCCTTGATTAGGATCTATTATTTGATTTACATATCTTATGAATAATCTCTCATTGGGAAATATGCGATTCTTCTTTTTCCTTGTTCCCTTTCTTCAAAGGGGGGGGGGGAAGGATGACATCTTCTTTCTCTCTTTCTCTTTGAAGATTACCTCTTCTTTAGAGTTACATTTTACATATATTAATGTCTTTTCTTGCATTAAATATTCCTTCATGAGAGTACATTGTGCATTTTCTTATATCTAATTTGTCCTTACAGGTTGTGTAATTCTTCTCATTGTCCTTATGCTTGGGGGGCAATGATCCGTCTCTCTCTTCTATCCTTTCTAAGGATCCATTTTTCCTTTGTGAGTGGTGTTTGTTTATAATTTGATGTCATTTCTTGTGTGAAGTTGTTGTTTGCTCAAGGATTCTCTCTTATGTAAGAGGTGTATGTCCTTGGCTACAACCTCTTATTCACTTGGCAATGTATATCTATTTTAAACCTACCCCTCACATTGGGTCAAAAGTGTGTCATCCTTCATCAAGAATCTCTTTCAATTAGCAATATGAGGAAGGTATGAATTATTGTTCCCCTTCATTTATTTTGGTAGAATATGTTATGTTTGGTCAAGAAACTCCTATTGGAGGTAGATGTCTTTTGAGAAAAGATCTCTTCTCCTCCAAGGATCCTATTTACACTTGTTGCTAGATATCTCTTTTTCAACTATCTTATCCTTGTTTGAAGAGTATTCCCTCTTTGGCTTAGATTTATGAACATTGTTGCCTAAACAATATCTCCTTAGTGTTGAAGGTTAGGCATCCTTGTCTCTAAGCTTCCTTAAGACATCACCATAGGGCTATGTTGACATATTAAGGGGGGAGATCCCATATCGCTCCTTTTGTATCATATTGTACCATATATTTGCATGTCTTAAATGGGTTGTTCATCCTTGTAACGAAAGAAAACAAACTCTTACAATATGCTTCAAGCCCAAAACCAGACGCAACATTGATATATGTCTAAAGCGGGGTTATACATCACCGAAACCAGAGAAAATAAACTCTTACATGGGATTTCCTCAAAACCAGGCATGTATCTGTCTTAAATGAGTTCACACATTCTTGAAACCAGAGAAAACAAACTCTTAAGTGAGATGTTCCTAAAATTACACGTTCGCCCCTTGGAATTTGCATTTACATTACATGTCTTAAACAGGTTGATACAGGCTTGAAACTAGAGGAAAAAAACTCTTATACGGGGTTCTATATACTTGAAATGAACATCACTTGCACACATACATGATGATGATTGGAAATAGTGAAACACACCTAGACTACTACTATTCTCCTCCCCAACATGGATCACTTAGAAAAAAAAATCTAGGGGCAAGTATCTATGTCTTCTCTCATTCTTCTTCTCATGGATCACCTAGAAAAACACATCTATATTGTGCATCCATGCTTTCTCTCTCTCCTTCTCATGTGCTCATAGCCTAGCTATTTGTAGTTCATGGCTGATGTGTTCTTTTCCCTTTTATGTGATTACTTGTGTTTTTCATATGTCATTTTTCAAGAATGATATTAGTGGTTGAGACATTTTGATATCAAGGGCTCTTTGGCTAGTTGACTTGAGGTCTTGTTTTTTGGTTCTTAGCTTTTGTGTCTTGTGTGTCTTTTTGTCTTTTGTCTTTGTTTATCTTTTTGCCTTTTTGTTTCCCTTTTTTTTGTTTGTTTTTGTGTGCCCTTGCATATTTTTGAGTGAGTTAAGATCCAAAGATTTGGGGCTTGGTTCCTTGAAATTAGTGATCTCTTATACTCCTTGTGGTTTTTCTCCTCTTCTTTATCTCTCTTTCGTCTATTTTACTGTGAGTATTTGCATAGGCTCATACTCCTGCTAAAGTGGGGGCTAAATGTAGCATCCTAAATTCTACTTCCTTACAATTTGGTCCACATTTGGGGCCCTCACCTTAGTGTTTGTACCTGAATGCTTAATTAAGATATAATTATGCTTATACCATGCAAATCAAGCCTTATTTTCAACTTACACCTTGCATGAACCTTTGGTCCTAGTCCTAAAATGGGGTAGGACCAGGGTGTGGTGCCTTGGTTCTCCCAATTAGGACCCTAATTTGTCCCCTCACAATGGTCACAATGAGTTGGAGGGAATGTGATCTCCATGTTGGCCCTTGTCGGAATATTAAGATGTTTTCCCCAATAGGCAAGTATATAAGGAGGATTTCCTCTCTCATTTTAAAAGGGGAGAATGGAAAAATTATAATCACAAGGCATCATGCATTCAAGAATTCAAGAATTGAAGTATTCATCTCAAACATTTCTAGAGGTCTTCAAGGCTGCATATTCTTCATTCATCAATTGTGGAGCAACATTACATCATTCATATGCAAGCATGTGTGTGATTAGGGTTTTGTAAGGTTCATGCCATTTCATACAACATATGTGATTACATTTAAGAAGAAAAGAATCATTATCAGTCGTTGCAAATTTGAGGTATAGCCCTCCATTATTTATTTTAGTATTTACTATATTTCAATCAAGGTTAATTCCTAAACCGGGTTTTGACTTAGAAAAACCCCTACTCCCAACCTATTCCCCCCTCTTTCGGTGTGTAGGAAATAGGTATAGAGCTGTGATCTTCAGGATAAACATTATTTACAGTGACAAATCAATCCCCCTTTGGTGTGCGAAAAGTGCGGATAACTAGGGCGACCACCACCACGGTCCCAACATTTTAGGAGCTCCTTCAAGGATCAGATCCAAGTCTGCTTATATTTCTTAGATCCAGGTGCATACCTCAATCCAATGACTATAGCTCGCTGTTTTCGTGTTTACATTCTCATTTCCAATACTTGAATATGTAATGATTCAAATAAAAGGAAATGTTAGCACACTGTTGAGAGATGAATATAATAGGCATATAGTCACTATTAACTACAACAGAATAGATGGAATTGTTTCTTTATAATAATGAATAAGAATGCAATTTTGAGTTGCATGTCAACTCAATCAATACACATGGCTCCATATTTCCATGTTAGGTCTCTATTGCTATTGTCTGAAATCTTGGTGAAATGAAGAAAATGCAAATTTGATTTGTATTTCAATTTGTCATCTAGTGGACTACTTTTTCCATCTCATCTAGCTACGAACCCATTCAATTTTTGGAAATGAAATGAAGTGAAAATTCATTTGATCTATATTTCAATCAAACTTCAGATAAAAATCTCATGCCACTTCATAATCTTGTAATCACATGCTACACTCATGTGGTTACATCAGTTTTACATCAACTCAAGTCAATTTTGAAGGTGGAGCATAAACCCTCATATTTTGAGCCTTTCTCCAAATATTTATACAATTGAAACATTATCCTTGTTAGTGGAAATTTTCATTTTATATTGTAGTCCCTAAAATATGCCTGTGAGATATTATTTAATTTTCAAATGAATATCTAACATATGCACATTGTCTGGAGCTTTTGCTCCCTTATTATTATAAAAGGGAAATCAATGCCATTTTGAAATCATTCATTGTTTTGAGTATTAGGCATTCTAGTATTATTTTTTAAAGTGTCTTTTCAAAGCTATAGAAGAATTCCTAGGTTATCAAAGCATATTGTTGTACATCAAATTTTTATTGGAGTGAGCAATATGAATATATAATTGATTTAGTTGTTTCCTTGTATTGTGTTCAGAATTTCATGAAATTAATGAATTTTTTGTTGTTGATTTCATCTTTGTGTCAAGGATATGATGTATCTCTTGTTTTTTGCATCTTCTCAAGGAGTAGATTAAATAGATTTGAACATGATTTAAAATACTGCATATAGTATTGTGGATATATAATTATAGATTGAATCAAAAATCAAATTGGAATATTAATGTATGGCATTAATATTAAGAACCCTAGGATCTCAATATAATTGAAATATTTTCAGTTCATTTGATATTCTAGGTTGGAATTTGTATCCTAGGATAGGCACCAATTATAGAATTATAACTACATCAAGAAAATTCATAGAAAAATATTGAACATATTTTAATTTTAGTATTTTCTTTTGCATTTAGAAGTAAGCATATATGTTCTTAGGACCAAAATTTTCCAAATGTCAAGAAATATTGCTAAGCTCTGTTGAATCATGCATTATTGATCAAAATTTGAGAACATCTATGTTGATAATACCCACATTTTGAGAAGAACTAAATCCTTAGGTATTGTTATTGGTGAACCCGCCTTTCTCTTGTAGAACTAAAAGTGCAAAGGAACTCAACTCTAGAGTTGATTCTTGTTAGTTGGCCACTAATATGAGATCTCTATTAATTAAGAAGTTGGAAAATCTTTAGGATATTTCAGGCTATTAGTTGGAGGAACCAATACGTCACTTGTGTGAAAATACTCTTAAGACCTTGTTAAGTAAATATATTATAGATGGTCTTGTTGATCATTTTTTGGTATTATTTTTTGTGATCATTGTTCAAGAAAATTGAATAAAGTACAAATTTTTACAAGAATCACTGGAGTAAAGAGATCTTGGAGGTGATACATGGTGATGTTTTTGGACCTATTAATTTCCAATCCATTGGTAAGTATTTATTATATTTAACATTTGCTAATGATTATTCTAACATCAAGACTAATAAAGAATAAACAAGAATTTTCTCATGCATATTGAGACCATGTATGTAATGTCAAATAGTATTAAATATTCTCCCTCTCCATCATTCCTCTCCCTATTACGTCAATCCAAAGGTGAGAATGGATATAATTTAATCATAAATAATTCATTGATATTTCATTTTTTTCCCATTGGCCTACATCTCTATCAACCAATTTGTACAACCATAGGCCCCTTGTTTGGGTTAAAGATTCTTATCAATTTTTAATTGTTGTCTTCACTCAAACAACTGCCCTAGATCTAGCCTTTGAATTACATCATTTCAATTGCATCCTCAACTCAATCAAAGGGGAGTAGAATCTAATCTGCATTCAACCCTCTTCTCAATAAAATTAAGGCCGAATCTCTTGGATTCACTCTCTCTTTTAATGTGTTGTGTCAAAATAAGTGAATTCATAACTTAATTCGTGGATCCCTATTTTCACCAACATCTCAAAAGGAAATATTGATAAATTTAGATGAGATAGTAAATGAATTAGGTTTTTTGTCTAGTAAAAAAGAGTCTTCCAAGAGTTAAAAAAGAAAGAAAAGAGTCGGGGGGATTTATTCACTATATATATTCTTTCCCTTTAATTTTTGTGGCTTCTTGTTGGGAAGCTCACTAATCTAGTTTTGTTTGATAAGGATAATAAAGGCAAGTTACAATAAAACAAAGAGTATTGTTAGTAATTTTGTAGATGTCAGTGATATTATGTGTTGTTGATTCGACTATCCTATCAAATGATATAGAAGAAAGAGAGAAGGCATATTGACCTCCTAATTATATTAATATAGACATCGGGAGCATATAGTAGGTTAGATGTTGTTGAAAGGGAAGAATGTAAAATAGAGAGTGCAAAATTAAGTGAAGACATGCACCCTTCATCCTTGATATCAAAGGGAGAGAGATATTGTGGAAAAGACATTGTTGATAGGGGGAGAGAATGTAAATATGGAAGGAGAAAACATTGCATTATGTGTTGCCATCAATGAAAAAGGGGGAGATTATTGGCAACATATGTTGTCATTGATGTCAACTTGATGTTTGACAATATATGTTGTCCTATGTGTGGCTCCTCACTGGTGACATATGGTGAGATTTCATTGATGATATGGTGATTGGTTTGAGAGGGTGATTATTGTAGTAACAAAGATGTCTAATTTCCTTGATCATATTGATTGTCAGAAATATGGGAAATCAATTTTATCTACTTGTAGGTTGTTGATTAGTATATTATGCTTCTTGGTGATAAGTGTTGAATGAAGGTTTTTGGAAGACTGATGGATAACTATGGTTAATGAAAACTATTATCTCAAGTACTGATATGGTGAATTCAAATGAATGACGTTCTTAGGATTATTATAGATAGTGTTGACATTAACATAGGATATTAGGTGTGGGTTGAGTACATGTTTCATATCCACCCTTTGGTGTTGATATCTAACATACTATGGTGACATGTTTTATAGTACTTATATTTGAATGTTACTCTATTAGTTGTGTACTATGTTATTGTAAGATATTAATGTTGACAATTGTTCTATCAGATATGCAATGGTGTAGAGATGTTGTTAATGATATTCTTGGTTGATTCCCACCATCATTTAGTGTTTTGATAATGGTTTTTTGGAGAGAAATTATTGTTGTAGTTGTTGAGAAAGTAATGAAGAAGTTGTATGTTGATTAATGAGGAGATCGATGTCAACTGATTGCTAGTTGTTTGCATGATTGATATGAAGAGATTGATGAAAGAACATATGGTTATTGTTTGAAGATGGCTTGTGGATGTCCACCTTATTGGTATTTGATGTCTATGTTGAGTATGCTATGTTGATACGATTGATGATGTTGGAAATGTTGCTAATGGAAATGATAGCATGATGAGGTTTAGATAAATCAAGATATTAAGATGAGGATTAGATGAATGGAAAAAGAATTAATATATTGCATTGAATGAAAATGTGATGTTTATAGGACACTTTGGTTCTTGAAAGTTTGATAAAGCAAGTCAGTGTAGAAGTATGTATTAATGTGTGTCTAGAAGAATGCTCTACATTCCTTTGCATTTTTTGATATGGTCTTGTAGAATTGGATATAATGTTTATGCTTTTTTGACATTGAAATCTTATTGTTTTAGGCTCTTTGTGTTGCAACTAATATGATTGGTGATTATAATTGGTTGATAGTTTGGTTGTCTATCAAAATAGGTCTAAAAAATGCTCCACATTTCTTTGCATTTATGTTTTAGGTGCTACAACTTTAAGGATATGTTTATAACATCTATGTTGTGTCTTGGTACAATTTTGAAAAGATGTTATTGTCAACAAGAAATGATAATGATGTTCTATGTTTGATTAGATCTCATAAATAAAGTGTTTAATGTTAGTTGTGTTGTGTGTAGTGCCCTTCCCTGATTCATCCTTTTTGGTGAGTTATGTCATATATTGGTGGACTCTTTATATTCTCTTAACACTCCTTGCTTATTGTTTGACTCTTTATATTGACATACTCTTTGATATTAATGGGTTCATTATGATTACTATGATGATGTTGATTATATACTAAAGATTAATTATTGAAGTTAGGTTTATGATTAGCTTTGTGATTATTCTCTATTTAGGAGACGTGGTTCATTTTTATTGTAACTATGGTGATTTATCATGTACTAACCCTAATTCAGTGTCTACATTAGAGATGGATGATTTTGATTCTATTGAGTAGGGAATATCTTTGTGTATGTGAAAGGGACAATGACACATCTCTCATATATGAGTAGGGTGTGATGTTGCGGTTCTCTTTCACCTGCTTGTGCATCTTATGTTTATATATATGCTGTGTATAGATGTTTGTTATTGTACAAGATTGCAGGTACTAGGCATCGATTTCTCTTGGTCTCATAGGTTTGAGTGTGCCTTTAATTCCAATGGCAGTTGATCAGAGGTGACATTAAGGTCTTACTACATCTTAACCCTAGTTAGTGTCCTATGTCAGTTCCAGTGCTCTTAGAGTCATCTTGTTAGGTTTTGTGTGGTTTTATGAATAATGCATTTTATTGATAGTTTGATGTTATATGGTTGTGGTAAGTAATAAATAAATTATAAGGTGTAATCCTAAGTATGAGTGATTAATTATGTGGGATATATTGTGGGTCTCATATTATAGTATTTATATTATTTTAGCATTTCCATTATGTGGACATGATTTATTATTTATTATTTTATTTATTGTGGGATTTGTATTTGGTAATTGATTGTAATTTCCTTTTCAAGTTTTAATTGTTGTTTTGGACTTATCATGTGTTCGAACTTGGGGTTGCTATTTTGGTCAGGAGTGTTAGAGGAAAGGGTTATTTTTTGGTTTTCAAATGCAGTTTTGGGGGTTATTATGAAGAGAGGTTTTGGAATTGTGTTGATGGTGGTTTTGTAAAGGTTTTTTCAAAAAATGGAAATGGGAGGAAGACTTTTCAATCTACATGTGTGAATAGAGTGCTTTTCGATGAATTTTTTAGAGAGATTTTCATGAAGATTGCAAAGGGGATTACATGAAATTATTTTTGAAGATTTATATTGCATTTAAAAATTCTTTTAGAGGCCTTTTGGTTCCTTTTGATTCACTATTCAGGTGGGAGTTGTGCGTATTCGATTTCATATTCCAATCTTCATTTTCCTGGTTGGAGTTCTTGATTTTGTCTTATTTCAAGTACTTTCTCTTCAATAAAATGAAAGGAAATGTATATTTTATGTTTTTTATGGTGTTTTAAATATGTTGGAAAAGTTATGGGTCTTTAGTTTGATATTTTTTGAATGGATGATTCAGGTGCTCTCGTTTCGCTCTTTTAAAGGGATATTTACAATGTTTGATGTCTTGTGATGTGAGTTTTTATCGTAAGGTCTATATAAACTACTTTTATAACTAGGAAACCCATATTTCTCAAATGGGTTCTTATTAGTTTTTCCATTTTTGGTCTTCTGGGTGTTGGGATTTGATCCCTAAGTGAACCCAAGTTTGTGGTCCCATTTCTATTGCAAAAGCACTAATAAAGAGGGTATATGTGCCAAAATAATTTTCAATGGATGATTCAGGTGCTTCCATTTCGGTCTTTTAAAGGGCTATTTCCAATATTTGATGTCTTGTGATGTGAGTTTTTATCATAAGGTTTTTATCACAACATAATCATCAAAATAACCAACAATCTCCCCCTTTGGCATTGATGGCAACACTTAGGAAATTTTTTTGACATCTAAGTGTTTTACAAAAAAAATGCCATAGTCAAAATTACTCCCCCTAAGGATATACACTATCCCTTTATAGAAAATACAATGTATACTACTTCCTTACAAAAATAAACATGAAAGTATACATAGCATACATCAAAATTTTGAATACAAAATACTACTCCCCCTTTGCCAACAATGACAAAGTGCAGCTGAATAACCCCTGTGTCAATTAGCATTAAAATAATAAGAGTTTATGACAATAAAGAGTGAAACTTGTCAAAAACCAATTTAAAGTCTTGCATAAAAGTCTTCATGGATACAGACCATGACTCAAGCAATAAGGTAGCAACCTCACTCTCCGTTTGCATATGGGATACTTGTTCCTCCATGGCATCCAAGGTACTCATCTCTTGAGTAATCGTCAAGGCATCCAAATTGAGATAGCATTTCTGAAGTATTTGCAGTCTTGGTAGTAGAACTAGTTGTAGTTCCTGCAAATCCCTGGTCCAGTTGCTGATCTCCAAATCAATTCTTGCAGCCTAAAGTTGAAACCGGTGAACAGTTTACCCATAAGCGGTAAAGGAATCATATGGCATCGTGAAGGTGCTTATGAATGTCTGCAAATCAGTTTGCAGTTTGTCTTTCTGAGCAAGCACATCATCACAAAATAGATGGGGTTGACATACCTTGCTGAGCAATAGATTCCCCTCATCCAGAACATCTTTAATTTCCTTTTGTGCCTTCTGCAGATCGGATCGGAGCTCATGTAACTTTTTCACCAAGGTAGTGTTCAAAGCCTTTTGATGCATCTTTTTGGCATTAGCTTCAACAACATCTTCCAGGCATTGCACTTGGTCCTCTACAACTATCCATAAGAGCTTCAATTGAGCTAAAGAGGAATCGGTACTTGAGAGATTGGTACCGGGAATCAAACTGGTGAGTGTTTCCACCATAGTTTGAATCACATTTTCCTCCTTTTTCCTCAATGCATCCAATCGCTCTTGAGCAAGATTAATGCTTTGCAGTAGCTCTATTTCATTTGCAGACTGGAGGTCGATGAGACTGGTGATGTTAGCCGGTTTGGCTTTATGACCAGTTGCCTTTGGGGTCTCCACTTGAGTGCCCTGTGCCACTCCCTTCTTCTCTTTAGCCCTTGGCTTGTCCTCTTCTACCTTCTTTTTCTCCTCCTCCTCTGTCTTCCTTTTCTCATCTTCCTTCTTCTCCTCTTCTTCCCGCTTCTCTTCATCTTCATCCTTCTTCTTCTTCTCCTCTTCCTTTCTCTTCTCCTCTTCCTTTTTCTTCTCATCTTCCTTTCTCTTCTCCTCTTTCTTTTTCTTCTCCTCTTCTTTCCACTTCTCTTCATCTTCATCCTTCTTCTTCTTCTCTTCCTCTTGTTGATTATTCTCCAGTTCTTTTCTCTTGTCCTCTTCCTATTTCCTCTTTTCTTCTTCTTTTCTCTTTTCCTCTTCATCTGCCCATTTCTTCTTTTCTTCTTCTTGTTTCTTCTTCTCTTCCTCTGCCTATTTTTTGCGTCCTGCCGCTTTTGTTGGTGTACCCAAAGTAACATCTTCACTGTTGAAGGCATCAACATCAATGGGTTCCATTTGATCAGTGATCGGTATTCCTTCACTATCATACACCTCATCTGGTTTATTGATTTCCAGTTCTTGCTCAGCTTTCCTATTGGCTTCAGCCACTTGGTGCAACCTTAGAGTGGATTGAGCAAGGGAGTGGGTATCTTTTACCACTTCTGGGACTTTTCCTTCTAGCAACAGGAGTCTCCTTCTTCTCACAAATAAGAGGCCCTTATATCTTTCCACCAGTTCATAAAGTTCTGATTTAGGCACATTAGTAAAGTTTTGTGCAAATACTTCCTCTCTTATTTCCTGTTCCTTCTCTATGGCAATGCGCCATTTGTTATCTAAAGAATTATATAAAGAATCAGGTGTCTCAGATTTAATTTCTGATGGCCACCGATCATTAATACATAAATATTTAATGACTTCCTGTTCAACTTCTTCCTTTTCATCATCATTAAAATTGTCAAAGCACTCTTTCAAATTACCAAGCACTTTTCTTCTAATATTCTTAATAGTTCTTTGACAATGCATCAAAGGTTTGTAGGAGGAAATATCAATATTTACTGGTGCACATGTTGCCAGTTCATTGCTAGTTGTCTTTGTCTTTTTCCTCGTTTGCCTAGTCTTTTTAGGCTGTTCTTCAGACATAGTGTCCTTTGAGTCTGGTGTGTTGCTTTTTGTTTTCCGCTTTCTCTGAAAGACTTTGGCGAGTGCAACTTCCGGTTTCTTTTTGTTGGTGACTGCTTGGTCACTTTGGGACTTGCTGTAGTAACCGGTGCCGATACTAAAGGCACTGCCTTTCCCTTCTTTACTGAGGGTTCTTCAACTGGTGTAACCCTTTCCAAATAGGTGCCAGTTCTCTTTGCCTTTGGGTCAAGAGGCGAGCCAAGTAGGGTAGAGGCATACCCATCTAGCATGTCATACATTACCTCATATCCCATGGGTTCCACTTCTTCCTACCTAGGCTCAACCACCTCCATTATGCACTCATCAACTTTGATGGTGAAGTAGATGTCATCTTCATATTTCTTGACAATATCACCCAATATTCTCACTCTTTGGCTCATTTTGCATCTAAACTCATCAAAGTATTTATTCAGAACTTCTGGATAACCGGTTCCAACCGCTTGAAGGCTTTCCTTGATTTGCTTTGTAACCAGTTGGTCGGCAGACCACTGAATATCTCTGACTCCTAGGAAGTAACCTTGGAAGTAGAAGAACAACCCAACCAATAGTTGTCTAAACTTAAATCTCAAGGCATTGTCCTGTTTAATCGACTTCAGGTTCACCAGAAGTTGCCTTTGCATACAGGTGCATAAATCAAATGATGCATCTTCCATGATCATCCTGTAGGCAACATTTACCGCTATAGCAGAGACAGAGTTGATCTAGCTAGCATAAAATGTCTGGTAACTTATTACTATGCAGACATATTTGACCAGATTGTCCTTGATGGGATTGATGGTCATTCCCCGTTGGTCACTCACAGAACCGGTGAGCTTGGTTATTTTGGTCTTGCTGATCTTCCTTAGGGTTGGCACTTCACTGATGTTATAGAAACTGGTGACGACATGAATAGCTTCTAGTGTGATGTCATGTGTCTGCTCTAAGTACATTTTGTCACCATGCACTCTGCTCAGAATGATGCAGATGTGATCATCTGAAAACTCTTCAAGGAAATAGACCGCATTGTGAAGCTTCTTCTTTTCCAAGATGCTAAATTCTGGTTTGATCTTCTTGTCCTTTCTGCAAAACAAAATCAACCGAGAATGGATCACTAGAGATCCTAGGTATTCAATTTTATAGTCAATGTAATCCAAAATACCTTCCTCTACTATAACACTAGTGGGAATTTGGGATAGGGCATTATATTTTGCCTTCCGTTGTATGAAATCAACTGAATCAATGGGTGCACTAGAACTAGAGTGTGATGTGAAAGCCATGATAAATAGAGAAATTCAAAAAATACCTTCATAAATCAAAATTTAGGGCTTGCAAATTCCACTTCACCACACACTCCTTCGGTTGCTGAAATACCGCTTTGTGTTCTACACTTGACTGACTGATATTAGCTTCTGATTCTTCTTCAAGGTTTTGAAAATTCTTCGAATCGCAATCCAAATCACTTTTTGTCGCTCAACACTTGAAAAATTCTTCGCTCGAGATCTGATAAGTGAAAAATGACTTGAAAAATCCTTTTAAATAAGTTCTTCACCTACCATAATAAATGCTCCACTATTAGGGCATAAACCCTAATTTGCCTTTTACCATTTCTGGTCTTCTGCCAGTTGACAGGTATCACATACCAGTTAAGGTCTTTTACTAGTGTAAACCAGGGGTTCGAAACATTTCATTGATTTGTTCCCCCTAAGCTTTTCTATTGCTTAGTTTGCCGATTCAGCAACTTCCACATTAGGTGCAGAAACTGGTTCTTCTTGAGACACTTCTTTTGGCTTCTTCTTCTAGGTTTTCTTCATATCCTCTTGAGCTATTTCAACATCAATCTTTCCTTCCAGAGTGACCGGTATATCATTTGATATATTCTTTCTCATTCTACAGAATCTTGCTGAATGACCCGGTTTGTTGCAATGATAGCAAATCATTCTAGGTGCTCTCCAAGGTCCATTACTCATGTTTCCATTCTTCCTTCTACATGTTGCAGCTATGTGGGACTACCATGACAGATCAAATAGGTTTCTCTCCATCTGGTTGCCGCTTGATAGCCACCGTTACTTGATTGATGATTATAGGTATTAAACTGGTTTGGGTTCCGGTTCCCAGAGGGTTCATGAAAAACTCCTTGACTCCTTTGAGGATACCTTCCGGTGTTGTGCATGATAGATCTGCATTCAAATGCTCTATGCCCAAACTTATTGCATGCATAACAATTACCATTGAATCTATTGGCTCTAGGCTTATCGTTTAGAAAATAAGGAAAATTATTGTAAGCCTTACTTCTACATACATTAGCAGTGTGTCCTTCCTTGAGACAATTAAAGCAAATAGGTTTGAACTTTTGTTTACCTTTATCCTTTGGTTCCGGTTGCTTCTTTGGTGCTCCATCTTTTATTCCAAAGGTCTCACCTTCCTCATATTCAGAGAAACCAAGTCCATTAGTATTCTTTACCAGTTTAGCTGATTCAAGATTTTGCTCTAGCTTATCAGAGCTCTTATTGAATTTGGCAAGTATTTCCTTTGACTCAGTGAGCTCTTTGGAAATAGCAGCATTGGATTCCTTTAAGGTTGTATTCTCAGAAACAACCATGTGTAGTTCACCTTGCATTTCTTCCTCTTCCACTTTACTTTCATGAAGATGAGTGGTAAGTGCACTGATCTCTTGCTTCAGCTTGGAGATCTCATGATCTTTGTCTTTTACCAGATCTTCAGCTTTCCTTCGGTTCTCAAGCTTTTGACACATTCTGATAGTTAGTCCTTCAAGTTCCCTTCTTAGGTTGGCATTGGACTCATTAAAATTTTCAACCTCTTGAACTAGGGCTTCCATGTCCACTTCATTAGAAGAACTATTTTCAGTTAGCTCCATCAGTTTTTCAGCATGCTCTCTTCTTTTTTCTCGAGAGGCCTTATATTTGACTTTAAGTTTATCATAGGCTTGCTCAGTCTGAGTGAGCCGATGAGTAAGTTCCCTCATAGTGTATTCCCCCATATCTCTTTCCAAGTGGTTAGACTTATAGAAAGGTTGGCTCTGATATCAATTGATGAATACTAAGAGGGGGGGGTGAATTAGTATACCAAAAAATACTTAACTCAAACACTTTAACAATCTAGTAGTAAACTGGTATAACAGTTTAACTAACAAACTAGTTAACACAAATGCAAACCAAACAACAAGTAAGGCATTCACCCACAGAAGCACAATCACCATAACATAAGAGATTTTGATGTGGAAACCCAAATGGGAAAAACCACGGTGAGATGAAACTCACAAGTATCTATCTGCAGAATAGTAACCAGATTGGTTAAGGTCATACAATGTTCTTTACTAGAATAGATCCTGTTAGGAATCTCAATCTTTGTTAGGAGATAAGTCCGATCAAAGACTACCTTGTGAGAGAATTTTAGATCCACAGTTGTGAACCACCTTATTAGAGGATTTACAAAGGCTTTGCCAAGCCTACCCGATTAAAGGTTTCAGACTTGTCAAAGATGTGAGTAATCAACAAGTGAGTGATCTAAATATTACCACAGTATGTTTGGTTAGATCCCTGATAGCTCATTATTAATGCATTTCAGCATTACTTCAGTCTTCAATATCTCCACACTTTGTTTCTACACACAGACCTATTCTTCTTCTGTAATCGTACATGCAAAAACCTCAACAATCACCTTAAACCCTAACAACTACTAAAACACTAGACATGATGTCCTTAAAAGGAATCTGATTCATGTCAGTCCAATAGGATTACATTGAAAGTTCCTAGGTTCAGTGTATCTACACACATTTGGTAACATGACACAAAATCACCGTCAAAGTGTCGGTGGATGGTAACTCATCACAAAAATATATCAGTTGGTAACTCATTACAGAGTATTACCGGTTTATACAACTTTATTGATTACCGGTTGGTAACTCATAACAGAGTAATACTGGTTTAAACACTAAATTGATTACCGGTTGTTCAAAAATGAAGACTGGGAAAATGATAATTGCCACTTCAATTTCTTTTCTTCGCTTGAGATCCTCAAACCGCTTGAGATCGGCAAACACTTTTTGCAAAACACCGATAGTCTAAAGACTACAACATAATACCGGTTGAGCATAATTCATACATTCAAAAAGTGTTCTCATAGCAAGTGTGTGTCCATAAATGACAATCACAACATAATCATCATAAATACCAACAAAACCCACCTTTCTCAAATGGGTTCTTGTTAGTTTTTCCATTTTTTGTCTTCTGGGTGTTGAGATTTGATCCCTAAGTGAACCCAAGTTTGTGGTCCTGCTTCTATTACAAAAGCACTAATAAAGAGGGTATATGTGTTAGGTCCCGGAGACAACTGAGAGGGGGGGGTGAATCAGTTGTCTAATAAATTTAAACCAAAAACCAATTAACCAACTTGATACTTAATACCAGTAAACCAGTTAAGTATGCCGGTAGACAGTGTTAACAGTAAATTGCTATACCGGTAAGGATTAATGCATGAAATATAAACATAAAGTCACCCACAACACATGACACCAATATTTGTACATGGAAACCCTGTAAGGGGAATAACCACGGTGGGAAACCTTACCCACAATCAGATGATACTACTGTAGATAGTAAGTGTACATAAATAGGGTCTACACATGTAGAAAGGCCAACAGCCTAGAGCTCACTGCTCAATCACAAAATGGGAGTCACACTGACTACAGTTGGATGGTTAAATCCAATAAGAATGTACTGCACAAAATAGTATCTTCATATGCTGGATTCAGTACCTGTGTAATGCTTATATGCTTATACAAAAACCTAGCTTCACCTTCAAATGATGTCTTCATGTATACCTCTGCTTAATCTCACATATACCTTCACTCAATTCTTTTTCGCATTCCACACTTGATCTTACAAATAAGATCTTACATTTATACCATAACCTAAGACCAATTTTAGTAGGTCGGCTCTACAAGATATTACAATAAACATTTTACATAGAATATAATATCCGATGCAATAACTGATTAAACATGTCAGCTTAATGCATTTACATCAATAATAAATCATCTCCATAGCATGCCATGCTGATTTGGAAAAGATAAACCTACCGGTGTAACCCTAGATAACCCTGGACCTATTTGCCGGTAAAAGGAAATATGCAAATATGAATATACCAATGATCAATTCTTCAAATAAAAGTGTCCACATGATGTCTTCGACATTATCAAGTGTCTTCCATATCATTCCAGGTACCAGTGAACATTATATCCTGACGGTGAACCATATACCAATAACTATACAATAGTTACTTGCTTGCCGATGAATGTTGCTGGATCTCCAAAGTGCTTGTTTTCAGTAGGTGTTGATATCAATGACAAAACCATACCAAAATACCAACAATCTCCCCCTTTGGCATTGATGGCAACACAAGATGGAAAAACCATCAAAGTGCCAAAACAGAAATGCCAAATACCAAAAGCCAACAATCTCCCTTAGACAACAATTTCTCCCCCTTGGAGCAACATGTGTTTATCCAAAGATTTATTTTCAAGACCAATCTCTCCTCAAAAAGATAATGTGTTTTTCCATAGATATCTCTCCCCCTTTGATATCAAATGCCAAAGTTACAAAAATCAAGTTCATACAAAATACCAACTACTCCCCTTGAGAAGTAGCTTCCTCATCAAAGACTGGAATAAAAGATTTGTCTTTTAATTCTGCCGGTTGATGACAATCATCATCTGTCTAAGTCTCTACCGGTGGTGGTATGACTCCAAGCTGATCTCTGAGATATTCAAAAGTCTCCTTAGGCAAAGGTTTTGTGAAAATATCTGCAAGCTGTTCTTTAGTATTCACATAAACCAGTTTTATCTCTTTTTCTTCAACTTTTTCCCTTAGAAAATTTAGTTTGATAGAAACATGTTTTATTTTAGAATTTAATACTAGATTCTTGGATATATCAATTGTTGCAGTGTTATCACAATACATAGTAATAGGTTCCTTGCATTTTACCTTTATGTCTTTCAACATTTGCTTAAGCCATAGTACCTGTGTACAGTTAGTTGTTGCTGCAACATATTCTAATTCTGCTGTTGATAAAGATGTACAACTCTGTTTCTTACTCAACCAAGAAACTAATCTCTTTCCAAGAAAGAATGCTCCTCTAGTGGTGCTTTTTCTATCTTCCACATCTCCTGCCCAATTTGCATCTGTGTATGCACATAGATCAAAATTTTCATCTCTAGGATACCATAATCCAAGATTTGCTGTACCTTGTAGGTACTGGAAAATCCTTTTTACTGCTAATTCATGATTTTCCCTAGGATTACTTTGAAATCTAGAAACAATACATACTGCATTCATAATATCAAGTCTGGTTTGTGTCAAATACAGTAAACCTCCTATCATAGATTTGTATCTAGTTGGATTAACAGGTGTAGATTCATCCCTTTGAGATAATTTGTCATTTGTAGTCATAGGTGTGCTTACCGGTTTAGAGTTATCCATCCCAATTTTATTTAGTAATTCTTTCAAGTACTTGGACTGACTCAAACATATACCTTTATTAGTCTGTGAAATCTGCAATCCTAAAAAGAATTTTATTTCTCCAATCATAGACATTTCAAATTCTTGCTGCATTTTAATAGAAAATTCCTTACATAATCCATCTTCTCCTCCAAAGATTATATCATCAACAAAGACTTCAATAATCAAGATGTAATCATTAGTTATTTTGTAATATAAATTACTATCTGCATTTCCTTTAGTAAAACCAATCTTTAAAAGATACTTATCCAATCTTGCATACCAAGCTCTTGGGGCTTGTTTTAATCCATACAGAGCTTTTCTTAACCTACAAACCATATCATTGTCATCTGTTAAGGAAAATCCATCAGGTTGTTCAATATATACTTCCTCTTCAAGATCTCCATTCAAAAATGCACATTTAATATCCATTTGATAAACTTTGTAGTCCTTGTGAGCTGGAAAAGCCAAGAATAATCTGACTGCCTCAATTCTGGCTACTAGTGCAAAGGTTTCATTGAAATCAATTCTTTCTTTCTGAGAATATCCCTTACACACTAGTCTTGCTTTATTTCGGACAACTTAACCATCTTTAGGCCGAGGAACTAATGTCCAAGTATTATTTTTCTCAATTTGTCCTAATTCTTCTTCCATAGCTTTAATCCAAAATTTATCTGCACATGCCTCATTGATAGATGATGGTTCAATTTGAGAAATAAGACATACCTCTTCATTTGCCAATCTTCCCCTTGTCATAACTCCTTTAAATTTGTTTCCAATTATCTGATCTTTAGAATGATTCAATCTTGCATACCGGGGTGTCTTAGTTTGTTGTTGTTCTTCAATTACTGTGGAATCCTCTGATGATACCAGGGTAACTGGATCTTCATTTTGTACCTGTGGATTCAATGTAGATTCATTTGTCATAATTTCTATTGCCGGTTCAGTGTCTATATACTTTGAAGTTCCTCTGAATTGTTCATCAATCTTTACATTTGTACTCTCAATAATTTTCTGCAATCTCTTATTAAAACATCTATATGCCTTGCTCTTAGATGAATAACCAAGAAATATTCCTTCATCACTTCTAGGATCAAATTTACCAATATACTCATCTCTTCTAATATAGCATTTACTTCAAAAAATTCTGAAATACTTAAGAGTAGGAGTATTACCAAACCATAGTTCATGAGGGGTCTTACCAGTTTCACCTTTGATGTGAACTTTGTTGAATGTATAGACAGCAGTGCTAACTACCTCTCTCCAATACACATGTGGTAGATTTTCTTCTGATAACATACTTCTTGCTACATCCAAGATAGTTCTATTTTTCCTTTCAACAACTCCATTCTGCTGTGGTGTCCGAGGTGCTGATAACTGTCTTCTGATTCCATTCACTTCATAGAATGTATTAAAGTCCTTAGATGTGAATTCTCCTCCTTGATCCGATCTTAAACATTTGATTTTCATACCGGTTTCATTCTCAACCATTGCTTTGAACAGTTTGAACTTCCCAAGTGCTTTTGATTTTTCTCTGAGAAAAGTAACCCAACACATTCTAGAATAATCATCAATAATTAGCATGAAATATCTATCACCTTGTAAGCTTTTAGTTCTAGCTGGACCACACAAATCAATGTGAATTAAATCAAGAGCATTATTGGATTTTTCTGGAATACTTTTGAAACTAGCTCTAACTTGTTTTCCAAATTGACATTCCTTACAAATTGTATTCTGAGGTTTCACAATTTTAGGTAGATCTCTAACTGCATTAGAAGTACTAATCTTTACCATGCAATCAAAGTTTACATGACATAGTCTCTTATGCCATAGCCAACTTTCATCTATATGTGCAATCAAGCATGCCTTTTCACTATTATTAAAATGAAAGATATTACCTCTAGTCTGATTACCGGTTGCAATTTCCAAACCAGTTCTATTCATGATTTTGCATTTTCCATTTTTAAATTGTAACTGAAATCCTTTCTCAACTAATTGACCAACACTTAAAAGATTATGCTTTAATCCTTCAACATAGTAGACATTGTCAGTGTTATACTTGCCATCAAGAGATATTGAACCCTTACCTTTGATTGAACAGGATTTGTCATCTCGAAATCTTACTAAACCTCCATTGTATTCTTGACAGTTCAAGAATTACCCTTTGTCTCCAGTGATGTGATGTGAGCATCCTGAGTCAATGATCCATTCATCCTTTGCTTCAACTTTAGCTGCTAGGGCTTGTTCTACCAGTTGAGCAGTAGGTGCCAGTTGATCCTCTGTTATAGCAACAAAAACCTATCCATTATCTACTGGATCCTCATCAGAATCATCAGTCACACCTTCATCAACAATGTAACAAGATTTGTCTTTGTTCTTCTTAAATCTGTATCTTTGATGTTCAGGATTAGGCTTGTATGTTCTTCTAGCTTCTTCTCTTAGTCTAGCATGTCTATCAGGGCATCTTGAAGCCATATGACCAATCTTATTGCACTTAAAACATTTAAAGGGTGCTTTACCTTCATACTTACTTCCAACAAGACCTTTTGGCATTTTTCTTGCAAATAGTGCTTCAAGTTCTTCAAGCTCTTCATTCTTCTTCCTGGTTTCTTCAAGTTCTCTTGCATAAATAGCTCTCCAGTCTGAATTGTCAAATGATGGAGCAGATGATGTTGATGCTTTAAAGGCTAAATCAATTTTTATAGTAGCAACAAGACCAAATTCCTCAATTTCAAAGGCTGAAAGTTTTCCAATCAATGTATCCCTAGTTACTGATGTATTAGGCATTGTTCTTAACTCATTTATAGCAGTAACCTTCATTTTATATGCCGGTGGTAATCCTCTTAAGATTTTTGAAACAATTTCATCCTCACTCAAGGTTCCTCCACAACATTTAATACCCAAAACAATTTCATTTACTCTTTCCATAAAAGCAGAAATCCTTTCATCTTCTTCCATTTTCAAATGTTCATACCTAACTCGGAAGCTTTCAAGTTTTGCAATCTTGATTGTGGAATCTCCTTCATTTAGTGTTTCCAAATGATCCTAGATAGCTTTAGCAGTAGACCTATCTGATAATCCCCAGATTTGTTGATCTGATAATGTGCTCAAAAGTGCTTCTCTTGCTTTGCAATCATTCTCTTCATCTTTAGCTAAGGTAGTTGGAGCAGTCTAACTAGCTACAACAGCAGTATAACCATTCTTTGTAACTTCCTAGATGTCTTTACCAATGCAATTTAGATGTGTCTCCATCCTGATATTCCATATCCCATAGTTGGTTCCATCAAGTTTAGGAATTTCCTTCCTGAAGTAATTAGTAGACATTGGATCTCCTCAAGTTGTTAAACTTCTACAAAAGAGGACTAAGCTTTGATACCAATTGTTAGGTCCCAGAGACAATTGAGAGGGGGGGTGAATCAGTTGTCTAATAAATTCAAACCAAAAACCAATTAACCAACTTGATGCTTAATAGCAGTAAACGAGTTATGTATGCCGGTAAACAGTGTTAACAGTAAATTGCTATACTGGTAAGGATTAATGCATGAAATATAAACATAAAGTCACCCACAACACATGACACCAATATTTGTACGTGGAAACCCTGTAAGGGGAAAAACCATGGTGGGAAACGTTACCCACAATCAGATGATACTACTGTAGATAGTAAGTGTACATAAATGGGGTGTGCACATGCAGAAAGGCCAACAGCCTAGAGCTCACTGCTCAATCACAAAATGGGAGTCACACTAACTACATTTGGATGGTTAAATCCAATAAGAATGTACTGCACAAAATAGCATCTTCATATACTGGATTCAATACCGGTGTAATGCTTATATGCTTATACAAAAACCTAGCTTCACCTTCAAATGATGTCTATGTATACCTCTGCTTAATCTCACATATACCTTCACTCAATTCTTTTTTGCATTCCACACTTGATCTTACAAATAAGATCTTACATTTATACCATAACCTAAGACCAATTTTAGTAGGTCGGCTCTACAAGATATTACAATAAAATTTTTACATACAATATAATATCCAATGCAATAACTAGTTAAACATGTCAGCTTAATGCATTTACATCAATAATAAATCATCTCCATAGCGTGCCATGCTGATCTAGAAAAGATAAACCTACCGGTGTAACCCTAGATAACCCTGGACCTATTTGCTGGTAAAAGCAAATATGAAAATATGAATATACCAATGATCAATTCTTTAAATCAAAGTGTCCACATGATGTCTTCAACATTATCAAGTGTCTTCCATATCATTCCAGGTACCGGTGAACATTATATCCTGCCGGTGAACCATATACGAGTAACTGTGCAATAGTTACTTGCTTGCTGATGAATGTTGCTGGATCTCCAAAGTGCTTGTTTTTAGTAGGTGCTGACATCAATGACAAAACCATACCAAAATACCAACAATATGTGCCAAAATAATTTTCATTTGTTTTAAAATATTTTTCATATGCATTAAAATACTTATCATATGCATTAAATGATTTGTCATATGCGCTATTTCATAGTTTGGCCTTTGGATTAGTCTTTGGGGTATCTATCCTTCTTCTATCTCAAATGCACTAAAACAGTGTGCAAATGCACCACTTTATGATTTATATGTGCATTCTCATGATGTATATGCATTAATTTATGATTAATATGTCTCATTTTAGGTGAGAAATATGCTAACTCATAGTTTTGCTTCTAAGATTGAGTTTTGGGGTCCGTGTTAGTGCAGGTTGGACTAGAGGCTTGATTTTGGGTTTGTAACTCTTTGTTGTGTTTTTCTAGAGGCTAAATAATTGTTTGTGATGGTTTCATGTGTCTCCTTTCAATTGCATGTGTTTGTTCATTATGATTCATTGATTTTGTGTTCATGATGGTGCTTTGAGAGTAATTGGTTAAATGAATGATGTGTGAATTAGAAATGTTGTTATGATTCAAATTATGTTATGGAACCAATGATTTATGATTTTATGATATTTCATGTTATCATGTATGGATATTTGGATATGTGGTCCTAGGCCCAATCCCATGCTTGATGATGTCAATTCAAGGCTTAACTCCTTTGTTGATTGGGTTCTTATGGAAGTCCTATCTCAATTGATGAGAACTTTGTTTAAGAGATGGTGTTGTGATCATTCGTTATGTGTACTAATTTTTTTATGAAGTTGTGATCCTCTTGTTGTACCCATAGGTTAGTGGTGTCTAGGTGCAAGTTGGGGGGAGTGGCTCTTAAGTGGGTGCAAGGGCCCTAAACTGGCTGCCGGGAGATCTCATTGAGATTTGGATTAATCAAGTGATATAATTTAAATTTAATGAATTAAGGGTTGGGTAAAACACACTTTAATAAGATAATTGTTGATACCCCAACCATGCCTTATGTTCTCTCATAGACAGAGGATGATATATCATGCCTTGGAGTGCTCATTTAGGCTCAGGATGAGATTGGGAAGGCCTGTATGGTAGGTCAAACTTCCTTTCCTCCATGGAAGGATTTTTCAATTCCACATGTGCAGTCAAATGGGTGTCGAGGTATAGAGTTTGGAGAGGTTTAGACTACTAGGATAACTCATGTTGATGCCATGTGATGACACTCTTCCCTAGTTGTAGCCTGGTAAACCTATCCTATGTGGTGTCATGCAGATGCCTTTGGCAATTAATGTTATGTATTGTTCTAGTCCTTGTGTTTGTTTCATTTGTGCGATCATTGGATTTCCATGGAAGTGTTAGCGTTAGCCTTAGTGGTATGTTTGGTGTGTGGGGCCTTGTGTCCTTCTTTGGAGCATGAGGGTGGACCTTTTTGGTTCCACATGGTTGGGTGGTTTATGCATTCTTCCATTGGGATATTTGGTGGTTTGTTCATGAGTGTAGTGGATGGTTCTTCTTCTATTCAATTTTACTACTATGGATTGTGATGCATATGTAATCTTAGATATATGTAAAGATTCATCTATGTACTTGTATTTGTATATCATTCATGTGATCATTGGATCATATGACATTCTTATTGTAAAGATTGGTGTAATCTATAATCTAAACCATGCATAAGATATAGTATAGTATAATTTTTTGAAGGAAAAGCTGGAAGCAAATGAAGTTAGACTAGTTTATGTGAACGCTAAAGAGCAGATTGTAGATATTTTCACTAAACATTTTCCCAAGGAATCATTTGAGTACCTGAGAGACAGATTGGAAGTTTCTGCCCCTCCGATAGTGACTTGATTGATGTGGTTTGGAATTAGTCTGGTATGCATTATCACAGATACTATTCATTCTGGTACTGATGTGGGGATGCTACTGCTCAGGGGGAGTAGTAAGCTTTGTGATTCAGTGGTTTATGTTTTTTCTTTGATATTTTTGTCAGATTTTTGGCATTGATGTCAAAGGGGGAGAGATATTGATGTAAGAAAAAAAAAAGTAAAAGGGGGAGAGATATTAAAAAAGAAAAAGTAAAGGGGAGAGATATATGTATGATTCAGAGCTTTAAAGATATATTATTCATAGGGGGAGTTTGGTCCTTATTGCAAAGCTGTATGTGGGAGATTGCTGGTTGTCTTCCATTAGGGGAGACTTATTTGGCATTTCTTGGTACTTAGATGTTTTTCACATATAGTGTTGCCATCAATGCCAAAGGGGAAGATTGTTGGCCATCTGGTGGAATTGATTATGTGTTTCATTGATGTTTTGTCATTGATGCCAACACTAGTTGTTTGGATGCTTTACCGACACCCTTCTGGTCTCGGTAGGTTGATTGGTTTTTGGTTGATCTAGATCCGGCATGATTCGATAGGTTCCGGTATAGTTTGGTTATGGAATTGGCTTAATCATGATACTCATGTTCATATTTAGTAAGTTGGTTTTGGTCTGGTGGTCGGATATTATCCTGTTTGCTTAGAGGCTTGGTTTCTAGTTCTGGTGAGGGTTTCACCAGTAAAGCTTTTGATGAAGATCATTGATGAATTGCATAAGTGGTGTTGGTGTAGCTTCTAGTGGAGTTTTAGGATGTTTTTGGTGATCATGTTTGAGACTTGGCAGATGGAGGTCATTGTTGTACAACATGTGGACCTATACTAGGTCTCGGTTTATCTAGGTTATGGACTGGCTTTAATGTAATGTGTGGATTGGATATATGTTTCTGGGATGTCTTATGTGTTGGATAATATTTGTTTGGTCTAAGGCTGACATGGTTTGCAATTATGTAATTGGTTTATTATCTGGTGGTCAACCTGATTATTTATGGTCGAGGTTTTGTATATATAGATGTAAGATCTCATTGTAGATAAAATGGTAGAGATGATAGGAATGGGAAATTGATTAGTAATGTGAAAATGATGTAATATCATTTAGGAAGAGGATTTGGTCGATCATTGGAGATCGAATTGGGTTTATGTAAGAGTTTTTAGTCCTCCAGTATTGAGCTTAACCAAAACTATACTCAAGCATAGGAGAAGTTATCTTTGCAGTTCAAACACTTCTCTGGATTGTAGTCTGGATTTCTATGTAGCCAGTGAGGCTCCTTTTGTGATGAGAAGTGCGCTCTAGGTTGTTGGCCTTCTTGCAAGTGCAGACCCCTCAATTGTAATTCACATACTTACTGCAAAAGTATTATCTGATTGTGGGCAGGCTTCCCACCATGGTTTTTCCCTTTACTGGGTTTTCCATGTATAAATATTGGTGTCATGTGGATGGTATTTATTCTGTGATTATTGTTTATGATTAATTGGTTTAGCTTCTATTCTGGTATTAATTTGGGTTCTGGTATTAAATTTTTAATTGCTAATGGTTCTGGTAATCTGTGACAACTGATTCACCCCCCTCTCAGTTGTCTTCTAGTTATTTGAACTGTCTAACATCAATGAACATTGAGAGAGGGGGTGAATCAGTGTTCTGCAACTTTTGATCTTATTAATTTGTTCTTTAATCCACTTAATGCAAATGAATAAGAATAAAAAAAGAACAATACACACAAAAGAAACACCATTACATGGAAAACCTGGTCAAGGGAAAAACCACGGTGGGATCCTTCCCACAATAAATAACACTCTATTAAAAGTATTTGTAAATGTTACATAGGAATGCACATGCATTCAGGCACACTACCTAGAGCTCACTGCTCAAATAAAAAACATGACTACAACTTTAGAAGGAACACTACCTTACAAAAGAGTTACAAAGGTAACATACATGAAAATGAACTATGAAATAGCATATGCAAATGCCTATAATAGTTCTAGTTAAGCACAAAATACTATATCTTACTCAAATTTGTACAACTTCTCTGTTATGATATTATGTATCATACCAAAGAACAATTCTTCACCTTGCACACATGTAAATGCACACAATTGCTCATACACCACTTCCACACAACTATTGATCACAAATATGATCAAACCAATCACTCTTTTATATCCTCATCATCAAATTAAGTCACCTTCATGTTAGCCCAAAAACACATAAGACACAACATGAAGTGTGTTGCTCAAGTCGGCTCAATTTAATTAAAACAAATCATGCAGACCAAAAAAACACTTTTCACATGTCGGCTCATCAACCTTGAACACATAAAAACTCACCAAAACTGATCCGCAAGATCTGTACAATGCATTTCCACATGTTACCAGTGATAACCACTATCTTTAACAAAAACCAATCTATGAGATCTTACCATCCAAAACAAAACTTAACACCAAAGGCCACAAACTTGGAATAAGGTAAATTTCATATCCACAATACATCTCCCAGATTTGCAAAGAAAAATACTCAACCAAAATAATCCACCAACCAAAACACTGTACACTGCTGGATACATTGTTATACTCACTGGAACTCAAAAATACTCAATCAATATTTTGGTATGGATGAATTATGACTTGCAGATAGGATATCCGACACCGATTGCCATCAATGACAACATACATGCAGTGTCTCTTGCCGACATAGCCAGTATTGGAAGCTTAGAATTTAGAAAACTTAAGGTTTTCTAAAGGTGAAAAATGGTAAAAACCCTAAAATTGCATCCACTGTGAGGTCATGTCTGCATATAAAGTTGAATACCATTATAATTTAAAATTTTAATGGAGCTTGGTATTTCAAATTTCCAAACTATATGTGGGGTAAATGCGGCTCCCATAAGGGTAGATCCTAGCATATAGTTTTAGAAGGGCACCAACATATGTCATAGAAGTGTTGACGAGTATCATGACATGCAAAGGCAATATTGGTTTCAGATCTGGAGTTTTTTTAATCAATAAAGATACAATTCCTCTCTCTCTATATATATATTCCCAAAGTCAAGAAAATAATAAGACAAAACTAGATAAAGGGCCATTTAAACCAATCCAAAAATGTCTTAAATTCATTTAGATATAATTATATATATGGTTAGAATAAAAACCATTAAAATGGTTTATAGAACATTATAAATTCAAATTGTGACCCCCACATTTAATTTTGTGTGGAAATAATCTCATCGATGAGTTTTTCTTTAGATCAACGAGATCAAAATAAGTAAGAAGCACCGAGTAAGAGGTCTACCGAGACAAGAGTGAGCTAAAAGACACAAAAATGGTCTTGTCAAAACCCCATGTCTCATCGATAAAGATGAGAAGCCCTGATTCATTGAGTAAAAGCTTGCAGAAGAGGTTTATACAATTGGAACCAAACAATAAAGTAAGTGGTGATAAAGAAGTTCAATGCATTGTGTTAGAGCTATTGAATAAAATTGATAGCTTTAGCAATGATGATTGTATAAAGGTTATAACAGCCACAGATCGTGCAGATATTTTGGACCCAATTGGTGATAAATGGGAACTTTGAAGCGATATCACTTCATCTTCAAACTATAGAGGTTTAGAGATGGTGAAAGAGAATATAGATTTTTGGGGAGACATATGGAAGGCCTTCTTCAAAATACTAGTGAAAATGTTAATATCAATATAGCACTAAAATTTGATAAGACATAGATTATGTCTGGCTAACAAGCAAAGTATTGCTGAAAAGAGGTTTAACGTAGAGACATGTCTTGCCTCTCACTGAAGAGCTTGAGCCATCAATATCATCTAGTGGGTCCTGCAATGAAGCAGTTGTTGAAGAGAGCCATAATTTGTCACATCGAAAAGGAACTTGCTGGGAAGATATGCTTTGTCTTATCAAAATAGAGATATTGGTAAGACACCAAGAGTCTACCTTGGGCAAAAGTGATCTTACCAAAACAAGGATTCATACCAAAAGTGTTTTCACAATGAGACATACTTAATTTCTCACTGAAATGTTAATTTCATTGTGACAATGAAGATATATGAAGGCCAAAAGGAGTCTTACCGAAGTGCATTGTCACACCTATAACCCAAGGCATCGGAGAGACATGGTGTCATTGAGTGAGAATGAACATGTTGAAATGGTTTTCTGCAATTGCTAGGTGTAGGGACAAATTTTGCAACCTTTGCTATCATCCATCTTGTGTATACAATAAAAATTATTCTCAGAGATGTGAATTATTTCCCTCAACTTAAACATAGAAGTGTTCTTGTGGAGATTACTGGTGATGTAAAGTAAAACAATTTGAAAAATAGGTTTACACTAATAATTCACACAATAGTAAGAGTGCAACATCATCCATTAAAATAGAATGAAAGGTGAATTATTTGCAAAAAATATATTTATTGAAAAAGATTTGGAAGGTTTTGATAAAACAAAGTTGGAGGTATAAAACCTAATTTCATAACCTTTTCTAACATCCATTTTTCTTGTATAAATGAGGGATACAAACATCCTTCAAACAAAAATGGAAGGTGGATTTTTGTCAAATATTGTGGTTGCAGATTCTATGATAGATATATCTACAAAATGTAAAAAACATAGAGCAAAGCATGAAGAGTTTAATGTGACTCTCTCTTTAACAATCATCTTCTTTAGGGATTGGAGCCTCTTTGAATTCAATTCTTTTTGCACCTTCACTTTGGTTGACTTCTCCAAAGAATCATAATGTATATCTATAGAGTTATCAAACTTCTTAATTGCCCAGATGGAGTGGTGGATGAATCTTTGTGAAATTAGGGCACCAACTTCTCCAAAATTTTGGTTGCCAAGGTCAGCAACTCACTATCCTCAGTATGCAATTCCAAAAGATCTTCACTAGCAGCTCCTTGGGAAAAAGATGCAAGTTCAAGAATTTGAATGGGAGATAATGAGGTGAGATTGATAAGACCTTGACCAAATTTTGGATGACCAATTAATTTCTTTCCCTTCACCAGTTTGGCCGTGTCTCTTGCTCCAACCTCAACCTTCACACTCACCTCCACTTTCTCCTTATCGACACTCTTCTCTGCATCTGCTCATTTCATAGAAACCAAATGATTTCATACATCCATTTGAGGATTATCATCCTTTCTCTTATCATCATCTACACCTATTTTATCTATACCTGTAGCATCCTCAAATCTAGCGCCTTTCAAAACATTTACATCTACTGTATTATCAACATATACTTCCAAAATAGAAGTATTATCCTGTGTTTGAACTTTCAGATTGTCCTGCTCTCTTGGATGAGATTCTTCCTACCCTTTAGCCCGTTTAACTTGATATTGATTTTCTTGCAAAATTTTTGTCAAAATTTTCTCCTTTTTGTTAGCAACTTCATCAATTTTCTTGAACATAATTTTATTTACTCTATGCTTACCTCTAAATTCTTCCTTGGCTATCTTGAGAAATTTGTCTATCTCTTCCTTACAAATAATTGAACACAAGTTAACTAATACATACTCTTTCAATATCTCATCTTATTTATTGGTCGTTTGTCTCCTAGCATCCAAAATTTCATACAAGCTATTGGGTATGACTGACATTAGTTCAATCAGAGATTTTTTATATATATTCATATATTCTACAACTGCTTCCTCTAGGATTCTCTTACTGGATTCATCCAAATTTTCATACCATTCAATTAATGTCTTTAGGTTGCCATTCTTCACAATCTTATTGACAATCTCACTCAAAGGTAAAGGAGCTTTAACTTCTATTTTTCCTTGCTTCAAAGCTTCATCAAGTTTAGATGAATTAAATTTCTTACCAGTTTTCACACCACCAGATGGTTTTCCCTTGGTGACTTTGGTGGCTTTGACTCCTTTTGCCTTAACCTCCTTGGCAGCTTCATCTAATTTAGTTTCTTCTTCATCAACCACCACAAATATAACTAATTTTCTCTTTTGCACACCACCGGATGACTTAACTGAGGATTTGGGCTTGCTTGCATGCTTAGGAGTACTAGAGGAAGGAGCAACATTTTTGGTTTGCCTTGCCTTTGGCTTAAATGCTTCCAAATTGACTTATTTCTTTATAGTTTGTTCCTTAGAAAGGATATTATCCTCTTTGGCTTTCTAATAGATTCCTTGGTTATCCCTATGCTTTTTGTAAAAGCTTCAATCTCTTTTTGGACTTTCTTTTGGATGACCAGTTTTTTGAACTGCTAATGTAGTTTAAGGTTCTTCTCCTTGTAGCTTCCAAACCTTTCTTCATTGGGGTCCACCAGTTGATTCAGCAAATGTTGAGCATATAGTTCCAAAATTTGTTCATCAACCTCATATCCCATTGGTAGAATCCATGAAGTTCAAGGCTCCATCGTTTCCATCAAGCATTGGTCATTGTCAACCATGAAACAGATGGTGTTTGCATATTTATCCATAATGGGTTTACGGATTCTCTCCCTCTCATGCATCTCCTCCTGAAAGTTCTTTAAATAACCCCATAGATTCTTATTCTGGACTTTAGAGTCACCAGAGCTGTATAGATATTCTTGAATCTGCACTCCCGCTGGCCTATCAAATGCCCATTGTAAGGACCAACTCCTGAAATCTTATTCTTGAAGTGGAAGAAGAATATGCATAAAAGTAGGGTACCATATTTGGACGGGTGCTTCTTTTTCTTTTTGATTTTCTTCAGTTTTTTGATAAGCTCACTTTGGAGCAACTCACAAAGATCATATTTCTTATCCTCCCTTAACATCTCATATGTAGCATAAACTATAGTATCGAAGACAAAGTTCATTCGACTGGAGTAGTAGATCTTATACCCTATCACCATGGATGCAAACTGGATATCATCCTCGAGGATGTCGTCAATTGTCAATGCTCATTTATCAAACTTTTACCTAGTTGTGTTGGTTACAATGTCATTTTCTACTATTTTTAGAAATGACAATTGTCTAGATGCACACAACCTTATTACTGCCTAAATCATAGCTTTAGTCACCTTATACAGCTTATCCAACCACATGAATTTATCGTGCACATGACTCAAGATGTACTAATCCATTCATGTTTATATGCCATCAGAAACTTCACAAATTGAGAAAAACCCTTGCTTTTGAATCCTTAAAATTTGGATTTAAACATGGAGCTTTGACCAGATAATGTGTTATTATATAGATTCAACATCTGAGAGCTTCCCAGTTCTTCAATCGGACAATGCGTGTAAACCCCTATGTCTTCATTATGGAGGACTCTGTAGGGCACAGACAAAAATGCACTCTTAGGGTCATCTTCCATTGAAATGAATGAATGATTTTTAAATTTGGGATGAACACACTTAGTGATATTTAGAACCAGAGGGGTGGTGGTGCCTGATGCATCCATTCTTACAGATTCAAATTTCAAACTTCAACCAAATTTCTCACCAAATTTCTTTGGAAATCAGTAGTAATTAATCTTTCCTGATCGACTTCTTTGTAGAGCTCTCTAAAATTCTTCTTTTCAATTGCAAAGTGAGAAATGAAGAAGAAAAGTCACCTTTTATTCATCGTAGACCTAACTTTTTACTGCAATAAATGCACTTTGCCCTAATTCTTTCGGATGCTTTGCTTTTATTGGGAATTCTTCTATGGATCTTCAAATTGACTCAATTCTTTCGGAGGTCTACCACAAATATCTATAATCATCATAAACACTTATGCAACCTGTCAAAAATAGGCATAGATCCCAAACACGAGGTTTGAAAGATTTGAGTTATAACTACCCCAAGGCCAGATGCCTAGGTTCAGTTACCAGATCTACTTTGAGCATCAAAATCAGGTACAGACCAATTTACTGCCTCTGAATCAAGATTCTTAACCCATGCCTTCTTCATCAAATCTCTAACTTCTTCAACTTTTTCCTTACCCTTCTCATCAAAGTTTACATTCCTTCTCTTTTCTTCCGGATCTATCCTATTCACATTTCTGCTTCTACAATACATAGCAATGTGACCAAATTTGTTGCAAGCATAAAAAACAATATTTCCTTGCCTAGGCTTGAAATTCATTTGATTTCTTCTTGTTCTGCATTGATTAGCAACATGTCCAAATATACCAGATGCATAACATCTGAAATTTCTCCTATTCTACAAGTTGTTCATCAATGTTGTACATACATTTGACTTATGACCATATTTGGTCCATTTGAAACATTGTCTGATAAAAGATGGACTATTATTGATCATCCTATTTCTACATTGACTAGCCATATGACCAAATGTATTGCAAACAAGATAGTTACCATTGAATTTATGGGCATTAGGTTGTCTTACCGAAGGCTTTCTAGAGTTGTTCTTCTGCTGTTGAGTCTTAGGATTGCTTTGACAAGATCTAGATCTTTCTCTTTTCTCATATCCGAGACCTTCAGTATCATTAGTATTCTTCTAACTGGCAAACATCTCATCAAGCTTAGCTGAGCTGACCCAAAACTTTTCCTTGTACTCATCTACAACATCAAGATCATATCTAATAAGAATGATCTGCCTTTCAAGATCTTCCTCATGTTGTCTAGAATCTTGTAGATCAAGCTTCAGTTGTCCATTCCCACTCTCAAGTTTGTAACATTATTCTAATTTTTATTTTAGGGACTGAGCAAGTTTTTCTTAATTCTTCTTTCTTTCTTCAATCGCTTTTGTCAATCTTATCACAATAGCTTCCATTTTGTTCTTCTAGACTGTATTGGCTCTAGCTAGTCTATCAAATTCTTTTGTCTTTTCCCTAAAGGATTCTTCATAAATGCTATGACTTTCTTTCTACTTAATCTTATCAACAAGCTCCTTTCTATTTTCCCTTGATTTGTTCAATTGATCCTTCAATGTTTCAATGCATTCTTCAACATCTTTGAGATTTGATTTCACTTGTCAGTTTTGATCTAGTGCATGATCAAGATCTTCAAGAGCAACAACCAATTGGTTTCTAAGACTACCAAAATATATTGATTTACCTTCCTAGATCTTCCTCAAGCTATTAGACTTCCTTCGAGGAACTAGGCTCTAATACAAATTGTTGGAATCAATGAACACTGTGAGAGGGGGGTGAATCAGTGTTTTGTTGTATTTGATCTTATTAATTTTGTCCTTTAATCCAGTTAATGCAAATTAATAAGAAGAATAAACAAAAGCACAATACACACAAAAGAACGACCACAACATAAGATTTTTTTTTACATGGTTAACCCAGTCAAGGCAAAAACCAAGGTGGAATCCTACCCACAAAAAAATGATACTCTATTAAAGTATGTGTAAATGTTACATAGAAATGCACATGCATTCAGGCACACTGCCTAAAGCTCACTGCTCAAATTACAAATAGGGCTACAACTCCGAAAGGCACACTACCTTACAAAAGAGTTATAAAGGTGACATACATGAAAATGAACTATGAAATAGCATATGCAAATACCTAGAATAGTTCTTGGTAACAACAAAATATGACATCTTACTCAGCTATGTATAACTACTTTGTTTTGATATTTTGCATCATACCGAAGCACAAGTCTTCTCCTTGTGCACATGTAACTGTGCATTATTTCTCATACACCACTTCCACACAACTAGTGATTAGAAATATGATCAAACCAATTGCTCTTTTATATCCACATCATCAAATTAAGTCACCTTCATGTCGGCCCAAAAATTAATAACACGCAACATGAAGCGTTTTTCTCAAGTCAGCTCAATTCGATTAAAAAAAATCATGAAAACCAAAACCAAATGTCCACATGTCAGATCCACTCACCAAAATTGATCCGCAAGATCCATATAATGCATTTCCACACATTACCATTAATAACCACTGTCTTTACCAAAAACCAATCAACTAGATCTTACTATCCAACAAAAAAATTAAACATTGGAGGCCACAAAAATGGAATAAGGTAAACTGCATATCCACAATCCATCTCCCAGATTTACAAAGAAAAATACTCAACCAAAATAATCTATCAACCAAAACATTGTACACTCTGTCGAATACACTGTTCTACTCACTAGACCTCTCAAATACTCAATTAATCTTCCGGTATGGATGAATTATGACTTGTGGATAGGATATATAGCACTAGTTGCCATTAATGACACCATACATACAGTGTCTCTTGCCAACAATCTCCCTCTTTGTCATTGATGGCAACACTTAGTGAAAAATGACTAAGTGTCAGACCAGAACCAAAGTACTAGACACTCTACAACCAAGAATCTAATCTCTGGATTCTAAAGAATCAAAGAATGAAAGAACTCCCCCTAAGCTCAACATTTTTCACTTCTCTACTCTCCCCCTTTGACATCAATCGCAAAGGTAGGGTACCAAAAACCAAAAATGAAAACCAAAAATGTTATATACATATGGACATACAAACTTAACTCATAAAAACTTAAAGATATATGTATAAGAATTATTCAACGTGTCCAAGTAGCTAACCCAACCCTTATGCAGATTCTCCAACATAGTTATAAGCCAACTAAATACATAGGCTTGTGCCTCATCTATCTTCACATCTGCCGGATCACTTGTGGTCAGAGCATCTTGAGTATCCTTCAGGGTAGTAAGCATAATGTCCAGCTAAGGAGTAATGTGACTCCTGAATTCTCCAACTCTACCTATTATCCTTTCCTGGCCATTATTACTTCTGATTTTCTCAAGGAGTGAGATTCCCTGACTTTCATGACTGCTTAGTGATACTGTCAGAGGATCGACTGACTGAGATATGTTTGATAGTTGATCCTTGAGTACCCGAGACTTCTTCTCAATGTCTTCAATAAACTTGGATAGTGTTAATCATGATTTGTACAAGTTACCACCTTCAGACAATACTTCCTACATATTCTTTACAAGGTGACTCTGTCTTTAGCAATCATCTTCTTCAGGGGCTGGAGCCTCTTTGAATTAAATTCTTTTTGCACTCTTCAATTGAATTCTCCAAAGAATCAACATTTTTATCTATAGAGTTATAAAAATTCTTGATTGCCCAGATGGAGTGTCAGATGAATCTTTGTGAAATGAGGGCATCAACTTCTCCAAAATTTTGGTTGCTAGGGTTAGCAACTCACTATCCTCAATATACGATTTCAAAAGATCTTCAATGGCAACTACTTGGGAAAAGATGCATGTTGAAGCATTTGAATGGGAGATAATGAGGTGAGATTGTTAAGACCCTACACAAATTTTGGATAATCAATTATCTTCTTTCCTTTCACCGGTTTTGTAGTGTCTCCTGCTTTAGCCTCAACCTTCACCTTCACCTTCACCTCCACTTTCTCCTTATCAACACTCTTCTCTACATCTACTTGCTTCATATAAATTGAAGGATTTCCTGCATCCACTGGAGGATTATCATCCTTTCTCTTATCATCATCTATACCTATTTTATCTATAGGTACAACATCCTCAACTCTAGCACCTTCCAAAAATTTTACATCTCTATCATCAACCTATACTTCTAGAATAGATGTATTATCCTATGTTTGAACTTCCCTATTTTCATGCTCACCTGGATGAGATTATTCCTACCCTTTAGCTTGTTTCATGCAAAACTTTTATCAAAACTTTCTTTCTTTCCTTGGCAACTTCATCAATTTTCTTGAACATAATTTTATTTACAAATCACTGTCATCAGGCATGCAAATACCTACATATTAAGAAAGGCAGCTATTTCAGTCTTCCAGTAGATGGTTTTGTTTAAGTGATTTTTCCTTATTGTTAGTTTAGGGTAGATTAGATGCAATTTTATTTTCCCTAACTACTTTGTGCATAAGTTTTGTGAGAGCAATAAGGTTGATATTGTTATGATTAATTGTAGTTGTAGAGGGTAAATACTCATCATATGAAACAATGAATCTTTCTAGTTCACCATCACACATAACAAATATTTCCTTCTTATAACTGCAATAAGTAATAACAGTATGTAGTGAATAAAGTTGTTTTGTTGTTTCCCTGCTAGCCTATCAAGTACACATATATTATTCATGACATTAAGGTTGCTAGTTGACTGCCACAAATCACATACATGTACTCAATAGGTTGGAAGTGAAAATAAGTTTCAGTCATCAGCATAAGTGTTTAGGGATTATCAGTCATTGAGAGACTTTGTGCCCAACAGATTTCTTAGGCAGGTACTATTGATGTCTAGTAGATAGACATATAGTAGATGTCACCATCAATGTTACCTATTTTTTGCTTCTAGCTAAAAATAGGCTAAGTTATGTTTGTTTTAAACAATAAAACAAAGATAAATATTACTTCTGCTAGATTGCATGACAAATGCACAAAATAAAATCAAAAGGAATTACATTATCATATTATAGATTGCATTCATATAGATGTATATGACCAAGAAGAAAGATTGTGCAAATATTTTCAAGAAAAGTATCTTTATTGAATGAAAAAATGTACATCTTGTCTCACACAAGCTGTGAGACTAACTCCTAATCATTCAATGCAATTTGAACTTATTCAATGCAAATTGAAATAAGTATATACATGAATAAGTAAATAAAGTAATGTGCATTCGAGGAGGGAAACCAGTCATTGCCTAAGAATGATTAGTTCTGAATGCATCATCTTATCTTGTTTCTGCCCCGATCTTCTTGTGTCCTCCTAGCTTCATACCGCTCCGAGTCTCTGCATCTAGCAAAAGAAATTTTGTTAGAGAGATTCTCTAAGCAATGAAAAGTGTCTAACCTTACATGAACAAGCACCTATGCATGTATAAACTGATCTCAATATGCATTAAATAAGGAATGCAAATTTTAGTTGTCTAGAAAAGCAGTTGAGTCATCATACACATTCAAAATATGCATTTGTTTTCTAATATGTTTGTTCCATGTGAAGAAACATGTATGATAATGTTTTCAATTTTAACATGTGGGATAAAATGAAGCCCCCACAAGGGTTGAGCCCAACATGTTGCTTTAGCAGTCCAAAGGTAGAGGCATATTTAGAGTATCGAACACAGAGACACAATCCACAAAAGTAGCCATTAATCATAAAGAAGTGCAATCCAATCAAAGATCACTGCTACAGTGAAATCCTTTATAATCATGAGCTATAGTGGTGTGAAGGAGCAAGTGATAGCCAATAGATGGTTAAAAGGACTCTCATAACAGTCAAGGAAATAACCTATCAATTCCTAGAGAGCAATATAATGATTGTATTTTCACATGTATAAAAGAGCCACAATTATCATTGAAAGGTTACATACAACATTTGGATGGTCATCTACAATTATCAATGCATGAGAGGCAATACTATGTCACTAATGACATTTTAATTCAGAAAGATCCTATTCAAGAGCTTGTTGCAGCATTTAAATAGTGATAAGACATTAAAAGTTAGTCACAAACTTTCACAAAGGTATAAACTCTTAGATCAGTTCATAGAACACATAAGATTGAGGTAATTTTGTTGTATTTAAAGGTTAAGAGAAGTCTTGAGACAATCTTGACATTAGGTAAGTTTGTATCAACCAAGGAGATGTTGACATAGTGATCTAGAGTAGTCACAAGGGTAAATGCACAAAGATGCATCATAAAAATACAATGCCTTGTCAAAATTATTGTTATAATAGTTGTTAGGGTTTCAATCAGATCCGAAGCAAATATGAACTAACAATTATATGCAGATTTAAATACAAAAGATAAAGAAATAAAACAGGACATAGATAACACAGAGATTTAACGTGGTTCACCCAGAATGGGTTACGTCCACCATACACAGCCGTCCAATCTTTTTATTATCCAGCAAAAACAGTACATCAACCTTACCATGCCTTAAGCATCCCAGCCACTTATAACATGCATTTTTAGGGCAACAAACAAAGTCGGCCTTTTTAGGGTTTTAGTCGGCCTTTTTAGGCGAGGATACGTGCTGAGTGTACAGTACTTTGCTGATCAGTCGCCACATTTCAACAATCTCCCACTTGGAGACTGATCAGGCTCCACACCGAACAATAGTGATTGGAGGGTGAAATCCATTAAAATAAAACCATATGTTAGCATAAAAAATGCAGTCCTAGGTTATATCAGTGCCAAACACAAATGAACAAACAAAGGACAACTATAGCCAAGAAAGTGACCTTGAAATGATACCATGGCATTCCTATGAGCAACAAATGCAGTCACTATTAGAACAACATGATTCATCGAATAAACTACAACCCCAATGATTAAGTTGTAGTCAAAATGACAGAGCACTATCAAATTACAATGAGCTTGTGAATAAGAAGACAAGAGGAATGAGCATGTACAGTTAGAGGCTTAAGGAAATATTTTATAGCAAAGAGTAGTCAATACTTATTTATAGAGAAAGTATGAAGCTAGTTCAATAGAAGGGAATAATAGTCAAATTGCAGTTAGGCCAACAAGTTTTTCAAAAATTGAATATCAATGACTTCCAAAGACATCATAGTTCATACATTCAAAGAGTATATTAGAGCACATGATGATTAAAAAAATTAAAGACATAAGGGTCCAACCTAGTCACAGATAGTAATGAAGCATGGATCAAATCACATTAAGAGTATTCAAGGAAGGGGACGAACATGTATCATAGTGGTCAAGGGAGAATGATTGTCCAAGATGGAGGATACTTAACACTTATGCATAGACAACATTTACATGAGCTTTAGGTCTTGATCATAAGAAAACCCCATTAACCACAAATAGCTGTGAATCTCATAGATACAAAAGATTTGTACATGAGTCTAAATTTTGAGAGAAGCAACTGCCAATGATTAGCAAAGTTGCATTTAAAACCAAAGAAATCCCTTTGCTAGGGTATTTTGGAGTAGCAAAACAACCATTTTAAAAAGTAGTAATTTTCATTAATGAGGGAATCATTGATGCACACAAGAAAGAAAGTTTGGAAATTTACCTATGATAGCTCGAAGAAATCTTGTATAGAATCTCCTAGGAAATGGCTCCAAGAAAACCCCTATTTTTTAGCATGGCAGCTCCAGTGTATCATCTAATGCCAAAATAAATGAATGTTTTTTAATTTAGGGTTTCTTTTACCCTAAGTATGATGACAACACAAAGGCATTTTTTTTGGCATCTGATTTTGATTTTCTCTTCTTCAAAAGAAACTAATACCCCTTGGGATTTAGGGTGAGATATTATGTTATTCCATATCAATGTTGATAATGTAAGGGAGGTTATTAAGTGTAAAACATAAACACTTACTAGACACCTATCATGAGTCAAAAATCCCAAGTAATGAAAAGTGCCAAGTCAATATAAGTTGGTTTGAAATTTTGGCCAAGTGTTAAAATTCGAAAGTGTTAGATACTTGATCAGTCCCAAAGACACTGAGAGGGGGGGGGGTGAATCAATGTCTAACTGATAAATGAAATATTTAAACTTGTTTGCAACTTTACAACCCAAATTAATGTACCAGTAAACAAGCAATAAAGCAATAAAGAGAAATAAGAGAGACAACATCAATGCATACCATAACACAAGATATTTTGGCGAGGAAACCCAGTAGGGGAAAAACTTTGGTAGGATTTGTGACCCACAATATTTACTCACTAGCCAATATGAATAAATATTACTGATATAATAGGGGCCTGCACATGCAGGAAGGCCAACAGCCTAGAGCTCATTGCTCAATCACAAAAAGGAGTCACACTAACTACAAAATTGGATGATTAAATCCAATGACAATGTACTGCTCAAAATAGTATCTACAATGCTGGATTCAGTACTAGTTTAAGCTCTATCAAATACCTCTACCATAAACCTTTCTTTGCTCTGGTCTTCTCTTATTCACTCTCATATTTCACTTGCATTAATTACCTATACATATTTCGCATACCTATCACTTGCAAAATGACCTATAAGATATCAAACATATATGAGTCTTTACAATACATCATGTCGGCTATATAATATAATTACAATGCAAAACAATATAGTTTCCATGTTGGCTAGGGTGTCGGTAAGATCTTCTGTTGGTGTAGACTGGGTGCCGGTGAGAATAATCTGTTATGCCTGCCGGTACTGGTAGATGATGTTTGTTGCCGGTGTAAGTTGTGAACCATGTTACCAGTTGGTTGCCATCAATGATAACATTAACTATTCTCATCTGAGTGTAGAATGCCAATAATCTCCCCCTTTGGCATTTATGGCAACACTCATGAGAAAAATCCAAAAATTGATATCCAAAAATAAGAGTGCCCCCCTGAGAAAATCATCTCATTTGTACATTTTTCTCCATACTACTACTCCCCCTTTGACATCAATGACAAAGGATGTAAAAAACCAATCGAAGAATTCAAAATTCTACCTCATAGACTGTATCTGGTTATGTACAATTTGAAATATATTGCCAAAATCAGATTAAGACTCTGCATGAATTTGGTGCTATCAGAGATAATGGTTTCAATCTATTGGATCATACCGGTCAGATAATGCATCTATTGCTCCGATGATATTTCTCCTTGAATTATTGCTTTAGATAACTCAATCCACTGAGTTATAAGGCTATCCAACAGCTCACGTGCCTTCATTCTTATCCTTGCTTTTGCTTTTTCTAGTTTCTTAATCTTTTCCTCAAAAACTGCCATTTCTTGATAAAAAACTAAGGCAAGTTCTGAAGAACCTATCATATTGTCTACTATATTATCAATCTATTTTTGTGTTTTCTTTATCTCTTCCTCAATGTCTTATGTCAAGTTGTGAGGCTTTCATGCTTCCTTATACAATTCTTTATATTATAGAATAGTGGAATTAAGTACCGGTAATAAAGAGTCAATATGCTCAGTGCAGTCCTTGATAGTTTTATCAAAGAATTCACTTTTCTCCTTATTCACCCTTTCCTTAACAGTCTCCTCATTTATTTTATCTATAGTTAGCATATTTGAAGCAATGAATTTGGACAATGTGTCTAATTTACCTAAAGATCCATCAATATGATCTATCTTACAAGATGATGCAATCATTTTTCAATATAGGCAATGTATCATCAATGGCCTTAAATGCTAAGGCATTGCAATCTGTGATCCTCTTTATTGAATCCAAAAGTACATCAGTCACATTTGTAGGCCTGTAATCCATGGTGGAAGTGCTAGGCTTAGCAATAACTTTCTTTTCTTCAAATACTTATCCAATTGCCTTAACCACTTCTTCCTTATTTCCATCACTGACCTCTTCTTTATTCACTGTTTCTGCCTTTTGTTCACTCTGTGTTGCAATTTTGTTTTCAACCTTACTGTCATCCTTATTCTCTATCTTGCTGACTGCCGATTCAGCTATACTCTGTTTAGGTTCTTTCTCTGTCGGTTTCTCTACCTTCTGCTGAGTGTCAACATTTGTAGGTTCAGTTTGTTCTTTTACCTCTGCTTTCGCTTGTGCTTCTGCCGGTTTCTCAATGTTAGGCTGAGTAGCATCTGGGGTGGTATCACGTTTCTCAACTTCTACTGGTATCTCAATGTTCTGAGTCAATAGTGTTGACTGGTGACTTAGAGATCTCAATATTTGTAGCATCAGTTTGCTTTACCTCTGTAGTCTCTTTGTCCATGACAATGTTCAAGTCTTGTGTGTCCACATTCATGGTAAAAAGAACTTCAGATTCTAGATTAGTACCATCTCTTGTTAATTCCTCTACCTTCTCTTCTGATTGACTATTAGTTTGTACCGGTGCCTCTGCAGTTATTGGTGGGGTGTCCTGTGCTAGTGGAGGAAGGTTATCCTTGACCATTATATTAGGTACACTGCCAATTTTACCTTTACCTTTATCCTTCTGATATACCTTTGCAAAAGACATCCATTTTCTGTCTATCCTTTTCTTCTTTCTTCTCTCTTTCCACAAAGAATATGTCCCACTTGTCTATTGTCTCATCTACAATTTCCTTAACTCAGCTTGGCATAAGGCTAACCTGTCAGTGACCACTTACAAAAACTATTATGTTTACCTTTGAGATTAAGTCATCAATTTCCTATTTGGAATTAGTGAACCGCCAACAATGCTTCAACTTTTAATTTCTTATCCAATTCCATTACCGACATTCTTTTAGCTTCTAACCTCAAATACAAATCATTACGCAAATCATCTACAACCTCAATGAGAACTTTCTTGTAGATATCTAGTTGCAAAATAATTCTTTCCTCTATAGTGTTTTTATCTGAATCTTTGAAAGAATGATAAAGTTTATTTATACTGCTAAGGTTACCTTCTTATGTGATTTCATTTATCAAGTCTTCCAGTGTAAGAGTATCTAGTGCCTTAGGTTCTAATTTCTTCTTAGGAGTTACCTTCTTCTTGGGACCACTAGGCTCTCTTACAACTCGTTGCTTCTTTCTTTGTGTCCTTGAATTCTTTGGAGATGGAGTAGGTTCCGGTGAAGGTTTCCTTTTCTTCCTTTCAACTCTTTTAAATTCAGCTGCTTTATCACTAGTTGTCTCAGAAGAAGTAACAACTGGGGAAACATGAGCTACCGATGTCTACTCTGATTGACTTTCTTTCATACTAGCAACAATACCGCCAAGACTCATCAAACCTTCTATAACTTCTTTTACCATTTTAGAAGAACCTTTCATGAATTTGTCTCTTTTCTTTCTCTCCTTCATCATGGCTACATCACTTTCAATTGTTTTAGCACTACCAAATATTTTCTCTGATGGTTTCGGTGGAGCATCTAGGAGTATTTTTACAGATGATTCCAAAATGTGAGAGTCCACCTCATATCCCATTTCAGTAATCCATACTGTTCGGGGTCTAACTGCTTCCATCTAGATTTCATCTCTCTTTACTACAAAGCATATTTGTTTATCATATTTGTTGATGATGCTTTGGGAAATCCTTTCTCTCTGTTTCATTCTGGTTTGAAAATTCTTGAAGTAGTCTTTAACCAACTCCTCACTATTAGCTCCCATACTGGTGATTGCCTCCTTTATCTCTTTTCCAAAAAAAATATCATCGGCAAAAATCCTTATGACCTATGTTGGGGATCTCCTTAGAAAAGTTAAGCATTAAACATACTAACAAATTTCCAAAAATGAATGTTCCTATCTTGTCACCTTTTATCTTATCCAAATTTTCTAGCAATTCATCCTTCAACCATTCACAAATATCAATCTTTGCATTGTTTACAATCATCTCATGTGCACTATGAATGCATGAAATTGACACAGAATTCAACCTATTTGTGTGACCAACTTTATATCTAATTATCATGCTAGCAAATTTAACATTTTTATCCTTTATTTCATTAACCCTAAGTGACCGATTGTCATATGTAGCTCCAGTTAAGCTCATAACTTCCTTGTTAGGGATTTTCTTCTTCTTGTCAGGTCTAGAACCAGTGGAGGGTAAACTAGTAATAGCTTTCATATCTTCCTTGGTAATCTTGAATACCGAGTCCAACCACATAAATTCTCTGTGAACCCTACTAAGAACATAGCAGACGACTTCATATGAGTATTCTAGTATATGGAGGATGTCTATGAAACCTAAATCCTCAACTACCTTATGCTCCAGTTTCACTATCCCATCCTTGTTAGTAATTTTATTCATGTACATGTTCATCAAATCTTTAGATCCTAAACTTTCTATGTTGCAATGTATGTATGCCCTAAGGTCTTCAGTGAACGCGACTCCCTTCGGGATTTTGGAAAATGCACCAATAGAATTATCCTATTTTGATATCTTGGGAATGAACTTAAAAATGGGTCTAGGTCACTTAATGTTTTCAACAATGGTAGGGTTTTCTACAAATTCCAGAACACAAGCTTAAGATGCCATTGCAAAAGATAAATACCTTTTAATTGTGAAATTCTTGAATGCCCAGAAAAGATCTTTGCTGCTTTAGAATGTCTTTGCTCAATTTTGCTCTCTTTGAATGCTTGGATGCTTGGTGAATTGAAATAAGAGGTTACAATGCCTTTATAACCAAAATTTGACTTACAACCGCAATAAAATCTCGCTAGTGAAGTGAAAAAGTCTACATATCTACCGGTAAAGAAGAAATATAACTTCTTACCATCAACCGAGGGTAAATGCATGATTTTCAATTTGTTGCCTTACCCCTAAGGATTATTCCTTAGTTGGATGAAGAATCTCTTGCCAGTGTAGGACTACCCTATTCTGCCGATGTAGAGATAGATTCATCACCTCTCTGATCTCTCTTCCTAATCCATTATTTTGAAAATTCTTGCTTGATTTCAGTCACCTTCTCTTTGCCTTTATTATTAGGTCCTTTATTGTTCACCGGTATAGTCTTGGTTCTACAAAATTTTGCAATATGCCCAATCTTGTTACATGCATAACAAGTTACATTATTTCTCTAAATAACCTTTCCATAACCTTGATTGGTTTGAGTTCTGCATTGATTAGATAAATGTCCAAATCTACCACAAACATAGCATTTCACATTCATTTTGCAATTGTCTAAGTTATGACCTTTTTTATTACATTTAGAACATTGACCAGTTTGTTGTGATCGTGGTTGTTTGTAGTCCCTGAGCTTGTTGGTATTATGGATGTGTTGTTGCATTGGTTTTGTCATTGATGTCAACACTTATCCTTTTGGAGATATTTGGTTATGTTAAACCGACACATTATATTCACCGACAAGCTCGGTGACTTATGCATAGTCACCGGTATATCATTCACTAGTAGGTTATATTGTTCACCAGCACTGAGGATGACTTGTTATCATCTGGAGATCACTTGGTTATGTCGAAGACATGGTTTGGACACTTGGATTTGGTATTTTGGTTATTGGTCTAATTGGGTTGACATGTTTGCTATTACCAACAAATTGGTCTATGTTATGGACCGACATGCATTATCTATTCCAGGTCAGCATGACATGTTATGGAGATGATTTAATCAATTGGATATTGTTGTAATTGTATCAAACTAACATGATGCATCACATCCTGACTTATCTATAATTGATTTAATTGTAATATTCTTTATTAGCAAACCTACACATTTGGTCTTAGGTTTTGGTAAATATGTAAGATCTCATTTGTGAGATGATGTAAGGAAGAAATAGAATAGAAAGATGGTATATGGCTATGGTACTGTAACATGGTATGTGTGAATATTGAAGATTATATGAGCAGACCATAGAGAAGGTTCAAGGAAGGTTTGAAGGTGATTATCAGAGCTTAACTGGTATTGAATACAGCATTGGAGATACTATTTTGTGCAGTACATTATCATTAGATTTAATCATCCAATTGTAGTTAGTGTGACTCCTATTTTGTAATTGAGCAGTGAGCTCTAGGTGGTTGGCCTTTTTGCATGTGCAGACCCCATTTGTATACACATACTATCTACAATAGTATCATCTGATTGTGGGTAAGGTTTCCCACTGTGGTTTTTCCCCTTACAGGGTTTCCATGTACAAATCTCTGTGTTATGTGTTATGGATGTTATTTCTCTTTTTGTTTCATGCATTAAGTTTCACCGATATTGATATTAACTGTTAATCTGTTAACCAACATTAAGTTTGGTTTATTGGTATTATGTATCAAGTTTGATTAAGTTATATTTGGTTTGAAATTAATAGACAAATGATTCACCCCCCCCTCTCAGTTGCCTCTGGGTCCTAACAATTGGTATCAAAGCTAAGTCCTCTTTTTGCAGAAGTTTAACAACTTGGGGAGATTCTATGACAACTAACTTTTTCTAGAAGGACATTTTGAAACTTGATGGAACTAACTATGGTATATGGAAGATTAGAATGGAGACACATCTGAATTACATTGGAAAAGACATATGGGATGTTACAAAGAATGGCTATGTTGGTCCTACACCGAATCAACCTAATCCGCCAAAATTGGGTAAGGATCAAGAGAATGATTGTAAAGCAAGAGAAGCACTCTTGAACGCCTTGTTAGATCAGCAAATCATGGGATTATCAAACCGATCTACTGCTAAAGCTATTTGGGATAAATTGGAGACATTGATTGAAGGATATACCACTATCAAAATTGCAAAACTAGAATTCTTCCAGGTCAGGTGTGAAAATATGAAAATGGAAGAAGACGAAAGAATTTTTGCTTTTATGGAAAGGGTTAATGAAATTGTTTTAGGAATACAATGTTGTGGAGGTTCCTTAAGTGAAGATGAAATTTTCTATAAAGTTTTGAGAGCATTACCACCGGCATAGAAAATGAAAGTAACTGCTATTAATGAGTTGATAACAATGCCTAATACATCAGTACCTAGAGATACCTTGGTTGGAAAACTTTTAGCATTTGAGCTTGAGGAATTTGGTCTTGTTGCTACAATTAAGATTGATTTGGCCTTCAAAGCATCATCATCTGCATCATGACCATCATCATCATCTAATAAATCTAATTGGAAAGCACTTTATGCAAGAGAACTTGAAGATATCAGAAAGGAAAATGAAGAACTGGAAGAACTTGAAGCACTATTTGCAAGGAAAATCCCTAAAGGTCCTATTGGAAGTAAGTATGAAGGTAAAGCACCATTTAAATGTTTTAACTACAATAAAGTTGGTCATATGGCATCTAGATGTCTTGATAGACATGCAAGATTAAGAGAAGAAGCTAAAAGAACATATAAGCCTAACCTTGAATATCAGAGATACAGATTTAGGAAGAATAGAGACAAATCATGTTACTATGCTGATGAAGAAGCAGTCGATAATGGACGGCCTTTTGTTACTATAATAGAAGATCAACCAACACCTACTGTTCCACCGGTAGAGTAGGCCCTGACAGCTAAAATTGAAGAAAAGGATGAATGGATTATAGATTCTGGATGTTCACATCATATGACTGGTGATAAAAGTAAATTCTTATATTTTTAGAAATACAATGGAGGGCTAATAAGATTTGGGGATGACAAAGCTTGTTTGATCAGAGGAAAAGACACTATATCTTTTGATGGTAAGCACAATACTGACAACGTTTATTATGTTGAAGGTTTGAAACATAATATTTTGAGTGTTGGTCAATTAGTTGAAAAGGGATTTTAGTTACAATTCAAGAATGGTAAATGCAAAATCATGAATAGAATTGGTTTGGAGATTGCAACCAGTAATCAAAATAGAGGTAATATCTTTCATTTGAACAACAATAAAAAGACATGCTTGATTGCACATATTGATGAAAGTTAGTTATGGCATAAAAGACTCAGTCATGTGAATTTTGATTGCATTATAAATATTAGTTCATCTAAGGCAGTAAGGGATTTACCTAAGATTGTACAACCTCTTAATCCGGTATGTAAGGAATGTCAAATGGGAAAGCAAGTTAGAACAACTTTTAAGAGTATTTTTGAGAAATCCAATAATGTTCTTGATTTAATTCATACTGATTTGTGTGGTCTGGTAAGAACAAGAAGTCTATAGGGAGATAGATACTTTATGCTAATCATTGATGATTATTCTAGAATGTGTTGGGTTACTTTTCTCAAGGAGAAATCAGAAGCTTTTGGGAAATTCAAATTATTCAAGGCAATGGTAGAGAATGAAACCTGTAAGAAAGTCAAAGGTTTAAGATCAGATCAAGGAGGTAAATTTACATCTAAGGAGTTTAATACATTTTGTGAAGTGAATAGAATTAGAAAACAACTATCAGCACCTCAGACACCTCAGCAAAATGGAGTTGTGGAAAGAAAGAATAGAACTATTCTAGATGTAGCCAGAAGCATGATATTGGAAGCAAATCTACCTTATGTATACTGGAGAGAAGTAGTGAATACAACAATTTACAATTTTAACAGAGTTCACATCAAAGGTGAAACCGGTAAGACACCTTGTGAATTATGGTTTGGTAATATTCCTACTCTTAAATACTTCAGAATATTTGGAAGTAAATGTTACATTAGGAGAGATGAGTATGTTGGTAAATTTGATCTTAGAAGTTATGAAGGAATATTTCATGGTTATTCATCTAAGAGCAAAGCATATAGATGTTTTAATAAAAGATTGCAGAAAATCATTGAAAGTGCAAATGTGAAGATAGATGAACACTTTAGAGGAAATTTAGGGTCTATGGATTTTGAACCGATAGTTGAGATGACCATAAATGAACTTATATAGAGTGCAGTGGTACAGAATGTGGATCCAGTCACAACAACATCACCAGAGAATCCCATAGTGACTGAAGAACAACAACAAGTGAACACACCCAGGTATGTAAGACTGAATCACTCTAAAAGTTAGATAATTGGGAATAAGTATCAAGGTGTTATGACAAGAGGAAGACTGGAAAATGAAGAGGTATGCTTAATTTCTCAAATTGAACTAGCATCTATTATTGAGGCATGTGAAGATAAACATTGGATTAAAGCTATGAAAGATGAATTAGAACAAATTGAAAAGAACAATACATGAACATTGGTTCCCCGACCTAAAGACAAAAATGTAATTGGAACTAAATGGGTATTAAAAAATAAACTTAATGAAGATGGTAAGGTAATAAAAAACAAAGAAATATTAGTGTGTAAAGGATATTCACAGAAAGAAGGAATTGATTACAATGAAACCTTTGCACCGGTAGCTAGAATTGAGGCAGTCAGATTATTTCTTGCATTTGCATCCCACAAGAACTATAAAGTATATCAAATGGATGTAAAATGTGCATTTATGAATGGTGATATTGAAGAGGAAGTTTACATTGAACAACCTGATGGATTTTGATTGAAAAATGATAAAGATATGGTTTGCAGATTAAGGAAATCTTTATATGGATTGAAGCAAGCTCCCAGAGCTTGGTATGCTAGATTGGACAAATATCTTTTGAAGCTTAGTTACACTAAAGGTAATGCTGACAACAACTTATATTTCAAAGTGACTAATGAAGACATCTTGGTTATTGAAGTTTTTGTTGATGACATCATTTTTGGAGGAGAAGATAGATTATGTAAAGACTTTGCTAATAAGATGTAGGAAGAATTTGAAATGTCTATGATTGGGGAGATAAAATTCTTTTTAGGATTGTAGATTTCATAGACTAATAAAGGTATATTCATATGTCAAACAAAGTACTTGAAGGAACTACTGAAGAAATTCGGTATGGAAAACTCTAAATCGATAAGTACTCCTATGACTACAACTGATAAATTGACATTGAAAGATGATTAAGGTCCTATTAATCTGGCAAGATACAAATCTATGATTGGAGGTTTACTGTATTTGACACAAACAAGACCTGATATAATGAATGTAGTATGTATTGTTTCAAGATTTTAGAGTAATCCTAGAGAAAATCATGAATCAACAGTGAAAAGGATTTTCTGATATCTACAAGGCATAACAAATCTTGGTTTATGGTATCCTAAAGATGAAAATTTAGATTTATGTGCATACACCGATGCAAATTGGGCAGGAGATGTAGATGACAGAAAGAGCACCACCGATGGGGCATTCTTTCTTCATAGAAGATTGATTTCATGGTTGAGCAAGAAACAAAGTTGTACATCATTATCAATAGTAGAATCAGAATATGTTGTAGCATCAACTAATTGTACTCAAGTATTATGGATTAAGCAAATGTTGAAGGACATAAAAGTAAAATGTGAAGAACCTATAATCATTTATTATGATAATTCAACAACAATTGATATATCTAAGAATTTGGTATTTCACTCTAAAACTAAACATGTTTCTATCAAATATAATTTTCTAAAAGAGAATGTTGAAGCAAAAGAAGTGACATTGGTTTATGTGAATACAAAAGAGTAGATTGTAGATATTTTTACTAAGCCTTTGCCTAAGGAAACTTTTGAATATCTCAGAAAGAAGCTTGGGGTTATACCCTCACTAGTAGAGACTTAGATAGCTAATGATTGGCATCAAATCGACATAATTTACAGAGAAACTTTTTTTCCGACTTTGATGGAGGAGAGCTACTTCTCAAGGGGAGAAGTTGGATATAACAATTGGTTATTGTAATTGGTTCTATGAATTGGTTGTATGTTCTGGTATTTGTATTGCTTTGGCATTTGATGTCAAAGGGGGAGAGATATCTATGGAAAAACAAACATTATCCTTTAGGGAGAGATTACTTATTGGGGGAGTGATATATACTCTCTGCATTTGGTATTGATCTATTCTGGAGATTGTTGGTTTTTGGTTTTTGGCATTTTGTTTTGGCACTTAGATGTTTTTTCCATCTTGTGTTGCGATCAATGCCAAATGGGGAGATTGTTGGTATTATGGATGTGTTGCATTGGTTTTGTCGTTGATGTCAACACTTATCAACACTTATCCTTCTGGAGATCTTTGGTTATGTTAAACCGACACATTATATTCACCGACAAATTCAGTGACTTATGCACAGTCACCGGTATATCATTCACCGACAGGTTATATTGTTCACCAACACTGAGGATGACTGGTTATCAATTCGAGATCACTTGGTTATGTCAAAGACATGGTTTGGACACTTGGATTTGGTATTTTGGTTATTTGTCTAATCGGGTTGACATATTTGCTGTTACCGGCAAATTGGTCTAGGTTATGGACCGACATGCATTATCTATTCTAGTTCAACACGACACGTGATGGATATGGTTTAATCAATTGGATATTGTTGTAATTGTATCAAGCTGACATGATGCATCACATCCTGACTTATCTATAATTGATTTAATTGTAATATTCTTTATTAGCCGACCTACACATTTAGTCTTAGGTTTTGGTATATATGTAAGATCTCATTTGTGAGATGATGTAAGGAAGAAATAGAATAGAAAGATGGTATATGGTTATGGTATTATAACATGGTATGTGCAAATATTGAAGATTATATGAGCAGACCATAGAGAAGGTTCAAGGAAGGTTTGAAGGTGATTATCAGAGCTTAACCGGTACTGAATCCAGCATTGGAGATACTATTTTGTGGAGTACATTATCATTGGATTTAATCATCCAATTGTAGTCAGTGTGACTCCTATTTTGTGATTGAACAGTGAGCTCTAGGCAGTTGGCCTTCTGCATGTGCATACCACATTTGTATACACATACTATCTGTAGTAGTATCATCTGATTGTGGGTAAGGTTTCCCACCATGGTTTTTCCACATATAAATCTCTGTGTTATGTGTTGCGGATGTTGTTTCTCTTTCTGTTTCATGCATTAAGTTTCACCGATATTGATATTAACTGTTAATCTGTTAACCGACATTAAGTTTGGTTTACCGATATTATGTATCAAGTTTGATTAAGTTATATTTGGGTTGAAATTAATAGACAACTGATTCACCCCCCCCCCCCCCCTCTCTCAGTTGCCTTTGGGTCCTAATAGAGCTTTCTCCATGTTCAAATCCAAGTCTAATTGTTTATCCATCAGGATTCTGACTTTTCATCATATCATCAAGATTATCTGAACTTTTCTTGAATTTGTCTTTGTATTCATTTGCAGTGACCAACTCACTTTCCAAAGTGCTAACTTGTCTCAAAAGTTTCTCTTTATCATGTTGCATGTGAATCAAATTAGTTTTGAGCATATCATTTTCATAACAAAGCCTTTGAGATTTATCTGATCTTTCATTTAGTCTTCTGGCCAAATCTTCTTCATTCCTCTTTCTATCTTCAATATCCTTGCATAGTCTCATGGTTAAATCTTGCATCTTATTCTTCATGTTACTATGCTCTTGTCTCAATTTGTCTGCAATATCTCTAAGATTTTTTTTTCTTCATCATCTTGATTTTGCAATTACACATGTAATTCTTTTCTCTTATTCTTTGCTATAACCAGGTTATCTTGAAGTGCTTTGATAAATTCCCGAGCAGTTTTAAGTTCATCTTCCAGTTTGATATTCTTCAATTTTTCTGCATAAAAATCTTCAAGAGCTCCTTCCAATTGTTGTCTCAATCTTTCCATTGATACCGGTTTCAGAATCTTCCTCAAGCTAGTAGGCTTCTACAAATAGAGGACTAGGCTTTGATACCAATTGTTAGATACCTGATCAGTCCCAAAGACACCAAGAGGGGGGTGAATCAGTGTCTAACCGGTAAATGAAATATTTAAACTTGTTTGCAACTTTACAACCCAAATTAATGTACCGATAAACAAGCAATAAAGCAATAAAGAGAAATAAGAGAGACAACATCAATGCACACCATAACACAAGATATTTTGGTGAGGAAGCTCAGTAGGGGAAAAACCTCGGTGGGATTTGTGACCCATAATATTTACTCACTAGCCAATGTAAATAAATATTACTGATACAATAGGGGCCTTCACATGCAGGAAGACCAACAGCTTAGAGCTCACTCCTCAATCACAAAAAAGAGTCACACTGACTATAAAATTGGATGATTAAATCCAATGACAATGTATTGCTCAAAATAGCATCTACAATGCTGGATTCAGTTCCGGTTTAAGCTCTTTCAAATACCTCTTCCATAAATCTTTCTTCTCTCTTCTCTGCTCTTATTCACTCATCAAAATTATTACATCAAAATGCATATATAGATATTCTCTTTCATATTCCACTTGCATTAATTACCTATACATATTTCGCATACCTATCACTTGCAAAATGATCTATAAGAGCTCATACATATATGAGTCTTTACAATACATCATGTCGGCTATATTAAATAATTACAATACAAAACAATATAATTTCCATGTCGGCTGGGGTGCCGGTAAGATCTTGTATTGGTGTAGACTTGGTGTCGATGAGAATAATCTGTTGTGCCTATCGGTGCTGATAGATGATGTTTGTTGTTGGTGTAAGCTATGAACCATGCTACCCATTGGTTGCCATCAATGCCAACATCAACTATTCTCAGTGAAGAATGCCAACAGAAAGAAAGAATAAGAATATTATTAATGACAAAGGTCAAGTGTGATGGAAGGTGTCAAAATGTATGCCAAGCATGTAGGGGAAGTTAAGTTAGTTGTCAAATTTTTTGAGGGAATATAGGTTGATTTGACTTGTTTTTAGAGATAAGAGAGAGTATCTACTATAAGTTTTGAGTGCCATTATGTTTAGCTTGGTCAAAGTTGACATTTTCAACACTTTGGAGCACTTTTTGAGTGGATCTTGTTGTTAAAGTTTTGGCATTTTTAGTGCATCCGACCCTTGTTTGGTGGATTTTTTGAGGGAATTGGAGAAGAATATATTCATGTTTGTAACTCATTTGAAGAGAGTTCTCATTATGTATCTTCTACACTTAGTGGCTTGGAGGGTCCTTTTGCAGTTTTTGCATTTTTATGTAACTCAATTTGGACATGTATATCAATATTTTACCTCAGTTATCAATAAAGGTTGAATGTTTTACCTATTCATTCCTTCATGTTTATTGTGTGCATGTTGATGATTGATGATTATTATTTGTGAAACATCTACTTTTCCTTGTAATATTATCTCACTTTAAGTACCTTTTATAGAGTCATGCATATGTTGTATGTTACTAGTTGTGTTTAAGCTATAGGACTATCATAGTTATGAAATATTTCTTTCTTTCTAAGAGTTAAGAAGTGTAACCTTCTAGTGAAATATTTATGCGAATGATGTATAAGTTTGAATAGTGTATGTTAAGTTTTTCCAGTTGAATACTCTGTGTATGCAATCATGGTTACATGGTCCTTGTTCATATTTTCATGTTATCCTTCTAATCCTTTTCTCAGTGAAGTCTAGTATAGGTGACTACTAGTTAGGAGTCAGGCTTATCTAGAGGTTCATTCTAGTTATAGGTAACCCACAACCTTGGAGTGATCCCATGTATCTCTAGAAATCTTATCTTTATAACTTTGCATAGGGTGCATTTATGGGTGATAACAACAATGTCATTTTTTACTATTTTCAGATATTTTAATTGATCGGATGTACACAACCCTCTTAATAACTAGATCATGCCTTTAGTGATCTTATTTGGCTTATCCAACTACATGAATTCATTGTGAACATGACTAAGGATGTACTAGATCCATTCTTGTGTGTATGCCATTAGAAACTTCACAAATTGAGAAAAATCCTTGCTTTCCAATCCTTGAAAATTAAGTTTCAACATGGATCTTTGATCAGATAACCTATTATTGTATAGATTCAACATCTGAGAGATTCCTATTTCTTCAATCGAACAATGTTTGTAAACCCTTATGTCTTCATTATGTAGAACTTCATAGGGCATAAATGAAAATTCACTTTTAGGGTCATCTTCCATTGAAATGAATGCATGATTTTTAAAGTTGGGATAAGCATGCTCAGTGATATTTATAACTAGAGGAGTGGCAGTGATAGATGCAACCATTCTTACATATAAAAATTTTAAGCTTCAACCGAAAGAGGGTTTTCACTGATAAATACCTTTGATACCAGATCGAAATTGGTAGCACTTAATCTCGCTTGATCACCTTCTTCATAGAGCTCTCTAAACTTCTTCTTTTCAATTGCAAATTGATAAATGAAGAGGAAAAGTCACCTTTTATTCACCACAAACCTAACTTTTCACTACAGTAAATGCACTATGCACTAATTCTTCTAGATGCTCTGCATCTGTCAGGAATTATTCTCCAGATCTTCAAATTGGCTCAATTCTTCTAGAGATCTACCACAAATATCTTTAATCATCATAAACACTTCTCCAACATGCCAAAAACAGGCACAAATCTCAAATAGGGAGTTTGAAAGATTTGTATTATAACTCCCCCAAGGTTAGATGCCTAGGTTCAGTTACCAAATGTAGTTCCAGCACTAAAATTAGGTGTGGACCCACTTCTTTCCTCTGAATTAGTCTTCTTAACCCATATCTTCTTCGTCTAATATCTTATTTCTTTAGCTTTTTCTTTACCCTTCTCATCAGGCTTCACATTCTTGTTTTTCTCTTTCGGACCTATCCTATTCACATTTCTGCTTCTCCAATACTTATAAATGTGACCAGATTTGTTGCAAGCATAGAAAAAAACATTTCCTTGCATAGGATTGAAATTCATCTAATTTCTTCTTGTTCTGCATTGATTAGCAACATGTCCAAACATACCATATGCATAACCTCTGGCATTTCTCCTATTCTTAAATTTGTTCATCATAGTTCTCCATACATTTGCCTTATGACCATATTTATTGCATTTGAAACATTGACCAGTAAAAGATGGACCATTATTGTGTTGGAATCAATGAACACTGAGAGGGGGGGTGAATCAGTGTTCTACAATTTTTAACTTTCTTGAACAAATTCTTAAGCCACTTGATGCAAATGAATAAAGTGCATAAACTCAATACAAATAAGCACAAAATTGTAACATTGAAATTCTTACGTGGAAACCCAAATAGGGAAAAACCATAGTGGAATTAAGACCCACAATATTAAAATACTGTGATCAGGAGTATAATGATATTACAAGGGGAATGCACATGCATTCAAGCACACTACCTAGAGCTCACTGTTTAGTTACAAGAGAGGGCTACAACCCTCGAAGGACCTAGTTTCCTACAAATGTTTACAAATGATAAGTTGAATTTTTGAAATAATGAATAACATCTACAAATGCCAAAGTGCTTTTCTGGTTAACCACAAAGTATCTTGCTTACACTATTTTGGCACACTTCTCTATTTTGTCGTTCTGTCATACACTAGAGCATAAATCCAAAAAGATGGTACATGTGAATGTGCACACAGATGCTCATAAAATCTTCACACACCAAAAATTATTCTAAAAATGATCATATAGATTAGTCTTATATATCCACATCACTTGATTTAGGTCACCAACATGTCGGCCCCAAAAACATTTGCAAAACATGAAACTTGTAAAAATAAGCTGGCTGGATCTAATTATTAATGTCCATGTGGGCCAAAAAAAGTTGATTATATGTTTCACATATGTTGGCTTGACAAACTCAAACTTGAAACCAATCAACAAAATCATCCCAAAGATTCTGCATACCATGCTATACCACTAATCACCCAAATAACTCTCTTCTTCCTGAAATGCCAGATGTCGGATCTTCAATCTTGCACGAGAATCAATACTGGAGGCTAGGATTGTGGACAAAGCTATTCCAATATTCCAATCAACTACCTCTTCCACCGTAAAGAAAAATGTAAACCCAAAATTGAGTTCTACTCAATGTACTCTTACTCGGATGAACATTGTGTTCCACCTTCTAGACTTAAGAAAATAGACTTTGAACTTTCGGTAGGATGATTCTTCATAATCTAGATGAAGCTTCTGATCCAAGTTGCCATCAATGCCAACACCCAAACACTCCTCAAGCACTTATCTCTTCCAATATAATGTCTCTTTCCAACAATCTCCCCCTTTGGCATTGATGGAAACACTTGGTGAAAAATGACCGTGTTAAACCAAAAATGTCGTACACTGCAAAATTTCAAAAACTTAAAAAATGCAAGATTCCAATAGTATCCCCCTAAGAATATACAATGTTTTCCAATTCTCTCTCCCCCTTTGACATCAATGGAAAAGGTAGGTATCTACTCAAAATTCTATGTAAAAGGGTATACACAATAACTTACAAAAATTTGATGATGTCTACAAAAATAGTCCTCAAGGACTGCAATTGATCATCCCAACCTTTATTTAGATTCTCCAAAATGTTGATGAGAGAACTAAATAAGTATGCATTCCCCTAAGGTATGAAGAAACACTCTTATTCAGTGCATTCATGTTATCCTATTGATTACTAAGTAGAGTATCCAACTAGGGAATGATTAGGTTCCATAGCTCTCCCACTCTACCAACTATTTTACCTTTCTCTTGATTCATGCTCTTTATTTTATCTAGTAGAACCATCACTTGAGCTTCATAATGACTAGCAAAGATGACCTGGGGAGCATAGGACTGAGATATACTAGTCAACAGTCCTTCACACTCCTTGATCTTCTTATCAATCTCTATAGTGAACTTCGGCAATAGAAGACATGACTTGTAGATTTTCCTCTTGCGTGTAATGCTTCTTGAATTCCCTTCACACTGGTAATCAAACTGATCCTATCTCCTTCAAACATCCTAAAAATTGTCCTTAACCTCATGGCATCGAAATGACTTAGTACTTTTCCTTCAATAAATTTCTCTGGGGATTCAAAATGGGAGTCCATTGACTTAAGCATACTTAGAGGGCGAGTCAAGTGTGTCTTGCTTAAAAGATGGCAAAATTTTCTCAAGAACACTTGTAGCTAAGGATATAAGCTCTTTGTCCTCAATGTGGGACTTCAATAAGTCTTCACTAGCTTTAGCTTGGGAGATTGGTGCACATTTGAGTGCTTGAACATGAGATAAGGAATTATTGATAGGTCCTTAGATGAGATCTGTTTTACTTATTATTTACTTACCCTTTTCACAGTCTACAGTGTCTCTTGCCACTAGAACCTGTTCATCCTTTCCTTCATCCTTATCCTTCTCTTCCTTCTCTATATCCTCTCCCTTCTTATTACCAACCTCCTCAACTTTCTTCTCTAATTCAATAGTCATCACTGGAGGATTCTAAGATACTTCACCTGAGTCTACAAGCTTCTAATTGTCATAAATATCATCTGTAGCAGTAACTTGTTCAGTTGTCTGTTCATCCAGTTTTACAATTTTTGCCTCATTTCCTTTGGGTGGCATCCTAGGGAATTTTGAACACTTTCTTGAGATTTCTTAGGACCAAAATCATACTTATACTTTTGAAGCATTTCCCTCAAAATTTTTGGTGTCTCCTTGTGTACGTCCTCACTCTTTCCAATCATTATTTTATTTACTCTAGTTTTTCTTCTAAATTTTTCTTTATTTTTTTTTAATATTTCTGTCAACTTTTGTCTTGGTAATTATTGATAGATTTGCACTAGCTCATATTCCCTTATTCTCTCATGTTCTATTCTAGTGGTTTCTTTTCTCAAATCCAAAATATCATACAAACTTTTAGGAACTTTAGATGCAATTTCTATAAGTGCCCTACTATACTTATTCAAATATACAATTGTAGCCTCTTCTAGTGATTTCTTCCCTTTCTCATCCAATCAATCATAAAATTGAGAAATCAATTTGAGATTACCTTTTTTTTTTTTGTTACTTCACTTTATTGAGATTTATGCCAGATTGTTTAGCTTCAACTCTTGGCTTCTTGCTAGGCTAACCTTCTCCAGATGGTTGCATCTTGACAACCTTGGCAGCAGTAGCACTCTTCTTGACTTCTCTCACTCCTTCATATGATTCAGTCTCCTCTTCTACAGTGGTTTCCGTATAAACTCTTCTTAGTTTCCCTTTCTTCCTCTTCTCAGCTCCACCAGATGGTTTGGATTAAGTCTTTGGTGATGGGATAAGCCTTTGAGCACCGAAGGAAGATGTCGATTTCCTTGTTTTCCTTGGCTTCGGTGAAGGATTTTCTAGTTTGGTCTTCTTTGGTTTGACCATATCTTCCTCTTTCAAGATGTTCCTCTCCCTGGCTCTTCGGACTGCCTCCTTTGTAATTCCCATATCCTTTGCTAGCTACTCCACTTCCTTCCTCACTCTTCTTTGCATCCTAGGTTTGGTGAATTGGGAGTGTAGGCTCAAGATTTTCTCCTTATATGTCCCAAATATTCCCTCTGATTTGTCCACTGGTTTTCTCAAAAGGTACTAAGCATATGCATTAAGAGTATTACCATCAACCTCATACCCCATGGGCATGATCCATGTTATCCTAAGTTCAACAACCTCCATTAAGCATTGGTCATTGTCCACCATGAAGCATATGGAGTCTTCATACTTTTCTACAATTTCCTTAGGGATCCTTTCCTTGATTTGCATCATTCTTTGGAAGGTTTTTGAGCTTTTGCATCTCCTAATCCTTCTAGATCTTCCTTTATTTGCATCGCCACTAGCTTTTCATAGGCCCATTGAACTTTGCCTACACCAGGAACCTCATTCATGAAATAGAAGTATAGGCAGATAATCGGGGTACCAAAGTTAAATACATGCTTTTTTTGTTTCTTTATCTTCTTTAGATTATTCATGATCTCACTCTAGAGAACCTCACATAGATCATATAACTCATCTTCTTTAAGAATTTGGTAGGCAACTTAAATCGTCATACCGGATGCTAAGTTGTCTCTACTCGATTGGTAGACCTTGTAGCTCATCACCATGGATGCAAACTTGACATCATATTCAATAATGTCAGTGATTGTCATCAATCTGCCATCACGTTAGGAACCAGTTGCCTCCATCATGGTTTGGTTCTTTACATTCCTTAGGCCAAGAACTTTACCTGTTGTATTCAAGCATGGTATGGCTTTGATTGCTAGCTTTGTGATCTTGTACAACTTGTCAAGCCATATAAATTCATCATGAAATCTACTCAGAACGCATCTATCCCATTCAGGTTCATCAAGAATTGGAAATTTTACAAATTAAATGAAACCCTTATCCTAGAGGGATTTCAATTTGGTTTTTAGGTTTCCCATGCCATCTACCATGTGCTTTGTATAAAGTTTCATCATTTGAGCATTCCTAAGCTCTTCAATGTTGCAATGGATGTAAGCCCTAATATCTTCAACATGCAAAACACCATATGGAATTGTTTCTGATCATCTTCAATTGATTTATATGGGTGTTTCTTAAACTTTGGCCCTGCCTTATCCTTTATGTCGACAACCAATAGAATCACCACACCAAATTATGCCATTGTCAAATTTTAGGTTACAAACAAAGAAAGTTTTCAAACTCTAAAAATACCTTTTAGTCTCCAACTAGATGCAAGAAATCTTCATCGAATCTCTTCAAAACTCCAGGTTCACTGCATTGTCTTCTTCCCCAAGCTCTCCTACTCTTTCGTTTCGAATGTAATATGAGAAATGAGAGTTAAATCACCCTTTTTATCCACCACATACCTAACTTTTAGGTATAATAAATGCTTAACCCTAAATCTGGATACTCTATATCTCATGAATATTATTCTAGAGTCTCAAATCGACATGAAGTCTTCCAAAGATCCTTTAGGATTGACTATACAATCATTTGCAATCATCTACAACATGTTGGATCTAGTTATAGATCTTAGATATGGGTTTTTTAAGGATCTACATGAAAAGCTTCCCCCTAAGGCTAGCCTTAGTTACTAGATGATGTTATAGCATCAGAATCAAGTGTGGACCCATTCATTGCATATGAATCACCCTTTTTGACCCATTCCTTCTTGTACTTCTCTCTAATCTCTTCAACCTTTACTTTTCCCTTATCATTTGACTTATTCTTGTCTATCAGAGCATTCTTGTTCATATTCTCGCTTTTGTAGAATTTAGCAATGTGACTGGATTTGTTGTAAGCATAGCAAACAATGTTGTTTCTCTCATTAGGCCTAGAATTACCTTGATTTCCCCTTAACCTATATTTATTAGAAATGTTCCCAAATCTTCCACAATCATAGCATCTCATATTTCTCTTATTTTCCATACTTATTACAATTGAAACATTGTCCAGAGAATGATGAACCATTTTGATTTGCATTATTTCTGCATTGACTTTCCATATGACCAACTTCATTGCAAAAAAAAAATTACCATCAAATTTATAAGCATTAGGTTATGTTACCAAATATCTCTTGTTCTTTTGATGATGAGGTTTAGCATTGCTTTGACTAGATCTGAAGCTTTCTCCTTTTTCATATCCAAGTCCTCACTTGTCATCTCCACTCTTCTGAGTTTGCAACATCTCATCAAGCTTAGCTAAGCTAACCTTGAATTTCTCTTTGTACTCATTATCAGTGGTAAGTTTATCTCTCAGAATTACAATCTCCCTTTCAAGTTCTTGCTCGTTATTCTTGGATTGTGTCAATTCAAGGTTTAGCTGGTCATTTTCACAATTTAGTCTACAACATTTATTAGATCTATCCTTTAATGACTAAGTCAAACTTTCCTCATTCGTCTTCCTATCTTCAATCTCCTTTGTCAGCTTCATCATAGTGGATTTCATTCAATTCTTCAAGACTACATTATTTCTAGCAAGTTTTTCACATTCGTTTGTCTTGTCTTTTAAGACTTGGTTATCAATGCTTTCATCTTCTTTCTCCTTAAGTTTTTCCATAAGCTCCTTTCTCATTTCTCTGGATGTGTTCACTTTTTCCTTCAATAACTCAATTAAGTCTTCAGCATCACTCAGATTTATTGATGCAACCAAGGTAGGGAGATCCAATGAAGGATAGCCTTACCTTGTAGCCTTTAACACAAACACTATGAAAGATACTGGTAATTGGTTCACAAAACATAGGATATAACTGGTAAAATAGAAAAGAACAATCCTTATAATAGTATAAGTAATTATATTCTCCCTCAAGCTTTACACATGTTGGACCGCAACCCAGGACTACAAAAAAAATCTTACAACTCAAAACTATGATCCGCAGATCATCTGCTCAACAATTCATCCTTCGGTAATAGTTTGCACTGATCTAGACCTCAGTCCTTCTGGACTTCAGTCCCCTTGGACTAGAATCTCTCTAAAAACTACATCTTCTCTTGTTCTCATCTTCCTTGGACCTTTGTCCTCTAAAATGAATCTCCAAACTTCTTATTTATACCATCCTCGAAAAACATAACTCAATCAAGTTGGCCAAAGACCAACTGATTAAGGATGAAACATGCAAACAATAATAGGTCGGCCCAAATCACCAAGAACATCTCCAAAATGCATAGAACTTCATGCGAACCTCTGAGAAAATTGATCAAGGATAAAAACAACATCTCCTAATGATCCACAAGTTATGAAAACCATCTACAACCCAATTTGGCTTTTCTTTACTCACTGCAAGACCAACCGGTAAGAACACACCAATACCAGAATCGATAGCTCACCGGAATCAAATCCAAACACAATGAATCTCAAATATGAACAGGACAAAGACCTCAAGGAGATAAATCCAAATCCACAACTCCGAATCCAAAAACATGAATAAATGCAACGATCTCCATGCAATTCCATTGTTAACTGCTCCAACTAGATGAACTACTCCGGTGCTCCTACATCAGACTCTTGGGGTTAATTGAAAAGTGAGTCCCATCACTTGATATGGTTCAACAATCTTCCAGCAGGTACTTGTAACTACCTCAGGGGTTCGATTGTCTGACTACAGGTTTTGGTTGCTTCTCCTTGGCAAATCTATTGAACCACCGTGTAGCCTTCCTCAAGCTCAAGCTTCTAGGTTCGATGATTTTCTTGCAAGCCTTGTACCACCTCATTTTTCAATGATATGAACAAGTTCACAAGCTGCATCAAGTTCTTTTCAACCAATCGGTTCACAATAGGTTCCTAAGCAGCTGTTCCTCCAACTGGTTCATAAACAAGTCTTCCTCCATCAATAGGTTAATAACCAACTCTGATACCACTTGATGCTTCCAAGGTAGGGAGATCCAATCAAGGATAGCCTTCCCTTGAAGCCTTTAATAGAAACACCATGAAGGATACTAGTAACTGGTTCACACAACACAGGATATAACTGGTAAAATAGAAAAGAGAAATCCTTATAATAGTTTAAGGAATTACATATGCCCTCAGGCTTTACACATGTTGGACCGCAACCTAGGACTACAAAACAATCCTTATAACTCAAAACTATGATCCAAAGATCATCTTCTTAGCAATTCGGCCTTTGGTAATAGTTTGCACTATTCTGCACTGATCCAGATCTTAGTCCTTCTGGACTTCAGTCCCCCCGGACCAGAATCTCTCTAGAAGCTACATCTGCTCTCAATCTCTTCTTCCTCGAACCTCCATCTTCCAAAATGAATTTCCAAACTTCCTATTTATACCATCCATAAGAAACACAACTCATTCAAGTCAGCCAAAGACCAACCGGTTCAAGATGAAACATGCAAACAATAATAGGTCGACTCGAATCACCAAGAACATCTCCAAAATGCATAGAAATTCATGCAGACCTTCGGGATCATCAATCAAGGCTCAAAACAACATCTCCAAATGATCTACAAGTTATGGAAAGTTGGAGACCATCCGCAACCCAATTCGGCATCACTTTACTTATTGCAAGACCAACCAGTAAGAACACACCAATACCAGGACAATACCGAAATCAATATCTCATTGGAATCAAATCCAAATGCCATGAATCTTGAATATGAACAAGACAAAGACCTCAAGGAGATAAATCCAAATCCACAACTTTGAATCCAAAAACATGAAGAAATGCAACGATCTCCATGCAACTCCACTATTAACTGCTCCAACCGGATGAACTACTCTGATGCTCCTGCATCAACTAGATGAACTACTATGATGCTCCTACATTATTTATTCTCAGGCTATTTTCTTCTTTTCTTGTTGTATCTATATCTTCAAGTTCCAGAGGGAGTTGTTTCTATAAACCAGAGTCCATTAATTCACTATCTCAGATCTTCCTCAAGCTATTAGGCTTCCTCTAAGGAACTAGGCTCTGATACTAATTGTTGGAATAAATTACCACTGAGAGGGGGTATGAATTAGTGTTTTGCAATTTTTAACTTTCTTGAACTGATTCTTAAACCACTCAATGCAAATGGATAAAAGTAAAGTGAAAAAATCAATACAAACAAGCACAAAATCATAACGCCAAATTTTTTACGTGGAGACTTCGAAAGGGTAAAAGCATGGTAGGATTGAGATCCACAATATTAAAATACTATGATCAGGAGTAAAATAATATTGCAAGGGGAATGCACATGCATTAAAACATACTTTCTAGAGCTCACTGCTCAGTTACAAGATAGGGCTAGAATCCTTGAAGGACCCACTATCCTACAAATGTTTACAAATGATAACTTGAATGTTTGAATTGATGAATAGAATCTATAGATGCCAAAGTGCAGTTCTAGTTAAGCACAAAGTATCTTACTTCCACTATTATGGCACATTGCTCTGTTTTGTTGTTCTATCATACACTAGAGCTTAAATCCAAAGATAGTACACATGAAACTATGCACAAACACTCATACAATCTTCGTACACCAACATCAATCACAAAAATGATCATATAGATTAGTCTTATATATCCACATCACTTGATTTAGGCCACCAACATGTCGGCTCCAAAAACATTTGAAAATCATGAAACATGTAAAAATAAGTCGGCTGAATCCGATTATTAATGCATATGCGGGCCAAAACAAATTGATTATATGCTTCACATATGCTGGCTAGACAACCTCTAACTTGGAACCAATCAATTAAATCATCCCAAAGATTTCACATAACATGCTACACCACTAATCATTCAAATAACCCTAGTCTTCCTAAAATGTCAGATGCCAGAATTTCAATCTTGTACAAGAATCAATACTGGAGGCTACGATTATGGACTAAGCTATTCCAATATTCCAATAGACTACCTCTTCCATTGCAAAGAAAAATGTGCACCCAAAATTGAGTGCTACTCAATGTACTCTGACTCTAATGAATGCTATGTTCCACCTTCCAGACTTAAGAAAAATAGACTTCAAACTTTTGATAGGATGATTTTATATATTCCATATGAAGCTTTTGATCTAAGTTGCCATCAATGACAACACCCAAACACTCCTCAAGAACTTATCTCTTCCAATACAATGCCTCTTGCCTATTAGGAATCCCACAGATACTAAGAGGGGTGGGGGGGGGGGGGGCTGAATCAGTATCTAACTGGTAAATAGAATTTCTTAACTTAAAACATGCAGAACATATTATAACAGAGTACTGGTATGCAAGAAATAATGCAATAAATAGAATCAAGAACATCCACATGAAAAGCACCCCATAAAATGAGGATTTAACGAGGAAACCCGGTTTGGGAAAAACCTCGGTGGGATTTGTGACCCACAATATTCACTTACTGGCCAATAAGAGAATATTACTTACAATAGGGGCCTGCACATGCAAGAAGGCCAACTGCTTAGAGCTCACTGCTCAATGGGAAGTCTCACTGACTTACAATGTGGATTATACAAATCCAATATCTTGTACTACTTTACAATAGCATCTATAATGCCAGATCCAGTACCGGTTGCTGCTCTGCTTCTTACATAAACCTTTTAGCCTATATTTCGCATAATAGGTCTGCCTTATAATTTTTCCTTTTTCTTTTCATACAAAATGTCTACAATGATCTCTTTTATATATAAGAAGTCATTTTACAATTTTCCAAGTCGGCTTACAAAGTTTTTACAATAATAACCAAAATATAATATAACAAAATCCTGTCGGCCTCTATGCTGGTATACTTACTTTCTTGGTGCCAGTGTCGGTGTCCTGAGTGTGATTTGTTGATGTCGGTGCACTATCTTGTCGGTGTAATGCCTTGCCGGTGCCATAGCATTGCAAGATTACCATCAATGACAAAACCTTCAATCACCTACAATGTCTCATTGGATTGTGCATATGCCAACATTGCCAACATATATTATCTTATTTCTGCATTGACTAGCCATATGACCAAATTCATTGCAAAACAAATAATTACCATTGAATTTATGAGCATTAGGTTGTCTTACCAGAGGCTTTCTTGAGTTGTTTTGATGCATGAGCATCCCCGATTCACAAAAATCTTGCATCAACCAAAAATATTTTCCTTTTTATTTTGTTTGCAGTTTCAGTTTTCTTTCTATGTGTTCCAGTTTTGACTCACCGGATCCTATGGAGTTGGATTCTACTTGAAGACTTGATCAACTTTCTTGCTTTCAAACTGCATCTCATTTGGATCCCTTTTGGGCCAACTGGATCCTTTGGATCGATATATATATATATATATATATAATCATGCTTTAGAATGTAATAAATTAGAATCAACTAGAGTATCAGATAGATAGACTATTCTTGGAAGATATATTTTTCAATTCAAGGTCCTGGTTGTGACCTATTCTACTAGGCTTGTGTGCTGGTATGTTGTAACCCGGTTGTTACCGGTTGGATGTAATCAAATTTTATGCAATGAAACTATCTGTTCTGCATTACCTCCATCATATCTATGTATTTCCATTATGTTTACTCTTGTTGTCCAGTCTGGACTGATCTACTTGAGGTCCCTCCCCACTAGTCACTACTTCAAGTGGTATAAGAGCTAGGTTTCATTCTGGAGGTTGCGTGTCTTGAATTTTGTTGTAGGGTGGCGGATTGTAGATCCGACCTATAATTGCAGAGGAATAGTGTGAATCTATGGCATGAAGAGGAACTAGGAATTGTGGAGCGCATGTGAATGTAGAACCTTTTGTGATGGAGATGTTGGGAGGAATAGCATCTCATTTAGAATCCGTGGTGACAACCCAGAGAGGAGGCCAACATATTGAAGATGCAAGCAAATATGAAGGAGAAGAAGCCCCGACAAAATAAGTAAACCTATCGACAGTTGATTCGAACGAAGAAAGGTTTTTAAGGTTTTTGAGTAGGGAGAACACTAAACCTCATTTTACCCCACCGAAATATGATGGAAAGTTAGATTTAGATGAATTCATGGATTGGATCTCAGAGATGGAGAAGTATTTTGGTTTTAAAAACACTGCAGAAGAGAGGAAGGTGAAATATTCTTGTACCCGGTTGAAAGGTCATGCATCTCTTTGGTGGGAGCATTTGCAAGTTGATAGACAAAGAATAGGTAAAGAAAATATTAAGACATGGGATCGGATAATTGCTAAGTTAAAATCAAAGTTTGTCTTGGTGAATTATCAAGTGGATTTGTTCTGGAAATTGGAGAACCTAAGACTTAAGGAATCTAGTGTGAAGGAGTACACCAAAGAATTTTACATATTGAACATTACATACGGACATGTTGATGATGAAGTTGAACAAATTGCAAGATATTTGAATGGATTGTAGATGTCTATACAAGATGAACTCAGAATTATCAAATTAGAGAGTGTTGAAGAGGCTTACCAGTATGCACTATAGGGTAAAGAGAAATTGAATAAAAGACATGACCAGAGATAGAGAGGTAGAGGTGGAAGGTTTACTAGAGGAATATTTCAAGGAGGAAGAGGAACCAATACAGATTAGAACAAGGAAAAGAAAGCGAGAAGAGAAGGTGATTCATATCGGAAGGATGATAGAAATTTCTACCAGAGGAGAGAACCGGATGGTTACCAGAATGAGAACTTTGGAAGACAAGACAAGAGGACATTTAGAGGAACTTTCTTTAAGTGTGGAGGAGAAGGACACCGTGTATTTAAATGTAAGAAGATAGAGGCTATCGAAGGAACAAAAGTCATGGTAGAAAATCCCACCCGATCAAACAATAAATTGGAAAATGGATAACTGCTAATGATGAGGAGAGCTTTGTGTCATACTGAAGGAGATGAAGAACCCTTGCAGAGGAAGAATTTGTTCAAGACCAGATGTAAGGTATTTAGTAAGTGTTGTAAAGTTGTTATTGATAGTGGTAGTTTAGATAATCTTGTTTTAGAAGAGATGGTGAATAAGTTGAAATTGGAGAGATTGAAACACCCTAAGCCTTATCAGATAGAATAGATTCAGGATGAACATAAGTTGTTAGTAAGTAAATAGTGTTTGATAAAATTGAAAATTGGGAATTATCATGATGAATTTCGGTGTGATATTATGCCTATGGATATTTGTCATCTTTTGTTGGGAAGACCTTGGCAGTTTGATAGATAGGCAATACATGATGGGAGGAAGAATACATACACTATTGTGGCCAATGGGATGAAGCAAACCTTGTTACCTTTGGAGGAACCTTTGAAGGATGAAGTTTGTCCAAATGCCAAAATTTGTTTAGTAAATGGAAGGAAATTCATGGATGGACTGAGACATGAGAATGTGTGTTTTTCCTTAATTCCTAAGAAGAGCGAGAGACCAAAATTGGAAGGAGAACACCCGATAGAGATAAGAGATTTGTTGACAGAATATGAGGACATCGTTTCAGATAATGTACTTGATGGATTGCCACTTGTTAGAAGTATTAGTCATTGCATGGACTTGGTTCCCAAAGCTAGTTTTCCTAAAAAAGATGCACATTGGTTGACACTGGAAGATAATGAAGAACTAAATATAAAAGTGCAGGAGTTGTTGAAGAAAGTTTGATCAGGGAGAGTCTGGGCCCTTGTGCAGTACCAACAATATTAGCACCTAAGAAGAATTGAGAATGGAGGATGTGTACCAATTCAAGAGAAATAAATAAGATCACAGTGAAATACCGGTTTCCTTTTCCTAGGATGGATGATATAATAGACTATTTGAGTGGAGCAAAATACTTTACAAAGATATATTTGAAGAGTGGATATTATCAGATCAGGATCAGAGAAGGTGATGAGTGGAAGACAACATTTAAGACAAATGAAGGACTATATGAATGGTTGGTGATGCCTTTTGGATTAACTAATGCAGCGATAACTTTCATGAGGCTGATGAATGAGGTATTGAAGAAATTATTGGGTAAGTTTGTTATTGTGTATGTTGTCTTCAAAATCTGATTCCCTTTAACATCCTTAAAATAATATGATTAAACTCAGTGCAGAAGAGACATCAAAGATAAGGAAATTCTCAAGACAACATATGACAAGGTTTGATTGAACCTTCTACACTTCGGACTTACTCAGAGCCTAGGTGGGTATACCTTTGTGAATTGAATTCACACTTTCAAACATAAAGCCACAGCAAACCAATACAGAAAACCAGTGGATCTATTCACCTTGAAATCAACTGAAAACAAAGAATGGAAATTATACTTAAATTCAGCATTTCGATCAACAAAACATGCAATAAACAACTTCAATCAATACCAGTGCCTTATCCAAGGTTACAGGGTCATCTAAACTCAGATAATACTCCTCAAACAAAACATCTTTATGCATCTCGTTGGCTTCATTTCTATTAATCCTTGTATATGCCTGACACCTACAAGAATTTATGCATTCCAAATTAAGCTATGATCATCAAAATTCAAAGTCTCTTCCAAAGAGTTTACTAGTATGAGTGATCCCCGCATCTTTAATTTCCCTCCTAAAGAGAAAAGCTAATGAACACTTCTACTAAAATTGCTTTGCAATTCCATTCAAACAGAACAACCCTGGATTATTCAGAATGAAAACAGTAAACAAATTGTAAACACACTTGAAGACAACACAAAGCTTCACTCAAAACTGATGGTCTGTATATTGATATTTAGTTCAAGAAATATTAGAAGAAGTTTTTGAATATTCTCCATTAGAATTAGAAAAGCTCAGATAAATTTCTGCAGCGTTTTCTTACAATTTTTTGCGATCGTTTTTCCTCTAGTCCTGGTATCCATTTATAACAACATGGATGCACAAAGCTTCAGACTTCTCGAGGAGAGTTTGTTACAATCATTTCTTTCAAAATAATGAGGTTACAAGCTTTTCGCAAAAGCAGTTACAAGCTCTTTTTGGCCTCTGCAGTTTCTTCAACAGGCTGTTCGGTTGCAACCTCTTCTACCTTTTCAGGGGCACTCTCCAACTATTTCAGATCATGGGTGGCATATTTAGTTGTCCACTCATCATACACCTCTTTTGTCGGCCATGAGAAATTAATCACTTTATCCTTAGTTTTAGTCAACCTTTTCCAAGAATTTCTCATTTTGTTGACTTCTGAATTAAGAAAACCATAATGTGACTTAATTTTCTCTATCTCTTGTATTGTCAAAACAAAGAAAGAAGCATCATCTAGATCAATAATTCCTTTAATTCTTGCTAACAATTTAGCTTCTATCTCCTTAAGCAACATTTGTTTGTCCTTTAATTGATCCGGGCTAGCAAAAACTCCTGGGAGCAACTCAAAAACTTGATCAGTGTACTCCTTTTTGCACAAATTTACCTTCCTATCAACATTATCCACTTCTGCTGCTAATTGTACTAAGACTTTAGCGACATCAGAAGTGGATTTAATGATGGGATTGGCCCTTGCTTCATCACAGGATACACACATAAACTCTAAATCTTGCTTCCTTGGCCTCCATTTGTCAAAAATAGGTGTCAAAATGGCCTTGTCTCTCCTAAGCTCATTCCATATATCCATAATTTTACCTACATTGTTGTAGAGAAATGAGGCATTTATTGTATCTGCAAAACTGGAAATTGTAGCCCTTACTCTCTCCTCATACTTCTTTGCATATAAGGCCTGAGCCTGTTTCAAGTTTTCTAATTCTTGAGGAGTAATTTCAACCATTTGAGAGCTGGAGGGTGCTGGAGATGGTGGAAACTCAATGATAGGGATAGTAGGTGGAGGTCTTACAGGAGAAGAGGAGATCATCAGTGTTGAAGACTCACCTTGATGGTATTATCCAGTCAACTGGCTCTGTAGCTTGGCAATGATGTTATCCTTACCTCTTACTTCCTCCTTGGCATTGTTATAGGCCTTCAAAATTGTTTCTAACTTGACTTGGAGGGCCTCTTTCTCTTTGGCTTCCTTCTCTTCTACTGCAACACTAAATTTTGCAGTCTCTAACACAGTGCTAGCAGCTTCCACTACCCCTGTACTCTGCACTCTCTTCACCATCATCCCACCAAGGTAACTTGACCCTGGGGTGTCTTTGCTTTTCTTACTGTCATTTCTCTTGAGAGACCACATGACAAGTGCAGCATTGTCCTTATTGAAAGTAATCCCCTCCATGGGTTTAGTCTCTTTTCTCACTGCATCTAGTACCAGGGCATCTGCTATATCCCATTCGGGTAAAATAAGCACTCTAGCTTGTGCTACCATATCTCTTCCGTGCTCAGGGGTGATGGTTTTGAATTCTTCCATCATCTCTTGCTTTATTTCCTCTTCTACCAGGGCTAGATCTTTATTGGGCTGCTCAACCTTTCTCTTTTCACATCTAGCATTATATTTATCTATGTGCTATTTCCATATAAACTGCATAAATGCTTTTGATGTGACAAAATTGTTATCAGCTAAGAAGGCATTACTTGCCTGCTTTATCTCAGGATCCCACTCTTGGCCTTTGAGTTCAGTGGTAGTGATATCCATTTCAGCAACAATGGGTTCTTCTGGCATTCCTTCCTCCACTTCATCATAAGTATAGGCAATTTCCCCTAGACTACCTAACTGTAGGAGTTGCTCAGCTACTGCTTGCTCATTTCCTATATGGATAGGGGATTGGGATGGGGAATACAAAGGTGTATCTAATTGTACTTCTTTGCCCACCCTTTTCTTCTTTGGGCTTTCTTGGATGTCAATGACATCTTGTATCTTCCTCTTTCCTTTGGAGGTAGAGGGTTCCCCTATTGTAGGCATCAACACACTATAACTGGATTTCTTATGCAATGTATAATCACCAGGAGGGATTACTTTGCTGGAAGTTGACCTACTTAAGATAATTCTCACCTTTTCAGGGTTGCTTTTGATTACAGCTTCCCTCTTCTCCTTCAGGGTCTGCATCACATCTTCAAAGCAAACAATTAAAAACTTTATTTTCTCCTCCAGAGGGAAAAAGCTAGACAATGGGTCATAGCTGGCATCAAACTGATGCAAAAAATCCAAGGCTTTCTTATAAGCCACCCACTTCTCTTTCCTTAGCTCGTGCTCATCTAGATCAAACTCATTTTTGATGAGGTCTTCAAGAAACTGGAATTGATGAGGCCCACCTCTGCATGCTGCCTTCTTTCTAAACATACTGTTGAAGAAGTCTTCTAGATCAGCACACCTGGACATTGCAGTGGACAAATGATAAGGCTTGAGGAAATCCTCAAAGCAATTCCAACCTCCCTTTGTTATTACAAATTGGTGGGCTATGGTAGCTACAGGGAAAACAGTCCCTTTACCCCTGCCTATCAACTTTGCCTCTTGTAAACCACCAATTTGTCTAAGGATCTCTACAATTCCCACTTTGAGAGGGACCTGGTAAGGTAGCAAAAATGGGGTGCCTCTAAAACCAAACACTCTGAAAACTGTTGAGACTGGATACAAGTAAATGTCACCCCAGTTATGAACAATTTTTATGTTCTCTGCGAATTCTTTTGGTCTTATGAATTCCAGAAGAACTTTGGGGATTCTTGGGTTCTCAGAGCAGAGGAGAGTCCTTATCTTGGATGCAAAATATTTATCAAACTTCAAAAAATTGGCATCCTCTCTATCCCATGACAATACAGTACTCCATAATTGTACCGACATTTTTTCTCCTTCTTTCTCCTTAACAAGGTCTAGTCCACTGGCAAAGTAATCACCACCTTTGAAGAGAAAAAGATGCATCAAGAGCGAGTACCATCCAAAAGGCCTATCCACCTTTCCATTCTTGATTCCTGTTAACCCTTCATGAATAGCATCAGTAATGAAAGAGGCATAATCAAATGTAATTGCAAGAGAAGGATTCAAAATTTGAGCAATCATTAACAGGTAATGATTTGGCATATTTGCTTCAGCATCTTCTCCCAAAACTTGGCAAAGTGCCCAATACATTCCTTTAGCCCTCAAGGTGAACATACTTAATGAAAAGGGCTCTTGTATGTTGGGTCCTACAACTGTTAACCCTCCTATCTTCACAAAAAACTCCTTGAGAGGCCCGTTCCTGAGATGACTCCTCTGTGCACCGTAAATTTGGGCTAATGATGTGAAATTTATAGGTTCTAGAAAATTGGTGAACTCATTAAGCCCAAAAGCTTTCCTGAATTCTTCAGCATTAATCTCAACAAGGGTTTTCCCATTTATATCCCGAATGCTTCTTGTGACTGGATCATAGTTGAGCACAATTTGGGTCAACAGATCTATGTCCATAAATACCCCTGGGACTACCAGTTTCCCAACATCTAATTCCCAAATACTATTTTGCGGGGCCGGAGAATTTCTCATTCCAAATCCAATCTTAAACAACCCCAACCCAGACAATCCAACTTGTGGGTCTCTCAACCAGTTACCCTTGTCATATAGTCCTTCTCCTATCTTTAAACGGAGAGCCTTGGGCACCAATTCTTTTGCCTTTGATGCCTGATTAGTTGACAACGTCAACTGTTCTAAAAAATCATCACAGACACTCCTTTCTGAATAGTTAACTTTGCTAGAAAATTCTCTTTTAGGAGCCATTTAGAAAACGTAAGAAATGAATACCACTTGTAGACAATCCTGTAACAAATCAATTATCTTATCTAAAACACACCACACAAGAATTGCTACACAAGAATACGAGAAAACCTATTTTTGACTTGAAGGAATTTGCTCTACAACTGAACTGACTTGCTCTGTACATGAAGAAAATAGCTCTACATCCGCTCCTCTGCAAAATTCTTTAAAAGATATCTTCACCCGGTTGATAGGAAATCAAATATTGTACTCAGGGCCTTAACTACAACATTGATTTCGCATGCTTCGGCCATCCCTTCAAAATTGAATTCATACGAGAATTCATATTTTTCGCTCCAACGGGTCACAATGTTCCTACAAGTGTTCCATTTTGCTCTTTCGCAACTTCGCGAAGCATAACTATCGGGAAGCTTGGTCCTGCGAAATAGCACCAACCGTCCGATCAAAAGAAACTTGATCGAGCGTTAGATTAACTAACAGCTTTGGCTTTGCACTGGGTCCCGCTTCTCTATTGGCTATATGATACAATGTGGCACCCAACCATTAGCCTTGAAATTTCCTTCGCATTTGACTTAACGCTGGCCGCGTGTCTGTCTTTTATACCGCCGGTTCCACCTTGGCGGGCCCACAACTTTCTTCTTAGAACACGTGTCGCCAGACACGTGGACGGCTCTCATTCACTCTTGCTATTTTGTGGGGTATAAAGAATGAGCATCTTACCCTTGCAAAATAGCGTGGCCCGTCAGATCATCTCTTAAATTGATTAGCATTTAACTGTCTGAAAAGGCTTTCGGGAGGGTTGGGCCCGCTGACTCACTGTGAACACCTGGCGTCTAGTCACCTTCAGAGCTGACTTGTCACCTTTTTTTATACGCCGAAAGAAAACCACGAAGCCCCAACAAACTCTTGACAGCTGTATCCTCCAGGTCCTCCATCATGACACGTGGATGGCTCTCATTCACTCTCACTATTTCATGGGGTATAAAGAATGAGCATCTTACCCTTGCGAAATAGCGTAGACTGTCGGATCATCTTTTAAATTGATCGGCATTTAACCATTTGAAAAGGCTTTCAGGAGGGGTGGGCCCGCTGACTCACTATGAACACATGGCATCCAGTCATCTTTAGAGCTGACTCGTCCCTTTTTCATTTGCCGAGAGAAAGCCACTAGGCCTCAATTTATTCTTGACAGCTGTACCTGCCAGGTCATCTCCTAACTGCGACCTGACTCACCTTTGGGGCCCACCTTTTAGCCTTTAATCCTGACCCGCTAACTATTGTGACTTGTGTCACGTGCTGCCATTTTACTCACTATCATCAACTAGCTGGACCGTCTATGTGGCATGCCATGTCATTTTCGCAACTTCACTGGTTTTAAATTACATGCAACTTCACCTAGCGAAATAACGCGAGCCGTGGATCTACCCACGAGATGCGCACTAGTTACTAGGCCTGACAACTTTAGGAGAAAAACATATAAGGCATAATTTTTTTGATTAATTAACATGACCGCCTAGGCAAACAACAAGGGGGAACACTTCCTATGACCCCATGACCCATTACTTAAGTGAATAAAGTAACAAAAGATTAGAAACCAGAGGGTTTAAAACAAACACAAGAGGATCTAAAATCAAAAACCCTTAAACCCTTGAGGTCTAGAACAAAGTTGAAGCATTTGAAACTGCACCCTATTCAAAATTTCAACAAACCATAGCCAATCATGGGAAAAGAAAAGCCCATTTTTAATCAGTGATAACAGTGTATTTGGATGATATTCTGATTTTTATTAAAATAAAAGAGGAGCATTTGTTGCAGTTAAGACAAGTTTTATAGAGGTTGAGAAAAGAAAATTTGTTGATCTATATCAAGAAGTTTACTTTCACAAAGGATGAGTTAGTCTATTTAGGTTTTGTGATATCTGAGGATGGTTTGAAGATGGACCTTGAGAAAGTGGAAGCCATTGTTGAGTGGCCTACATCGGAAAGCATTGGAGAGGTAAGATCATTTCATGGATTGGCTAGTTTTTATCACAAGTTTATCAGAAATTTCAATTTAGTTTGTAACCCTATGACTGAGACCATGAGAAGAGATCAAAAGGAATTCAAGTGGACCACCAGAGCAAACAAAATTTTTTGAATTATTGAAGCAAAAAGTGATCAAGTAGCCTATGTTAGCTTTACTAGATTTTAATAAAGTATTTCAAGTGGATTGTGATGCAAGTGGAACATCAATAGGAGCAGTTTTGATTCAAGAAGGGAGAGCAATAGCCCATTTCAATGAGAAATTAAATGATTCCCAGAAGAGATATTCAGTGTATGATCAGGAATTTTATGCCATAGTTCAAGCCTTGAAGAAATGGAGACACTACTTATTGCCTAAGGAGTTTGTGTTGTATATAGATCATCAAGATTTGCAATATTTGAACAGTCAGAGTAAGTTGAATTGGAGACATGCGAGATGGGTAGAATTCTTATAGATTTACACCTTTGTGTTGAAGCATAGAAGTGGGAAATATAACAAAGTTGCTAATGGATTGAGAAGGAGAAGGAATTTGCTGATAGAAATGATAGTGACAGTATTAGGTTTTGAAGATTTGAAGAGCTTGTATAATGAAGACCCAAAATTTGCAGAACCTTGGAAAGCATGTAGAGAACCGGTTATGGTTGATAGGAGAAAATGGTTGGATTATTTCATTAAGGATGGGATGTTATTAGAGGGAGTTTAGTTGTGCATACCTAATAGTTTCATGAGAGAGAACCTAATCAAAGAGAAACATAGTGGAGTTTTAGCCAAACATTTTGGCATTGATAAAACAATTGCATTGGTGAGTGAGGAGTAATTTTGGCCCCAGATTCATAAGGATGTTAAGAGTTATGTGTAGATTTGTAGAGTTTGTCAAGTTGCAAAAGGTAGTAGTCAGAATGTGGGATTGTATAAACCTTTGACAATACCGATAAGACCTTGGGAGGATATAAGCATGGATTTTGTACTTGGATTGCCTAAGACACCAAGAGGGAATGATTCTATATTTGTGGTAGTGGATAGATTTTCAAATATGGATCATTTCATACCTTGTAAGAAGACATTAGCTGCATTGCATGTAGTAGACCTATTTTTCAAGGAAGTGGTGAGATTGCATGGATTACCTAAGAGCATAGTTTTAGACAAATACACTAAGTTTGTTGGCTATTTTAGAGAACACTTTGGAAGAAGCTGAAGACAAATTTGAAGTTCAGTTCTACTTTTCATCCACAAAAAGATGGATGGACAGAAGTTGTTAACTAGATCTTGGGAAACTTGTTGAGATGTTTAGTGGGAGATAAAATCAGAAGTTGGGATTTGATCCTTACTCAAGCAGAGTTTTCCTATAACAATTCAGTGAATAGAAGTACCGGAAAAACACCTTTTGAGATTGTTACCGGAGTGCATCCTAGAGGAATAATAGAATTGAGAGACATTAGCAGTGAAGACCAAAAGAGTTCAAAAGCAGAAGATTTTGTAGATCACATGGCAACATTGCATATTTAGATTAAACAACATTTGGAAGACATTAACAAAAAATATAAGGAGAAGGTAGATGAGAAGAGGAGACATAAGGAATTTGAAGTTGGAGATGAAGTAATGGTATAACCGAGAAAAGAGAGATTCCCAGTTGGAACTTATAATAAGTTGCAGATGAAGAAGTTTGGACCTTGTAATATTTTGAGAAAGTTCAGTTCAGGAAATACATATGAAGTGGAGCTACCAAACAGTCTATGTATTTCACCTATATTCAATATTGCATATATTCATGAGTACCATGAAGCAAAATTTAGTGAGGACAGTGTTGTAGACCTTGAGAAACAATTGCCCCAAAAGGAACCGGATTAGATTGAAGATATTTTAGACAAGAGGATTGGGCGTAGTACTTGGAACAGTCAGTACAAAGAATATCTTTTGAAGTGGAAGAGAAGAACAGTTGAAGAATCATCTTGGATTTCTCAGGAAGAGGTAGACTGCCTTGGTTTCCCTTTGACCCTAGCAAAGTGAGAGGATCAATTTTTCTTTAACCTAAGATATCTGATGCAGGAGCATCCCCGATTCACAACAATCTTGCATCAACCAAAAGTTGTTGGCAAATGCACACTCCAATGAGATATTGTAGGTGATTGAAGGTTTTGTCATTGATGGCAACCTTGCAATACTATGACACCGGTAAGACAATTTACCGGCACCAGCAATGACAGACTCTACATCGGCACATAAAACACTGGCAGTGAAAGGAAGTATACCGACACCCAGGCTGACAAGAATTTTGTTTATAACATATTTTGAAATTAATTGTAAAATCATTATAAGCCAACTTGGCAAGTTGTAAAATGACTCATATATGTATGAGATCATTATAGACCATTTTGTAAGGAAGTAGATAGGCGAAATAAGGCAGACCTATTATGCGAATTATAGGTTAAGGGTTTATGTATGAAGCAGAGCTAAAACTAGTACTAGATCTGGCATAGTAGATGCTATTTTGAAGTAGTACAAGACATTATTGGCACTTGGCCTTCCTGCATGTGCAGGCCCCTATTGTAGCAGTAATATTCTCTTATTGGCCAGTAAGTGAATATTGTGGGTCACAAATCCCACCAAGGTTTTTCCCACACCGGGTTTCCTCATTAAAATACTATGTTATGGTGTGCTTTTCATGTGGTTGATGTTATCTCTATTTATTGCATTACTTTTTGTTTACCGGTATACGGTACTTATATTCTATACATGTTTTTGTAGGTCCCGGGGACAACTGAGAGGGGGGGGGTGAATCAGTTGTCTAATAAATTTAAACCAAAATCTTATTAACCAGCTTATTGCTTAATACTGATAAGATAGTTAATTGTGCCGGTAAACAATGTTAATAGAAAATGCTATACCGGTAAGAATTAATGCATGAAACATAAGCACAAAGTCAACCACAACACATGACACAAATATTTGTACGTGGAAAACCTGTAAGGGGAAAAACCACGGTGGGAAACCTTACCCACAATCAGATGATACTACTGCAGATAGTAAGTGTACAAAGAGGGGTCTGCACATGCAGAAAGGTCAACAGCCTAGAGCTCACTGCTCAAACACAAATGGGAGTCACACTGACTACAGTTGGATGGTTAAATCCAATGAGAATGTACTGCACAAAATAGCATCTTCATATGCTAGATTCAGTACTGATGTAATGCTGATATGCTTTTCCAAAAACCTAACTTCACTTTCAAATGATGTCTTCATGTATATCTCTTCTTGATCTCGCATATACCCTTCTTTAAATCTTTTTCGCATTCCACATTTGATCTTACAAATAAGATCTTACAGTTATACCATACCCTAAGACCAATTTTAGTAGGTCGGCTCTACAAGATATTACAATAAAATATTTTACAAATAATACAATATCCGATGCAATAACCGATTGAACATGTCAGCTTAATGCATTTACAACAATAATAAATCATCTCCATAGCGTGCCATGCTGATCTGGAAAAGATAAACCTGCTGGTGTAACCCTAGATAACCTGGACCTATTTGCCGGTAAAAGAAAATATGCAAATAAGAATATACCAATGATATTACTTCAAGGAAAAGTGTCCACATGATGTCTTCAACATTACCAAGTGTCTTCCATGTCATTGCATGTACCGGTGAACATTATATCCTGTCGGTTAACTATATACCGGTGATTGTTTGAGCATTTTACTGATTGCTGGTGAATGTTGCTGGATCTCCAAAGTAGGTGTGTTAGCAGGTGTTGAAATCAATGACAAAACCATACCAAAATACCAACAATCTCCCCCTTTGGCATTGATGGCAACGCAAGATGGAAAAACCATCAAAGTGCCAAAATAGAAATGCCAAGTACAAAAACCAATTCTCCCCCTAGGAGTAATATGTGTTTATACAAAGATTTATTTACAATACCAATCTCTCCTCAAAAAGATAATGCATTTTTCCATATATTTTTCTTTAATGTTTTTCCATATATCTCTCCCCCTTTGACATCAAATGCCAAAGTCACAAAAAGGTCAAGTTCATACAAAATACCAACCAATTCAATATACCAACTACTCCCCCTGAGAAGTAGCTTCCTCATCAAATACCGGAATAAAAGATTTGTCCATTTAATTCTGCTGGTTGATGACAATCATCAACTATCTAAGTCTCTACCGGTGGAGGTAAGACTCCGAGCTGATCTCTGAGATACTCAAAAGTTTCCTTAGGCAAAGGTTTTGTAAAAATATCTGCAAGCTATTCTTTAGTATTCACATAAACCAGTTTTATTTCCTTTTCTTCAACTTTTTCCCTTAGAAAATTCAGTTTGATAGAAACATGTTTTGTTTTAGAATGTAATACTGGATTCTTAGATATATCAATTGTTGCAGTGTTATCACAATATATAGTAATAGGTTCCTTGCATTTTACCTTTATGTCTTTCAACATTTGCTTAAGCCAAAGTACCTGTGTACAGTTTGTTGCTGCTGCAACATATTCTCATTCTGCTGTTGATAAAGATGTACAACTCTATTTCTTACTTAACCAAGAAACTAATCTCTTTCCAAGAAAGAATGCTCCTCTAGTGGTGCTCTTTCTATCATCCACATCTCCTACCCAATTTGCATCTGTGTATGCATATAGATCAAAATTTTCATCTTTAGGATACCATAATCAAAGATTTGCTGTGCCTTGTAAGTACCGGAAAATCTTTTTTACTGCTGATTCATGATTTTCCTTGGGATTACTCTGAAATCTAGAAACTATACATACTGCATTCATAATATCAGGTCTGGTTTGTGTCAAATACAGTAAACCTCCTATCATAGATTTGTATCTAGTTGGATTAACAGGTGTAGATTCATCCCTTTGAGATAATTTGTCATTTGTAGTCATAGGTGTGCTTACTGGTTTAGAGTTCTCCATCCCAAATTTCTTGAGTAGTTCTTTCAAGTACTTAGATTGACTCAAAAATATGCCTTTATCAGTCTGTAAAATCTGCAATCCTAAAAAGAATTTTATTTCTCCAATCATAGACATTTCAAATTCATGTTGCATTTTAAGAGAAAATTCTTTGCATAATCCATCTTCTCCTCCAAATATTATATCATCAACAAATACTTCCATAATCAAAATGTCATCATTAGTTACTTTGTAATATAAATTGCTATCTACATTTCCTTTAGTAAAACCAATTTTTAAGAGATACTTATCCAATCTTGCATACCAAGCTCTTGGAGCTTGTTTTAGTCCATACAGAGCTTTTCTTAATCTGCAAACCATATCATTGTTATCTGTGAAAGAAAATCCATCAGGTTGTTCAATATAAATTTCTTCTTCAAGATCTCCATTAAAAAATGCACATTTAATATCCATTTGATAAACTTTGTAATCCTTGTGAGCTGCAATGGCTAAGAATAATCTAATTGCTTCAATTTTGGCTACCGGTGCAAAGGTTTCATTGTAATCAACTCCTTCTTTCTGAGAATATCCCTTACACACTAGTCTTGCTTTATTCCTGACAACCTTACCATCTTCATTGAGTTTGTTTCTAAATACCCATTTGGTTCCAATTACATTTTTATTTTCAAGCCGGGGAACTAATGTCCAAGTATTATTTTTCTCAATTTGTCCTAATTCTTCTTCCATAGCTTTAATCCAAAATTTATCTTCACATGCCTCATTGATAGATAATGGTTCAATTTGAGAAATAAGACATACCTCTTCATTTGCCAATCTTCCTCTTGTCATGACTCCTTTAAATTTGCTTCCAATTATCTGATCTTCAGAATGATTCAGTCTTACATACCGGGGTGTCTTAGTCTATTGTTGTTCTTCAATTATTGTGGTATCCTCTGATGATACCGAAGTAACTGGGTCATCATTCTGTACTGGTGGATTTATTGTTGGTTCATTTGTCATAATTTCTGTTACCAATTCAGAGTCTATATACCTTGAAGTTCCTCTGAATTGTTCATCAATCTTTACATTTGTACTCTCAACAATTTTCTGTAATCTTTTATTAAAACATCTATAAGCTTTACTCTTAGATGAATAACCAAGAAATATTCCTTCATCACTTCTAGGATCAAACTTGCCAATATACTCATCTCTTCTAATATAACATTTACTTCTAAAAATTCTGAAATACTTAAGAGTAGGAGTATTACCAAACCATAGTTCATGAGGGGTCTTACCAATTTCACCTTTGATGTGAACTTTGTTGAATGTATAGACAGCAATGATTACTACCTCTCTCCAGTACACGTGGTAGATTTTCTTTTGATAACATACTTCTTGCTGCATCCAAAATAGTTCTATTTTTCCTTTCAACAACTCCATTCTATTGTGGTGTCTGAGGTGCTGATAACTGTCTTTTGATTCCATTCACTTCACAGAATGTATTAAAATCTCTAGATGTGAATTCTCCTCCTTGATCTGATCTTAAACATTTAATTTTCTTACCAGTTTCATTTTCAACCATTGCTTTAAATAGTTTGAACTTCCCAAGTGCTTCCGACTTTTCTTTGAGAAAAGTAACCCAACACATTCTAGAATAATCATCAATAATTAGCATGAAATATCTATCACCTTGTAAGCTTTTAGTTCTAGCTGGACCACAGAAATCAGTGTGAATTAAATCAAGAGCATTATTGGATTTTTCTGGAATACTTTTGAAACTAGCTCTAACCTATTTTCCAAATTGACATTCCTTGCAAATTGTATTATGATGTTTCACAATTTTAGGTAGATCTCTAACTGCCTTAGAAGTACTGATTTTTACCATGCAATAAAAATTTACATGACATAGTCTTTTATGCCATAGCCAACTTTCATCTATATGAGCAATTAAGCATGCCTTTTCACTGTTATTCAAATGAAAGATATTACCTCTAGTCTGATTACCGGTTGCAATTTCCAAACCAGTTCTATTCATGATTTTGCATTTTCCATTTTTAAATTGTAACTGAAAACCTTTCTCAACTAATTGACCAACACTTAAAAGATTATATTTTAATCCTTCAACATAGTAAACATTGTCAGTGTTATGTTTACCATCAAGAGATATTGAACCCTTACCTTTGATTGAACAGGCTTTGTCATCTTCGAATCTTACTAAACCTCCATTGTATTCTTGAAAGTTCAAGAATTTACCTTTGTCTCCAGTCATGTGCTGTGAGCATCCTGAGTCAATAATCCATTCATCCTTTGATTCAACTTTAGCTGCTAGGGCTTGTTCTACCGGTGGAGCAATAGGTACCGATTGATCTTTTGTTATAGCAACAAAGACCCATCCGTTGTCTACTGGATCCTCATCAGAATCATTAGTCACACATTCATCAGCAATGTAACAAGATTTATCTTTGTTTTTCTTAAATCTGTATCTTTGATATTCAGGATTAGGTTTGTATGTCCTTCTAGCTTCTTCTCTTAGTCTAGCATGTCTATCAGGGCATCTTGAAGCCATATGACCAATCTTATTGCAATTGAAACATTTAAAGGGTGCTTTACCTTCATACTTACTTCCAATTGGACCTTTTGGAATTTTTCTTGCAAATAGTGCTTCAAGTTCTTCAAGCTCTTCATTCTCCTTCCTAGTTTCTTCAAATTCTCTTGCATAAAAGGCTCTCTAGTCTGATTTGTCAAAAGATGGAGCAGATGATGTTGATGCTTTGAAGGCCAAATCAGTTTTTATAGCAACAAGACCAAATTCCTGTATTTCAAAAGTTGAAAGTTTTCCAATCAATGTATCCCTAGTTACTGATGTATTAGGCATTGTTCTCAACTCATTAATAGTAGTAACCTTCATTTTATATGCCGGTGGCAAACCTCTTAAGATTTTTGAAACAATCTCATCTTCACTCAAGGTTCCTCCACAACATTTGATACCTAAAACAATTTCATTTACTCTTTCCATAAAGGCAGAAATTCTTTCATCTTCTTCCATTTTCAGATGTTCATACCTGACTCAGAAGCTTTCAAGTTTTGCAATTTTGACTGTGGAATCCCCTTCATTCAGTGTTTCAAAATGATCCCAAATAGCTTTTGCAGTAGATCTATCTGATAATCCCATGATTTGTTGATTTGATAATGCGCTGAAAAGTGCTTCTCTTGCTTTGCAATCATTTTCTTCATCTTTAGCTAAAGTAATAGGAGCAGGCTGAACAACTATAGCATCAGTATAACCATTCTTAGTAACTTCCTAGATGTCTTTACCAATGCAATTTAGATGTGTCTCCATTCTGATTTTCCATATTCCATAGTTGGTTCCATCAAGTTTAGGACTATCCTTCCTAAAATAATTAGTAGACATTGGATCTCCTCAAGTTGTTAAACTTTTGCAAAAAGAGGACTAAGCTTTGATACCAATTGTAGGTCCCAGGGACAACTGAGAGGGGGGGGGGGTGAATCAGTTGTCTAATAAATTCAAACCAAAATCTTATTAACCAACTTATTGCTTAATACCGGTAAGATAGTTAATTGTGCTGGTAAACAATGTTAACAGGAAATGCTGTACCGGTAAGAATTAATGCATGAAACATAAGCACAAAGTCAACCACAACACATGACACAAATATTTGTATGTGGAAATCCTGTAATGGGAAAAACCACGATGGGAAACCTTACCCACAATCAGATGATACTACTGCAGATAGTAAGTGTACAAAGAGGGGTCTGCACATGCAGAAAGGTCAACAGCCTAGAGCTCATTGCTCAAACACAAATGGGAGTCACACTGACTACAGTTGGATGGTTAAATCCAATGAGAATGTACTGCACAAAATAACATCTTCATATGCTGGATTCAGTACCGGTGTAATGCTGATATGCTTTTCCAAAAACCTAACTTCACTTTCAAATGATGTCTTCGTGTATATCTCTGCTTGATCTCGCATATACCCTTCCTTAAATCTTTTTCGCATTCCACATTTGATCTTACAAATAAGATCTTACAGTTATACCATACCCTAAGACCAATTTTAGTAGGTCGGCTCTACAAGATATTACAATAAAACATTTTACAAATAATACAATATCCGATGCAATAACCGATTGAACATGTCGGCTTAATGCATTTACAACAATAATAAATCATCTCCATAGCATGCCATGTTGATCTGGAAAAGATAAACCTACCGGTGTAACCCTAGATAACCTGGACCTATTTGCCGGTAAAAGCAAATATGCAAATAAGAATATACCAATGATATTACTTCAAGGAAAAGTGTCCACATGATGTCTTCGACATTACCAAGTGTCTTCCATGTCATTGCATGTACCGGTGAACATTATATCCTACCGGTTAACTATATACCGGTGATTGTTTGAGCATTTTATTGATTGCCAGTGAATGTTGCTAGATCTCCAAAGTAGGTGTGTTAGTAGGTGTTGACATCAATGACAAAACCATACCAAAATACCAACAGTTTTAAGTTAAGAAAATTATCAAACCGGTTAGATACTGATTCACCCCCCCCCTCTGAATATCTTTGGGAATCCTAACAATTGGTATTAGAGCTTGGTGGTCTATTTTTAGAAGCCTAACAGCTTGAGGAAGATCTTAACACTGGTAGAGATGGAAAACTTGATGAAGCAATTAGAAGTAGCTCTCTCAGACTATGATACAGAAAAGTTGAAAAATATCAAACTTGAAGATGATCTAAAAGCTGCACATGACATTATTCAAGCACTTCAAGAAAATCTTACCATTGCAAGAAACAAGAGAAGAGAACTTTGTGAAAAGATGCAAAATGAGAATGATGAAAAGGGAACTCTTAGTGATTTGATGAATAAGTTGAAACAAGAAAACATGACAACAAAGAATGAGATGCGGGATATGACTATGAAATTTTGTAAAGAAATTGAAGATAGAAAGAAGAATGAAGAAGACTTGACTAGAAGACTGAATGATGCTACAAATGAAAACACAAGAGTTAGTTATGAAAATGATATGTTGAAGACAGATTTGATGCATGCACAAAATAACTCAAATGTACTCATGAGACAGAAAGGTATCTTGGAAAGAGAACTGGCTGCTGCAAATCAGCACAAGGAAAAATTCAAGAAAAGCTTAGAAGAACTTGGTGACTTGCTGAAAAATCAAAAACCAAATGGTGATACTAATGGCCTTAGCTTTGAAACTGGTGAAAGCTCCAGTACTGGAAACACACATGATCATAGAAAACCGGTAAGACAACCTACTACTTATAAATTTAATCACAAATGCTTTAACTGTAACAAGTATGGTCATAGAGGAAATCAATGTAGATCTAGAAATTATCAGAGCACTAATACACCCACCGGTCAATGCTCCAAATGCAACAAAATTGGTCATAACTAAGAAAATTGCAGAATGAATGTAAGATTTTATGTTTGTGAAAGATTTGGACACTTATCTAATCAGTGTAGAACACAAACCGGCATAGGATATGGGAAAGCTATTCAGAAAAACAATGTGACCTGTTATGCTTGCAATAAGATTGGACATATTGCAAAATTCTGTAGAAGTAAGGCATCACCAACAAGTAAAAATGGTGCTAGCTTGAAAGGTAAAGAAAAGGTTGAAGAGGTAAAGCAAGAATTCTCAAAATAATGGATCAGAAAGACAGATCTAAATATTGATAGTAACACTCCACCGATAGAACTCCACTGATAGAACAGAGTAACACTCCACCGACAGGAGACTCTTCATCTAACTGAAGAAAATTCCTTTGAGGGTTTAGAAACCAAATGTGAAACATGCTATTATTTCCTCAGTTGATGGTGAGAAGTTGAAATTACTTCTGTACCGACAGAAAAGTCATTACTTAACCGACAAGCATTAAATGTTGTGGTTGGTGAAATTAACATTATAAAACAAGTGTTTTGGCTCCATTTTCATTTCACCAAGCATTCAAATCTTTGAGAGCACAAAAATTCTTGAGAGAAGGCATTCCAAGCAAAGAAGTGAAGCAATTCATCAAGCAATCATTCCTTAAGGCAGATAAAGGTATTTATAACCATGGCTTCTTCATCTGTTCCTGAATTCATTGCAAACCCTACTATTGTCGAAGTTATTAAACGCCCTAGACCCATATTCCAATTAGTTCCTGAAATTGCCAAGAAAGATGATAATATTGGTGCATTTTCCCAAATTCCTTAGGGAGTAGTTTTTGTTGAAGACCCTGGAATGTATATACATTGTCATATAGAGGAACTAGGTGATGAGGAAATTAAGAATATGTATAAATCTATAATTTGTGATGAATCCAGAAATATTAAACCCGAACACAAGATAGTTGAAACCCTAGGATTCACTAAAATTCTCAGTATCATGGATTTCCCCAAGGATGTTATAAGGATAGTACTAAGCAGGGTACATGGTGCATTCTTCTGGTTGGACTCAGTTCACAAAATCACAAAAGAAGCAGTAAAGGCTATGATAGGGTTACCTTCCACGGGTATAGACCTGATAAAACAAAGAAGGTCTTGAATGACCTAGTGATTAACCTAACTGGTGCAACATCTGATAACAGATCCTTAAGGGTAAATGATGTAACATATATCAATGTCAGATTCATCAGTATGATCTTAGGCTACAAAACCACACATGCAAATAGGTTAAACTCAGTCTCTAGCCTATGCATAAAGAGTGTCTATGACATGGTTAATGATAATGCAAAAATAGATGTATGCAAATGGCTTAAAGATGAACTAATTGACAATTTGGGAAAGATAAAGAAAGACAAAAAGGGGACATTCAGATTTGGAAACCTACTTGTCTGTCTAATGCTACACATAACCAAACAAGTACCCGGTATCGGTAACAAAAATTTTGGTTTTGATATACCGGTAGGCAAACAGTTGTCAGATCTACTAAACAACATGGGAGAGAATAGAGAAAAGAACATCAATGATTATTTTCAGGCACTGAAGGCCCAGATGAAGACCAGAGTCAGATTGTCACAAGCAATTGTGAACAAGTATAAGGATGAAATTTGTTTTTTTATAAAGAAGGATGGAATTTGGATGGAGGCAGTTATCCCAAGAACCATCTGGGTTACTGAAATGGGGTATGAAACTGATGACCACATAATAGAAATATATGCAAAAGCCCTCCTAGAAGCACCTAAGGAACCAAAAGAAAAGGTATTTGGCAGTGCTGAGACTATTGACCAACAAATTCAATCAAAGAAAAATGTTAAAAAGGTTGAAGCAACAATTAGAAAAGGATCCAGGCAAGCAAAAGCTATTAAGGAAGATGTACTTAAACAAACCGGTATTACTGAAGATGAGTTAGAAGCACTTCAACCGGAAATTCACCTTTCATCGGTAGGAATTTCTTCAGAAAGTGACATATCAGCTACATTCAAAAGAGTTGTGAGAAAAAGAAAATCTTCATCGGTATCTTCACCTTCTCCTAGAAGAACAAGACAGAAACAATAGGAAGTAAGGCCCCCAACAAAGAAATTAACTCTGGAGAAGAAAAAGGTGACTCCTAAGAAGAAGTCCATAGCTCCTATTGATAAATTACTAGATGAAATTACTGAGGATGGTAATGTAATGCCCCGCCAGGAAACCCCAAAGGGTTTAAGTTAAAAACACTCAAATAGAGTGTAAATATTTTTTTTTTTATAATATTAATTAAGAGTATAACTGATAAGTTACAACATTAAGATAATTAGGAGTCATCTAAAACTTAGATACCACAGCGGAAGGCTAGACTAACCTAAGGAGTTTCCCAACGCGATTACATAACCTTACACCTAACTCAACTTGCATCAGTAGATCCAATAAGCTGGATAACTTAATTACGAGAAAATGCATAAGACTTGATCAAACATATGTTCAATGATTTGACATCTTATAATTTTAGGAAGCGTTCATTTACCTTGGGTGGTTAGAAGGCCATTGAGAGGTTATTTATTCAGTGCACTTAAATTCACAATTTCATTTAGAGGCCCCCAAAAAGGTTCAAAGCATTTAATATAATGAAGTTCATTCATTGGGTTTAAGGTACCCATCCACACTTGTCATCATCCTTTAATATGCCTAATGAGATTCATTCATTTAGGATTAAATTGCAATTAATTAAACGAGGATTCCTTCATTTGATTTTAAGATAATCACCCACATTCGATATCTTTCTTAAATATTAAAAAGTATGGTTAATAAGAAAAATTCGTTCATTAAGGATTAAACTTCCATTAGTAGAGTGTGGTTCCCTCATTAAGGTTTTGAGCATAACCAAACTAAAGATTTATAGTTCCTTTATGGAGGATACCACGTGAGTAGCCATAGAATTCATTGAAGTTTTTAAAAAATGCTAATAAATGGCTAAATTCGTTAAGATGAAAATGTATTAGGATACATGAGGGCATCTCTGAAATTAAAATATAGTGAGCAAGATGATATTTATCATTTCAAGATTAGAATATAAGTTCATAGTGACGTTCTTCCATTAGGATTAAAATACAATTATCTTGTTGCATAACACTCTTTTTAGTTAAATGAAATTAATATGAGTTATACATTTACTAAGATTAAGATTTAAACAACTGTACAAATACTCCCCTTTTTAGTTCAATTTTAGCAATCATAAGAGCTTCTTTTATTAAGGTTACAATTATGGATACTAGTTGAGCCCACCCAATTATCAAGTTAATTTCGGTAAGGATTATTGTTAAGATTAAATCATGAAATGACTAAACAAATTCATCCAATGTAGTGAAACTTAATTAACATGGCGTTACTCATTTAAGAAGATAAGAGGAAATACCTATATGACGTTCATCCTTTAGATTTCAACTTAGAAATTTTAACATTAATTCTAACTTTGTTTTCCATTCACATTTGTTCAATTTACATGCTTAATAACAAGTTAATCCAATGATGTAATCTGGCAAAATTCGTTCCACTATTACAATTTTTAATTCACATTTTCAATACTTTTCCAAAATCTTATTTACAATCTTTCATGAATTCTGATTACTACATTTGTCAATATGAATAATTTTATGCACTTAGATTTAAATTCATTAAATTCACACCACACACATATACAAGATAACAACCATACATGATAACTTAAAGCATGAAACAAAGGAAGCTAAAACATCACATAACACAGATATGATCTTGGAGTTCACCCCTAAAGGGCTACATCTCTGGGTTTGCTCAACTGCAAGACCCCTTTGGTATTATATCATTAGGATTACATAATTGATAAGTCTTTTACATCTTTGCCTCTTAGGCGAACACAACCAATATACAATAGACACCTCAGTCGGAATTTACATAATGATCCCTTCTAAAGCGGGTCCAACTGATACACTTCAAGGCAATTACAGTTTCTAATGACTGACGATACTCTGCCTAGGGGCATAATCCGACTATGACCAACACAAATAACTAGATAACAGGGTCTGAAACAAATACATCAAGGTACGCCGCCACCCCTAACAAGGCAAATATGGGACTTGAACTTACAACCTTTTCTTTTTATATCGATACGATATCAAATTTACATGCATTCTACTAGCATATCGATGAAGTAATAACAGAATATACGAAGATAATTTAGATTCAAATTTCATACTCTCCTATACTTTAGTTTTCATTTCTAAAATTCTCGAAAGATCTTAATCATTCAAATCGAAAGACAATGCTTATTTAAAAGAAATACAACGTCTTAATTAAAATATATTTCATATTGTTAGCAACGGTGTTTCATTTTAAAGGTCTTCAAATTCAGACAATATTTGATCTCTCTCCTAAGATTACCTTTCCTATTAGAAGAAGTTCCAAATTTAAACGTTTGTTAATATCAATTTAATAACCCAAGATTAATAAATCTTAATTAATCTACAAATAAAAGGGAATATGCATTCTCCATTTTTTGAGATATATATATATATATATATATATATATATATATATATATATATATAAAATATTTAACACTAAAACCTAAATTTATAAAAAAAATAGATTTTTCTACCAACTTATTACAACTTCTTTATTTCACCCCCAATTTCATTTATGAATGCTAATATCATATTTATTATCATTTTTTTTTTTTAAACAATAAAAAAAAAAAAAAAACTAAAATTAAAATAAAAACTAAAATAAAAATGGGGGCACTGCAGGGCCCACCTCCCAATCCGGAAGGTGCGGAAACCCCACAGTCCCCTCGCTGCCATACTGTAGGCACAGGGGTTCCCTGCGGGCCGCTGTGGATGCAGGGTCTCCCTGTGGACGCCGTGGTCGCAGGTTTTACCCTGCGACCACAGTGGACGTAGGGATTCCCTGCGGCCCACTGTGGATGTAGGGGATACCCTGCGGAGCCACGGGAGCACAGGGGTAAGGGAAAAATGGGGAAGGGGGCGACGACAGGAGCTGAGCTTCGGCTCCTCCGCCCGCCAAACCCTAACCCCAAAACATATTTCTTTTTTTTTATATATATTTTTTTTGCTTCTTTTTAATATATATATTTTTTGTGAGATTCCCAGTTTAAAACTAAAACATTTTTAAATGAGGGTATTGAATGAAAATGCATACACAGTCACAACCCTTTTTTTTTGTATTTCCAGAATGTATAAGCAAAGATTGGGGAAGATTTTCTCCCTTTCAAAATATCCAAGTAGCCATGTCAAAACTTGAACTCCAAGAACAAACAAGCTTCCAAAACTGAAACTAAAACTTAATGACATTCGTGGACATGACCATTTCTTTTTCCATCATTTCATGGAGATCTTTCAACTCCTTTTTTTTTGATCCAACAAATACACAAGAGGGTGGGTTGGGATCCTACCTCCAAACGCATTCTGGGAAGAGCTTTTGACGAAGAGCTCCACCTGCAACTCCAAGCAAATCCCAATTTTCCCATCTCCATTTTTTTCTTTTTTTCCTTTTTCAAAAAAGATGACCAAAAGAAAGAACCCCCCAAAAACATTTCCAAAACTAGGTTACAATGAGAAACCCTATTTTTGCCCTAATTTTCAATTTCAAATTTTAGGCATTTATTTTTAAAATAAAATGAATGAAAATGAAAATGGAAGTCATTCCTTTCCATTATTTATTACATCTTATTCGCTTTCCTTATTAAAATTAAAATACTTCTATTTCTTATTGAGTTTTAAATTTTAATTTCTCAATATAAATTTTAGTCCTACTTCCAATTTCGAAACTATTGACCGGGTAAGGTGTTTTGATAAATTTAATTTTCTAAAAATCAATCTTTTATACTATATCAACTTTTAAAAAAAAAGAATAATTTCCTTTAAATAATAAATTTCTCCCTTTCTCTTCCAAAATACGAAAATGATTAATTTATTTCTATTTTCCCAAATGACTTAAATCTTTCCTTTTTAAAACGCATAGCTCATTAAATTCGTTATTATTAAATTTATCTATTAAATTGACTCGCTATAACATAATAAAGCGACCTTTTTAAATGAATGACTAATCTAATGCAAGAGTCTTATTTATTCTAATTCTCAACTACAAATGCGTAAATGAGCACACTAATCCAAGTTAAATACATTAAGCTTGCTACATTAATAATTAAAGCAATCTCTTTTTTTTTAAATTAATGATTATTCATATAAAAGAAACTTCCTATTTTAAATTTCCAAAATACTAGTGCGTACTTCTATTAAATTGAATTGAATATTTGGGATAACAAACTCCACTTACCCCGCGCTAGGCATGCAAATCGAGGAAGTCCACCAAATCACCCGACATGCAACCCAACAAAAAGAAAGCCCCACAAACCACACATGCGATGCTCACCTGACCATGGCTAAGACAAGACGAGAGTTTTATAACCACCAAATCCGAATTCTAAGGATGAAGGAGGCATACTCAACCCTTTAAATCCCAAAGAAGATGAACCTCGCCCTAGGCGGTGTTGTACCTGCAATCTCCTGCACCCATGAATTCATGCAAGCATACATATACATATACATATTCAATGAAGGCGTTAGCTCGAGATTTATCACAAGAGTTAGGAAACAATTACATATACACAAGAATCGATGCAAAAGCACAATAATAGGTATGCATGATTATTTATATTATCTAAACTACACATAGCACCACGGTTAACTACCATTCAAGAATGCCACATAGGAAATCAACCAAGTTCAAATGGGTATTACCAGTCTGACTAGGGTAGGGGCATTACATTCTCCCCCCCTAGGCTCTGACTTACTCCTGGAAGTCGCAAAGCTAAGCGAAAGTCCTGCAACACTTATTAGTCCTTAAACTCAATTAACAATTATCAATTTGCACAAACAACTATTTTGCCATCATCTTAGAACATTATTCATAAATCCTCTACGAGTGTCATCATTCATTAACAAAATGCATCTAACATCATTCACATCTTAGAATATTCTAGAATTTACACACAACCATGGTAGAGAAACAAGAATTTTCCCTTCTTATTACACCAAATTAAAGCAATTAAAATACATATAGACACAGTTATCATACTCATTTATCAAACATGACAAGAAAATATGCTCTCAAGGTCAATTTCTTTCACCAATTCATCTCTTTCACAAAATTTTATCGCATAGAACTAGCTCCAAATATCAATTTCTACAGCCAAGTTAACTTCCGTCAAATAAGAGCAACGTAAAAACTCATTTGTTTACACTTTTCAGACATACAAGAACCTTTCCAATGACTATGCCCCATAACATAGTGACAAGTTAATACCATTTATTCCATTATTGCACATAATATCCATTCACAAGACTGGTTTGCACAACACAATAGGCCACATGTGAGCATGTCTAATGCTCGGTCAAAGGTAACATATATGATCCACATCTCTATGCCTACTCTCAGAATAAATACATGATCAACAAATGTCCAACATCTCACTCGAGGGCTTGATGGTGCTAGGGTACACCATAGCGGTGCTACCTTCCATACAAGTCCCTCATGAGTATCCCTTGTTGTGTAAGGTGTTTAGCCTCCAAGAGATAGTCACCACTCATAGGTAGGTAGTGGATCCTAGCTATTTCCACAGCCTCACATACCTCCATCCTTAAGGTTCCCTGCATCTACTTCCTCGTATACACTCATCCAAGACCGTCTCCTACGTTCTTGGAGAGGAATTCACATTGCAACACAAGACCAGCATACGAAAACAACAAGGATAAACCGGTTTAGCCACCAAAGTACAAAAGAGTAAAGATAATAATTGTCAATTCCAACAATAAGACAAGAAAATAATTTCCGGATTTGCAACATCAAATCAAGTAAGATCAAGATTGCAAGATCGTGGCTAAACTGTTAAGGTCAAAGTAAAATAAATTGCTGGCTCACAAGGAAATAAATAAATAAATAAAAGAAAATCATAAGTGCACATTACATCACTACGTGACTAGTAGCTAGCCACCAACGAGGAAGGAAGGAACAATCGTCTAGCTATCCTAGTAGCTCATCATGTGGTGTGGCCAAGTCACACATCCGCATGGCATGGCAGTGTGCACCTCAGCATCACCCCGCATCACGTCGTCACGTGGCATGGCTCTACCCTACACCTAGCAGTAGGCCGCATGGAAATGTCTACTACATCCCACATCGTGTCTCAGCACGGCATGGAAATACTCCAAGTGGACAAGCACGCAATGGACGTATCCCGCATGGCAGTGTACCCCGCGGATAAGGTACACACCGGTCACACTCTGCATAGTGATGTTCCTCTCAGGATACTCGCCGTAAGCCAGAGGTATACATGGCTAAGGTCTACCCACAAGTCTACCAACACTAGTTAGTTGGCAACTTATGTAAGAAAATAGTATGCCTCTCATGAAGACAAGGCAACAAATGCTCTAATAGAATCCATCAATATGCTCAAAAACTGTCATCTATATGCTCAAAGTAAAGGATAGGAATTAGGCTGGCACACATGAACCTCGTGAATCGGTTCATCACAAGGGGAAGTATTGAGTACACCTGTGTTACAGTTTCATTACAAAACTATATTTTTCCTCAAAATAGGGGAGCTAAAGTCGCTTCGCGTCGACATTACTCGTATGCTTTTCATACTATTCAAGGAATGGTGACTTCTACTACTACCCCTTCACATACTGACTTATCAACAACCCGTGGGTTGGCACTCAGTAAGGAAACAATTAAGCAACATCACATAGATAGGTATGGTTTTCCATACTCATAAGCAAACATATTCCCCATGGTTGATTACTTCACCATCCCATGGGCACACAAAACAAGTATGGGTTTTCTCACAACACACAGAATAGCACCATTACTGGTTTAGTCACATTTACGGGGAGTACCTTACATTATGCTAACATATACTTAAGGGAAGTTTTAATTATGCTTTACTCATGAATCACCAAACAAAGTTTACTCTAGATACACATTTTGAAATTCTCAATAATCCAATTTTACACAGAAATTACATCATTCTGATATCTTCTCAATCTTCCCTAAGCATTTTCATTCACATTACTAACTATGCAATTTCCTTTTTTTTCCAAGGCAAAAAACTTTCCTCTTTCAATTAGAAGCCAAAGCAACATACAATTTCATATGCGTTGTAACAAAATTTCTTTCAAATCACTGCATTCTAAATGGTATTTCAAAAACAACAATTCCTATATTTTAAACAAGAGGAGGAAGAGGGTTGGAAAATCAACTATTTACTACGAATACACAAGAATTTCAAGATCACACCATATGCTCGGATATAAGTTTATCATTTGAGTTGCATGGTTCTCATTTTTCTATCTTTTAGGAAGGTGCCAAAACATCCTAACATGACTTTCCTAATCATTATTGTTGCACTATAATGTTCTAGTTTTCCGAACAAGGATTCAAGACAACCAAATTTTCTTTTGTAATACAAGTCTTCTTGAGAACAATCTCTATTCGTAATACAATACAATACAATACTACATCAAATCTAACATTGAAATTTCATAATACGACAAGGAGGTAAATGAAGAGCTATCTACTAGATATTACACAGTCAATGCATACAAATTAACAAGTCTTTCATTTATTCTTTTCAAAACATAATAAGACAATTACCCATATCCAAAGCAAGTTAAATGGTGCATCACTTAATAGGTCCTAATTCACACTAGTTGAATAAGCACATAAAACAATCTTTCGAGGAGCACATTAATACACTCCTGAAGCTACTACAACATGTCCTCTTTTGGTATTCCTTTCACAACAAACAATTTTTTTTTACAAAATCAACTATGCGCGTTTTATTGCACCTTACTTAAGATGGAATTTAATTATATTACTCCTACCAAGCACATGGAGAACCCTTTAATGCAAACATACCATTTTCTATTATTAACCAAAAATTAACTCCCAAACCAATCCCTTTCACAATTTAAAACACAAAACGTTATGAGGCTGCTCAAGATATATCATCCTCTCTCTTGCAATAAGAAAACTTAAATAAGAGATAACTACACATATCAATTCCTTTTAATTTACTAGAGAGAGAAAAGAAGATGAGTCATAATCACTCAATGTACTACATAATAAGCATTAACATTTTCCATACTAGTCTTTCAAGTGGACAATCATTAAAATCAATCAATACCATAAACAAGCACATTTCATACTTTTAGATTCAAGATATTACCAATCAACCCAGATGGATTAGTCAAAAGAGAAACAAATCAAGAATGATGGTACATATGACTCCCTTTCAAGGTAAGAGAAATCGTAGACCAAGACTTCAATAAGTAGACAAAACACCTATAATTATTCCCAAAACACCCACATCAATAAGGTGGAAACAAGGTGTGAACACACACGTTACACACAAGCAGGGGTTGATAAATCACACCCTCACATCAAGGTGGACGAGCATACAACATAAGGTAGACACACACACACTAACTAAGGGCACAAGCGAAACCAGAGATCCCAGTGTTGCAACATGGGCTCTGATACCAAGTGTAATGCCCCGCCAGGAAACCCCAAAGGGTTTAAGTTAAAAACACTCAAATAGAGTGTAAATATTTTTTTTTTTATAATATTAATTAAGAGTATAACTAATAAGTTACAACATTAAGATAATTAGGAGTCATCTAAAACTTAGATACCACAGCGGAAGGCTAGACTAACCTAAGGAGTTTCCCAACGCGATTACATAACCTTACACCTAACTCAACTTGCGTCAGTAGATCCAATAAGCTGGATAACTTAATTACGAGAAAATGCATAAGACTTGATCAAACATATGTTCAATGATTTGACATCTTATAATTTTAGGAAGCGTTCATTTACCTTATGTTTTGGGGTTAGGGTTTGGCGGGCGGAGGAGCCAAAGCTCGGCTCCCGCCACCGCCCCCTTCCCCATTTTTCCCTTACCCCTGTGCTCCCGTGGCTCCGCAGGGTATCCCCTACGTCCACAGTGGGCCGCAGGGAATCCCTACGTCCACTGTGGCCGCAGGGTAAAACCTACGACCACGGCATCCGCAGGGAGACCCTGCGTCCACGGCGGCCCGCAGGGAACCCTTGTGCCTACAGTATGGTAGCGAGGGGACTGTGGGGTTTCCGCACCTTCCGGATTGGGAGGTGGGCCCCGCAGTGCCCCCAATTTTATTTTAGTTTTTATTTTAATTTTAGTTTTTTTTTTTGTAAGATTCCTAGTTTAAAACTAAAACATTTTTAAATGAGGGTATTGAACGAAAATGCATACACAGTCACAGCCCTTTTTTTTTGTATTTCTAGAATGTATAAGCAAAGATTGGGGAAGATTTTCTCCCTTTCAAAATATCCAAGTAGCCATGTCAAAACTTGAATTCCAAGAACAAACAAGCTTCCAAAACTAAAACTAAAACTTAATGACATTCATGGACATGAACATTTCTTTTTCTAGCATTTCATGGAGATCTTTCAACTCCTTTTTTTTTGATCCAACAAATACACAAGAGGGTGGGTTGGGATCCTACCTCCAAACGCATTCCGAGAAGAGCTTTTGACGAAGAGCTCCACCTGCAACTCCAAGCAAATCCCCCATTTTTCCAAAAAATTTTCCCATCCCCATTTTTTTCTTTTTTTCCTTTTTCAAAAAAGATGACCAAAAGAAAGAACCCCCCAAAAACATTTCCAAAACTAGGTTACAATGAGAAACCCTATTTTTGCCCTAATTTTCAATTTCAAATTTTAGGTATTTATTTTTAAAATAAAATGAATGAAAATGAAAATGGAAGTCATTCCTTTCCATTATTTATTACATCTTATTCGCTTTCCTTATTAAAATTAAAATGCTTCTATTTCTTATTGAGTTTTAAATTTTAATTTCTCAATATAAATTTTAGGCCTACTTCCAATTTCGAAACTATTGACCGGGTAAGGCGTTTTGATAAATTTAATTTTCTAAAAATCAATCTTTTATACTATATCAACTTTTAAAAAAAAAGAATAATTTCCTTTAAATAATAAATTTCTCCCTTTCTCTTCCAAAATACGAAAATGATTAATTTATTTCTATTTTCCCAAATGACTTAAATCTTTCCTTTTTAAAACGCATAGCTCATTAAATTCGTTATTATTAAATTTATCTATTAAATTGACTCGCTATAACATAATAAAGTGACCTTTTTAAATGAATGACTAATCTAATGCAAGAGTCTTATTTATTCTAATTCTCAACTACAAATGCGTAAATGAGCACACTAATCCAAGTTAAATACCTTAAGCTTGCTACATTAATAATTAAAGCAATCTCTTTTTTTTTAAATTAATGATTATTCATATAAAAGAAACTTCCTATTTTAAATTTCCAAAATACTAGTGCGTACTTCTATTAAATTGAATTGAATATTTGGGATAACAAACTCCACTTACCCCGCGCTAGGCACGCAAACTGAGGAAGTCCACCAAATCACCCGACACGCAACCCAACAAAAAGAAAGCCCCATGAACCACACATGTGATGCTCACCTGACCATGGCTAAGACAAGACAAGAGTTTTATAACCACCAAATCCGAATTCTAAGGATGAAGGAGGCATACTCAACCCTGTAAATCCCAAAGAAGATGAACCTCGCCCTAGGCGGTGTTGTACCTGCAATCTCCTGCACCCATGAATTCATGCAAGCATACATATACATATACATATTCAATGAAGGTGTTAGCTCGAGATTTATCACAAGAGTTAGGAAACAATTACATATACATAAGAATCGATGGAAAAGCACAATAATAGGTATGCATGATTATTTATATTATCTAAACTACACATAGCACCACGGTTAACCTACCATTGAAGAATGCCACATAGGAAATCAACCAAGTTCAAACGGGTATTACCAGTCTGACTAGGGTAGGGGCATTACAGGTAAATTGAAAAATATCAGCAAAATGTATAACACACTATCAGATGATGACAAAGATAAAGTAGAGAACAATGTAATTTTGCACTTAGATATTTTTAAGAAATTTTTGATGCAAGTTGTTGATGAAATACTAACAGATCTCTACAAAAGACTTGAAGCTAGGAGAGTAGGTATTATTGAACTTGATAAGAAAATAAAAATTGAAAAATTACTTGTTGTACATCCTGTCAACTCACCTAATGAGATAGATAAATTGATCTCAGAAGCTAACCGGTCAGTATTTTCAACTGCTCACCGACATGTAGCACTAATGACAGGGAGAGTAAATGAGGTAATAGAAGAAACAACTAATGCATGGGATATATTCCATGTAGAGAAGGAAAAGCAAGAAGAGTATCGAAGCCCCAAACCCATCAAGGTATATCAAAAGGATAAGGGAAAAGGTAAGGTTGGTGGACCACCCAGAATAAAAATAATAGACAACTTATCCCCACCACCTCTAGATACTCCACCGATAGTTACCACTGACAATCAACCAGCTAGTGAGAGTATGGACATACCACATGAGGACACAAATCCTGATTTTGAGGTGTTATATACAATGAACATTGACACTCAAAAAGTCAATATTGTGGTAGATAAGGATTCAACATGGAAAATAGATGTGGCAAATGAGCCACCAGCAACAGATAGCACAGAAGGTAATCTGACAGGTGACAACACCGAGAAATAGGCTCCCTCACAACAACAAGTTCATGCAAAGAAAGTACCACTGACAATAGCTGAGCAATCCAAACCTTTGTTTAAAGAAATGCAAACACAAACTGACCTACCAGAGGTCACCACAAGCAAAGAAATTTCTCCCACTGGCGGAATATAGATTGTTGATTCTTCCATTGGAGAAATCCGACCAACAAATGTGACAAAAGTTCTTTTTGATTCTATCAAGAAGATAACAAAGTGTAGTTCACAAGCATACAAAGAAATCGATGACACAATTCCAATTTTAAAAATGATAGTACCCAAATGTAATGTGGATAATAAAGATTCTTTGAATCAACTTGACACATTGTCTAAGTATATTACTGACAACATTGTGACAGTTGAACAATTAAATAAGGAAGCATTCCAAGAGAGACTAGAGAAGGAAAAACACAAATTCTTTGAAGAGGAAATAAAGAAGTGCATGAGACAATTTGACACTCTTTTATCGGCACTATGTAATACACTAAAAGAATTTAAAACTTTGTATAGAGATACATGCAAAACAAACTTCTTGATAGTAGATATAGACAAGAAGATCAACAAGGTACAGGAAGACATAAATCAACTAGCTGATAATTTCATTAATTCATCTGAACCATTATCAGTTTTTGAGCAGAAAATAATAGGTTTTGAGGAGGAACTTCTGAAGTTGGAAAGAGAAAAGGAAAGAATAAAAGGAAAGGAAAAAGATCTAAAATGGAGACTTAGTCCAAAATTGGACTACCTTGCCTCCTTAAGAAAAGAGATATCTGAGGCTTTAATTCAAGGATAGAAAACACCAGAACAACAAACACAACACCTCACTAGTACAATTTAGAGGATAGAGGCCGCATTAAAGGACAGTGAACGGTTCACTCAGAGCTTGAATCTGGTATTGGCAGACCTTTTTTAGATTGTAACCAACCAGTTACAAGGATGAAGCTGGAAACCACACTCAATTGATGCTTTGACAACCTTTGTCATTGATGCCAAAGGGGGAGTAGTGGAAATGAGAAAAATTATCAGCAAATGGATCATCAGCTCAGGGGGAGCACATATTTTTTTTGGTACACAATTTTTGGTAAGACAATTTTGGCAGATTCTTTTTGGATGACAATTTTTGGATTTTTCTCATGAGTGTTGCCATCAATGCCAAAGGGGGAGATTGTTGGCAAATGCACACTCCAATGAGATATTGTAGGTGATTGAAGGTTTTGTCATTGATGGCAACCTTGCAATCCTATGACATCGACAAGACAATTTACCGACACCAGCAATGACAGACTCTACACCGGCAAGACAATTTATCGGCACTAGCAACAACAGACTCTACACCAGTACATAGAACACCGACAGTGAAAGGAAGTATACTAGCACCTAGGATGATAGGAGTTTTGTTTATAACATATTTTGAAATTAATTGTAAAATCATTATAAGCCAACTTGGCAAGTTGTAAAATGACTCATATATGTATGAGATCATTATAGAACATTTTGTAAGGAAGTAGATAGGCAAAATAAGGTAGACCTATTATGTGAATTATAGGTTAAGGGTTTATGTATTAAGCAGAGCTAAAACCGGTAATGGATCTGGCATAGTAGATGCTATTTTGAAGCAGTACAAGACATTGGATTTGCATAATCCATTTTGTAAGTCAGTGAGACTTCCCATTTTGTAATTGAGTAGTGAGCTCTAGGCACTTGGCCTTCCTACATGTGTAGGCCCCTATTGTAGCAGTAATATTCTCTTATTGGCCAGGAAGTGAATATTGTGGGTCACAAATCCCACCAAGGTTTTTCCCACACCGGGTTTCCTCATTAAATACTATGTTATGGTGTGCTTTTCATGTGGTTGATGTTATCTCTATTTATTGCATTACTTTTTGTTTACTGGTATACAATACTGATATGCTATACATGTTTTAAGTTAAGAAAATTATCAAACCAGCTAGATACTGATTCACCCCCCCTCTCAGTATCTTTGGGAATCCTAACAAAAATATGTTCCTTTTTGTTTTCTTTGTAGTTTCAGTTTTCTTTCTGTGTGTCTTGGTTTTGGCTCATCAGATCTTGTAGAGTTGGATTCTACTTGAAGACTTGATCATATTTCTTACTTTCAACTGCATCTCATTTGGATCACTTTCCGGCAAGATATCACTACTAGTTTCCATGATAGTTTCTTGTTACCAGTTGTTCCTTTGTTACTGGTTGCCTGAGACCTATTCTGCTGATCTACCAGAACCTATTATGAAGCTTGCAGAGCCTTGAACATTTATTTCAATGTTTCTTAGCATGTGGCTGACCTTCTATGTTTTATCCTTTGGATTTTCTATAGGAATTTCTTTTCAGAGGCCGACCTTGTTCATTTTGCTTTTTAGGTATTATTCTTCAGGTTTGGATCCCTTTTGGGCCGACTGGATCCTTTGGATCGATATATATAATTGTAATCATGCTTTAGAATGTAATAAATTAGAATCAATTAGAGTATCGGATATATAGACTCTTCCTAGAAGATAGATCTTTCGATTCAAGGTCCTGGTTGTGACCTATTCTACCAGGCTTGTGTGCCGGTATGTTGCAACCCAATTGTTATCGGTTAGATGTAATCAAATTTCATGCAGTAAAACTATCCGTTCTGCATTGCCTCCATCATATATGTGTGTTTTCATTGTGTTTACTCTTGCCGATCGGTCTAGACTGATCTCCTTGAGGTCCCTCCTCACCGGTGACTGCTTCATGTTCTTCTTCTATTAATTCTTTGGATTTCTTTGACTAGATCTAGATCTTTCTCCTTTCTTGTAATCCCCACCAAAATACCCTAGAGAAACTAAGCATCTAATATACTAAATGGAGATAAAAAAGTTTAACATCTAATGCTACACATCATATCATCTATACAATATGAATCAACCTTCACTATCATTTAAGCATAAACACCAACCATTTCACATAAGTTCAGTAACCAAATACGCAAGTGGAATCAACATCACAATCATTACAACTATCTCTCTAGGGACCCTGAATGTCATTATTTATTACAACTATCATAAGCAATAAAATTCTACTCACTTGATTACCACACTCATCATCAATAAATCCTTAATCTTAAATAAATACAACTCATATACTTCCTTTCATCATGATATGCATTCTACTTGATTATTTAACCATTATGAGATGCCTCTACACTATCATCCAACTAACATGATATTCTTACTTTTTCAATGCAAGACTAATCCCTTTTCTTAAGTTCATTTTATAACCAAATCCAAATGTACTTAAACCCTTAACCATTTCCTAGCTACATGATCTTTATCCATCTATAATGATAATGAAATATCTAATGCATAAACATAGTCATCTTATCCACGCCACTCATGCATCTAAATTTCTAATATGATCAACTTTCTTTAACATAAGTTCCAAATGCATAATACAAGAATCCTAATGCTTTCCTTAGATACATGTCATACATATTCTCCTATCTTTCCAATGAAATCACATGAATTCCATCATTACGTAACATGATATTAACTAACAACCACAATTCCTACATTATAAGCATTCCATTCTCTTAAGGCTCTTTCACACATTAATCTACATCCTAAATGATAACCATGAAATTTATTTCTAAACTATGAATAATAACATAAATAAATTCCCTTTCAAATATAAATATATTACAAAGATGTAATTTTCATGAAACTATTTACTTTCATTATACAAGATCATCACCATATATCTCATAGTCTCATTATTACAAATCATGTTATAATCCTAAGATACCAACTACAATATAATTACAATTACAATCATATGAATAATACATCATGAGCATGGCTCTTCCTAATACATCTACATATTTACATAATAATACATTACATGAATCCCAGATATCTATTATATAAATTTTCTACAAGAAACATCAATAACTGCTACAATGATGAATAATCTACATCCACGCATGAAGAATCCAAGAGAATATCCCAATGGTTGAAAAGCACCAACCACTCGACCATGTGGAACCAAAGGAACCACCCCCCATGCTAGGAGATGACACATGGTCCCAATTCACACTCTAGACCTAAGCTAGAACCTAACAACCAAGGAGACTAAACAATACAAGGACTCTCAAGCAGGGACGAACCACAAGCAACCACAAGAAGAAACTCCCAAAGGCTTTCTAATCATCAAATCATAAATGCAAATCAACAATGGGACACATGTAGGAGTGGAGTGTCATCACATGCCATCCTCTAACATAGTGAATACAATATCACAAGATACTATCCTGATGGACATGTGGAGCCATCTCAACCTATGGGAGACCAGGGGAGGTTGACTTGCCATCGCAATGGCCTTCCCATGCCTATCCAAAAACATCCTCCCTAAGATCAAGTCATGGGGCTCACAACTATTAATTATCTTTATTAGTAAATCAAATTACCCATCCCATTAATTCATTATTAATGTTATCACTTGTTTACAATCATGGTAAACTTCTAATGCACCTTGGTGGTCTAGACTTCATGTATCCTTACTAGGAACCTCATGCAAGCCTATCTCTCATGACCTCAGTCATCACAAGGAATCCCACTCCCCCTAACATGGACCCAAACAATGATAAAAATTGAGAGGATCTAATCCAATATGCAAATATGAAATCTATAAGAATCATCATGTAGCCATAACACATACATGAGCATCCAAAGACTAGCTCATCAAGGATTCCAACAATGAGCCTCTTATCAAAATAACACATCAAAGGCCACTTAAGGCAATCAAATCTGCTACAAATAAGAAATGAAAGCTACAACAAGTCACATTCACTTGCTGGTACAACAATAATAGAGAAGCACTCACAATCATGGCTGATCAACATGGAGCAAAACTCAAGATCCCATTGGACATAAGGAACATCAACTTACCAAGGTGGAAAAACCACATAAAAGCATCAAAACTAATCAAATCCAATATTGGAAAACATCAAAAGACCTTCATACACAGCCTCTGGTACAAGTACAAATCAAAAAAGTACAACACAAACTGACCAAATTGAGAAAAACACTGACATAACACAAACTAGCACATATGACCAATTCTGAGGTGCATATGATCAATCCTGTTGTGCATATGATTAGTCATGTTGCACATATGATCAATCCTATTGTGCATATGATTAGTCTTGTTGTGCATATGATCAGTGTTGTTGAGCATATGATCATTGTAATTGCACATATGATCAATTCTATTGCGCATATGATCAATTATGTTGTGCATATAAGATAGAACCAAAAGTCATGGAAAATAACTAAGTTATGAATCCAAAATAAAAATTACACAAATACTTCAAGTCCAAAAACCAAGAACAATAGAGACGCCCAGAAAATGCTAATAAGAAGGTGTAAACAAGACAAAATAACATAGAGTATAAAGAAAGAATTCCTCATTCAAAGATTCACATCTTTATACACAAATTTCATAGATTGAATCACACAGAATGCCCCTTACGGCTAAATAACTCAATAAAAAGGGATACTAGCAAAAATAAAATCCAAGGAAAAGATTATTCATTAAAACAAATATACATATATATTGCAATGGTGAATCTTCTGTTAAGTTTTCTCTTATGGCAAAGCCAGACCAAGAAAAATCACAGGACAACCCCAACATTTCCAGTATCGTCTAAGCACACTAAGGCATTCACAAAATGCAAAAATCATTCCAAATACAAGGGAGAAGCAAGATTTCAATCATAATGAAAAATGTATAGAGCCGTGCGTTCACGGGAAAAAACAAATACCCAAAATAATATTTTTCATACTCTATAATTTAACCTTATAAAATATTTCACTTTAGACTATAGTCCAACTATACAAAATATTATTTCCCCAAAATAAACCCACACACAGACATTTTATAGACATGACGAAAACACAAGTTTGAAAAATAAAGACTTCAAAGATAGGCCTCCAACTTGGATTAGAAGTGATGGAAGAAGGCTGATGAAGTGCCCACTAAAATTCCAACAAGCTTTCAAAGCCAAATCTAAAAGCCAAAGATTGCAGAAGAAGAATGAAGAAGGTAACCCGATGACATATGTAGCCACCCAATAAAAAGCATATCAAAAGCTAAAACCCTAACCTCAAAGTCAACCAATCAAAATATTCCTTTTGGGAATATATTTTACCTACCCACTTTAGAATATATTTTTATTCCTCATTTCAAATTCAACCAATGACAATAAAAGGTAGGTGGGATCAAATATAAAACATATTTACAAATATATAAGTGGGATATGCTATATTTTATTTTAAGGTATTTATCCACCCCATACAAAATAATAGACAAACTATATTAATAAGCTATAAATTAAATAATCCAAATAGTGATTAATAAATAAATAACCCAAGGCTAATAAAATAAATAACCACAATAAATAATATTCAACATTTAGGTTAAAAAACAATAAATAAATAATTAAATGACCAATATTAATTAAACAATAAATAAATAAACATTAAATATTAAATAAATAATAAATGATTAGACATTAAATCACAAATAAATAATTAAACATTAATCCTCAAAAAATTAAATAATCAGAATACCAATAATCCAATAGTTAGATATTAATAGTTATATAATTGCATATTAGTTAATAAAAAAAATCAATAAACATAGCATACTCACAAAACCACAACTCACTGACTGACATGGCGAATTACGCCAAGACATTGATGAGTCAAGGTGAACAACTTAGACCTAGAGTATGTGGAGGGAACTCATGCCATCTCCGAATCACATGCCATTGGGATTTAAAGAAACGCTTAGACTTGTGGAGTCAGGTGGAGTCGATGTCTGGTACCTGCAAATCCTACAACCACAAAGAAACAATACAACATATATATATCATAACAGGCAAGTGATAGGGAATCGTAATGGCACATCCTGCTCAAAATGAGTGATATAACATTGTCCCTCTCACAAAGACAATCATACAATGATCAAACACGTTTCCTAATCAACTCATCATATGTAATCATGAACTAGGGTTAGTGTAATCATAATAGCATCAAATCCATGAGCAATATAAACTATCAATAATCCATCAACTCAGTAATGCATATAGAATCCATCAAGCATATATGATCCATTTGATGGTCAATAGAAATGGCCTAGCAAAATTTTTGTGCCTTAGCTAATCTGTTGGTTTTCTATGTCTTATCTTGCTCTTTTTCCCTTGTGTTTTAGGCTTTGGGTTTAGCGTTTATTTTAATTTTTTCTAAAGTCTTGATAAGATCTCCTAAACTTGTTTTAAACTCGCATTACCTTTTTGTTTTAGCCTGAGGGTTTTAGTATGTTGGTGGGGCCTTTCTCTGTGTCCTACGCATTTATTAAGTGAGCAGGTCTTTGTTTTCCTAAAGTATTCATTTTTATTTTCCTAGGTGGGTCCTTTTTCTTATTCTAGCTGATATATTTGTATTAACTGCTAGGTTAGTAATGTTCCCATTATCCGCACATGCTGAAATTAGTGAAGATATTTTAATCATAACTGGGAAACTTGCTCAGTCGCTAAGTGATTGAAGGGAGTGCACACTGGGGTTAGCAGTATAAATTTTAGATAGATCTAATGGTTCTCGCTACCCAGTAATAAAATTTTTATGAAACTTAATGATCACGATATTGCGAGATGATGCCACATGTCTTGGGCAGGCCAAAGAGAAGTTGAATGGTGGGGCCGCTAAAAGACATGAGAAGGATGATGAGATGGAAGTGTTGCGTCATACTTTTAATGTCACCATCTGCCACAAGGGATGGTCAATGTCAGATTGACTAATATAGATCGCGCGATGTGCCACCATGGATGGAATCAACAGTCTAATTTCAAACTTGGTTCAAATATGAATTTGAGTCATTTTCCATTTGCGCGAGCAGTAATGATGAATGATATGATGACGTCTGATTTGAGAATAGAAATAAATGCCTTTTCAGAATTATCTTGATTCACAAAGAAATCCAGAGAAAGCAGAAGGCGATTTTAGAGCCGAAGGAGTTTTGAGCGAGCTATCTTAGTGTGAAATTATGCTTTCTCTAGTGTTTTTAAATCCGTAAGTTGATTGTCTTCCTCTCTGTATTTTAAAGCTAAATAGTATAAGCTGTGTGAATTTTCTAGTAAAGGAATTTAAGATTGTTGTGAGGTTTTGAAGTCTTAGCTCAGGGAGTTTGTTAATTTTCCATTTTTATGTTGGAATTGTCGGTTCTTGGTTAAACTTTGGTTTCCTTTTCCCCGTTTGTTGACAATTGTTGAGAAATCCCTAGTTAGATAAAATGCCTCCCTCACGAAACCACTCTAGGCAGACTGAATATTTGAAGAGAAAATTGTATGATGATTTTCTAGACCAGTTGAGACCATCAACAAATGACAAATTTCAGGGGATAAAACTTATTCAAGGAAGAACCCTAAGAGAAGGGTTAGTTGATAAAGCATATGTAATTTCAGATGCTAGGGTACCTATGATTGGGGTAAATATCTTTGAATTATGGTATGGGAAAAGAAATTTGTATTCTCCACTCTCAAGTGCATGGCAATATCACCTAGGCAAGCTGGTGGTGCCTAACATCTTCATGGATGTCAACCTTCTTAGGGCAGTGGCAGATAGATATGACACTATTTCTAGGGTAATAAGGGGAAATGATGGGGAGGTCTTATTGATAATCTGAAGAGAAAAATTCTATGAAGTTTTTGACCTATATGAACCTTCTGCTACACTGATTCTAGTAGATCTGAATGAAATAAAGGAGGAATATCACAGAACAAAGGGTTTTGTTAGATCAAATCTTCTCCCTGCCCACTTGGCAAAAGCAGGAAGCACACCTTACCATATTTGCCCAAATTTAGTCGAGCCTTTTCCGATTAGTGCTTTTGCTAAGTATTTATAGGCTACCTTTTTCTCTCTGTGTTAGGTTTTAGGTTTTAACCCTTCCATAGTTACGCCACTTGATTTCATGTTTATGGCTATTCATATTCAACACTCAGACTTTTTTGTGATTTTTAATTTTGCTCCTTATCTTGAAGATAAGATTCATGAGGGATTGTTGGATATTAAGAAAAATGAATTGAACACTAATTTTTATTGGTATTGATTGCTGATGCATATGTTCTTATTCAAGAATTCAAATTATTTTGAAGGTACCATGGATCTCAGAAAGACAATTAATAATGTTGAGATAATGGTACAGTTATGGAGTATGGACATGTCATGGGATAGGCCAAAAGCTAGTTTTGCAAGGTTTGATAATGGTTTTTCTTCCAAATTAAGGCAGTGATTGATAGTTAATCCACTAAGAATCCCTACAGTTACATGATTTCTTGAGACCAAATGAAAGGCTGGCAATCTTGCGAATTGATCATAATTGGGGTGATATCACTCCTTACCCGGTTTGCACTATGATTAGAGTTTATGGCTTCCCAAGGCAGCCTCATGTATTACCATTCAATGTCCCATTAAGACTTGGATTTGATGAAGTAATTTGGCAAATTGGTTGTATCCAGGATAAGGATTTGAAGGGTAGGGGAAAAGGAACTATCTTCTCTGATTAAACTATTATCCCCTACTTTGGAATCTAGAAAGGAGGGTATTTGCATTTTGACAACTTTTCACACCATATTACTCGGGAGTTAGTGTAGCTAGGAACAGTGACCCAGATGGGTTCTATAACATTTTTTGACAAAGAATAAAAGGAATTGCACTGCCCCATGAACACCACTTCCCTGAAGATATAATAAAAAATGAGTTTGATTTTTTCGCTCAGGATTGGAAGAAGGAGAAGTGGATAGCTTTCAAGAAACTATGGATGGATCCAAATTATGATCCATTGAGATCCTTCAACCCTTTCTCTACTAAAGTTGATTTTGTTGTGAATAATTTTGATGAGTTAATTCTTGCTTTGAAATAGAAGAGAACAAAGCTTGAGGAAATTCATGGCAGGTAGATTGAGAAGAGGAGTGTACAATAACTTACACCCTTTCCACCTGATGATACAACTTTCATTCAACAATTGAGGATGAATTAACCTAGGGTGCCTCCTCCTTTACCTCACAAAATAGATGGATTAGAGGAGAATTGACCTATTTATGAGCCTCCTCCAAAGGGAAGGAAAGAAAATAATGAGAGAAGAACCAGCCTCAGGGATGCAGGTTAGACCTTTGAAAGGAATCCAGATCATTGATATAGAGGATTCAAATAGAAACCCCTCACCACCACATATCCCCTTTTCACCTCTAGTACAATCTAAAGAATAAGAAGGAGATCGGGGAATTGAAGAGCCATATGATGAAGAACTATGGAAATTATAAATGCAGAAATGCAAAATGGTATTCCTCCTGTACCACATACTCTATAATTTGAGATCACTCCTCTAGACATTCAAGGAAGAGCATTCAGGGATGCTAGAAAAGAGGCATGCGAGAAATTTCTTGAAGATGAAGCTTTTCTTAAGAGCCTGACTTTCCTTCAAATGATGTGGAAAGTGAAAGTTGATGAGTACAGGAAGAGAAGTGTCGAGAGAATGGCCCAGAGGTCGGATAGCTCTGACAATGAAAATCAGGAAGAGGTCAAGACTGAGATGATATAAGAATTCAAAGTAATCATGCTAGATGAAGGTAGAAAGATTGTAAACCAGGCTGATATCTTGATTCTACTTGAATGAGATATAGTTGATGCAGTGGCATTTGATAAAATCAAAAAAGAAAGAGGCCAACAATTTGGCTTAGAAGAGGAAGAAAGGTTAGCATTCAAGGGATCAAACTTTATAGATGATCATGCAAACTTAGCAATATGGTCAATCTAACAAGAGCCTAGGAGGCCTAATGTCAGTGATATAAATCTAAATTTGAAAGGAGGCCTCATCATAAAGAGAGCTTCTGATACATCAAGTGTCGAAGCTACAAAGTTGGTTGTTGATACAGCCAAGTTTTCTCATGAAACTGCAAAGAGAGAGGCTAAGAAGAAGCAAGAGTTAATGAATAAGTTTGAAAATATTTTTAATGATTATAATATAGTTCAACAAAAATATATGGAACTACAAAAAAAAGTATAGCTTCTTGAGTAGAGACAACTAGGAGCATCTTCTTCAGCCCTTGCCATTGCATCAGTCCCATCAACATCCAAGTCCCCACCAGTCTCACATACAAGTACAACAACTCAGTTAGATAGTGAGACTAATGCTCCTATAATATCGCTAGTTACTTATATCGATGATGAGCCTAGACCCACATGATCTACTGACCCAACTAGAGCTCAAATTTTAGAAAGGATTGATGAGTGGAGAAAAAGCTAAAGGAGTCAGAGGATCAATCTGCTAGTAAGCATAGTGAAATAGTTAGCTTTGTTTTGATTCACTTAAATGAAAAAGTAAATAGGGATAGTGTGCATTCTTTATATTCTTTACTATTTAATGCTATTCATATTTTTTATAGAGACAAAGAGGTAGCAATCTCATTATTCACAAAGTGGTTACAGAGGGAAAATGGGCTTATAATAATTTCCATGGCCTCAAAATACCACATTGACAAGCCACTAACACTTCAGGCCACCTACCTATTGGTATAATCAATGCAAGAGGCCCAAATGTTTCCAGATAATATAGAGAGAAAGATAAGAGAGATGATGAGATCTTTTAGTGAAATGAATGAGACATTTTTGCCCAGCATTGAAAATGAAAGTGGATTAATTAAAAATCTCTAGATATGGAAGGAAGAAGTAGAAAGATCTATTAATACTTAGGTGGATATGATCTGCGATGATTTGGATACTGGCATGCTGGAAGACAACATGGATAAAATAATACATACCAAATTGATTTTTGAAACTTTTAAAAGGGAGGCGAACCAAGTGGTGGTCAAATGTACTCCTTACATGACCAAGGCTGATGAGGTCATGGTTTTCAAATGGTCATCAGAAGAAGAATATACTGAGTGGGGAAATATGTACTTAAAGGAATGAATAAGGACATCAACTTGTTAGTTAGCTAACTATGTGATGTGGAATCCTAGTGGATGGTTTTGGTTCTACACAGTGGTTACTTTTTGGGACATGAGCAAATGAAGAAGTACGCCCTCCTCAAATCTTCATCGGCAGTAGTAAAAGGAAAAGGAAAAGCTTAAAGTGCTATGATGAATCGGTTACAAATATTTTGATCCTTTTTATGGCATTCCTTAAATAGAATCTTTTGTAACAAGTTTGTAGGTAATCGGTCATTTTCTGAATGGCGGATGTCCTTTTGGCCCATAGCTTGTTTTCTCCCTTATTATCTATAAAAGGGAATTCAAGGCCAAGAGACAGGGTTCCGAATTTGATCTTTGTACTTAGTATTTTTTAAAATCTTTCAGAGTTAGGTGGTTCCTGTAGCAATTATTAATAGAATGTGAGAAAGTGTAAGGATTTTCAGACATAAATAGATAAGAGTCTAAGGTTTGTGTTTTCTTGCAGGTGCTCGAGAGAATTACATGTATATGATTTTTGTGACAGAAAAAAATAACAAATTGAAAGGAAATATAATTCTTATTTAGTTCTCTCCATTGTGCAAATTAATTATCTTTTGAATGAAATGTGGACAAGGATTTCTTTCATTCAGTGCATTGTTATTGTGTATGTATTTTCTATTCTTGCTTTGATTTAAGGGATCAATTAAAATACTTGAACAAAATTACAGAACAATAGGACTTGTGCTTTGATTTGATAAGTAGTTTAAATTAGGGTTGCCAAGGGAAAATGATGTAAGGCAATGTTTTTTTTTTAAGCCTAAATGCTATTAGACTAAGTTCTATTATAGTTCATTTATGTATACCAAAATCAATCACCCAGTGGAAGAAGGCATTGATCATAGTCTGTTATGAATCCTTATAATTATTTATGTAATCTGTTCACCTATGTTTGTTGCATAATTATTTACAATAAAAAGGCACAATATCTTATATGTATTGTTGTATGTTTTCTCCATCTCAAAGCTCCATCTGGGTTGAGGATCACTGGAGGATTAGCCATACTTGAGAATTCTCCCTATTTTTGAGCATGTGTTTGAGATTTTCTGCTTAAATTTGATGAAAGTATAAGTATGGAATAAAGATTATAAATTCATCAAAGGATTACCCTCCACGGTTTTGCAGAGCCTAAAGTGTAGATGGATTTTTTAAATCCTTTTCATATGTTAGTCCAAGTCCTTGAAGATTTTAAATAGTCAGAGATGGCTCCTCTAATAAATCTTAAGAACCAACTTGGTTTCTGCCTACTTATAGTGTAAACCCCATTTTGGGGCACCAACACCATCAAACACATATATCCATCAAATCACATGATCAATAATGATAGCATCATCATCCATATAAATCATCAAAATAACATATGTCCAAATAATGTCTAGCATGATAGTGAATAACTAAGACACACATATAATCATAATCCAAAACATCATAAATAATCTAGATAAGTATATCATGCATGAAATAAAAGTCAAGTCAAGCCAAGGAGGGACACTACATTTCTCATATTCGATACCTTGAGTATCATTAGGATTCTTTTGACTAGGAAACATCTCATCAAGCTTTGCTAACCTAACCAAGAACTTCTCCTTGTACTCATTTACAACATCAAGATAATATTTAATAAGAATGATCTTCCTTTCAAGATCTTCCTCATGTTGTCTAGAATCTTGTAGGTCAAGATTTAGTTTTCCATTCTCACTCTTAAGTCTACAACATCATTCAAATTTTTCTTTCAGGGACTGAGCAAGCTTTTCTTCATTCTTCTTCCTTTCTTCAATCTCTTTTGTCAATCTCATCACAATAGCTTCTATTTCATTCTTTTGGACTGTATTGTCTCTAACTAGTCTATCACATTCTTCTATCTTTTCCCTCAAGGATTCTTCATAAATGCTTTGACTTTCTTTCTACTTAAGCTAATCAAGAAGCTCCTATCTCTTTTCCATTGATTTGTTGAACTGATCCTTCAATGTTTCAATGTATTCTTCAGCATGTTTGAGATTTTCTTTCACTTGTCGGTTCTCATCTTGTGCATGATCAAGATATTAAAGAACAATAACCAACTTCTTTCTAAAACTACTAAAATCCATTGATTTACCTTCTCCAATCTTGCTCAAGTTGTTAGTCTTCCTTCAAGGAACTAGGCTTTGCTACCAATTGTTGGAATCAATGAACATTGAGAGAGGGGGTGAATTAGTGTTTTTCAACTTTCGATCTTATTAATTTGTTATTTAATCCACTTAATGCAAATGATTAAGAAGAATAAAAAAAGCACAATACACACAAAAGAACCATGAATACATTGAAAATCTGGTCAAGGGAAAAACCACGGTGGGATCCTACCCACAATAAAATGATACTCTATTAAAAGTATGTGTAAATGTTACATAGGATTGCACATGCATTCATACACACTGCCTAGAGCTCGTTGCTCAAATAACAAACATAGATACAACTTCAGAAGGGTCATTGCCTTACATAAGAGTTACAAAGGTAACATACATGAAAATGAACTATGAAATAGCATTTGCCAATGCCTAGAATAGTTTCGGTTAAGAAAAAAATACTATATCTTACTCAACTTTGTACAACTTCTTTGCTCTGATATTTTGCATCATACCAGAGAGAAAGTCTTCACCTTGTGCATGTGTAAATGCACACAATTTCTCACACACCACTTCCACACAACTACCGATCATAAATATGATCAAACCAATCACTCTTTTATATCCTCATTATCAAATTAAGTCACCTTTATGTTATCCCAAAAATACATAAGATGCAACATGAAGTGTGTTGCTCAAGTCAGCTCAATTCAATTAAAACAAATCATGCAGACCCAAAAAAAATGTCCACACACTTTTCACATGTCGACTCATCAACCTTGAACACATAAACACTCACCAAAATTGATCTGCAAGATCCGCATAATGCATTTCCACATGTTACCACTAATAACCACTATCTTTAAACCAAAAACCAATCAAGGAGATCTTACCATCCAAAACAAAACTTAACAACGAAGGCCACAAACATGGAATAAGGTAAATTGCATATCCACAATACATCTCCCAGATCTGCAAAGCAAAATACTCAACCAAAATAATACGCCAACAAAAACATTATACACTATTGGATACACTATTCTACTCAATGTACCTCACAAATACTCAATCAATCTTCTGGTATGGATGAATTATGACTTGCGGATAGGATATCTGGTACTGGTTGTCATCAATAATGATGTGGTTTACCTAGCTTGCTCACACTTCATCTAGTTGGTGTTTCTCAATTCCACCAACCTCTCCAAGTCTAGCTATGCTCCAAGACCTCCAAGTCCTTCTCAATCTCTTCTAGGGATTTCTCTTTGCCAATCTCAACATGTTTGCAACAAGTGTTTAGGTAGGAACCCAACCATTACCAAGTGACTTACATATGCTCAATTGTGCTATCTTGACAACTACTTGTCAAATTCACCCCCATACTATTGTGAGTCATTGTAGAGGTGTGGAGGTAGAAATTAACATGGAATGAATTCCATTTGGGTCCATTTGTGTTTTGCATTCATTATCTTTCCTACCGATTTCACCATTTTGCCTAGAAATAGGGCTACAAGGAATGAGCCCTTATAAGGCCTCCAAAATCCAGTTTTTGTGGGTTTTGAGGATAATGGTCCAAAAGACCCTACAAAAGGTTTATTTTTCTTCAAAAAATCTCCCAACCCTAAAATATTTTGGTGGTTTTTGTTTCCCAACTCGCTGTACAATGCCCTAACCCCAAAACGAGGGTTTGCTAGGGTTTCTAGGCCTCTTAACCGATAGTGACTGATCAATTTAGTGAAAGAAGCAACTAAAGGTCTTGTCAAGGCTTCTCCTTGTAATGGAAACTCTGTATGGACTTCATGGACCTCTCCAAATGATTTGGTTGTGGTTTTGTGTTCACCCCTGCACTATGCACTCAATATCCAGGTTGCTCCTGGACTTGCCTAGAACAAGGTGATAACCATGTCAATCTTCACTTCCACAACTTCTCCCTACATATATACACTATACAAGTTGTTGCCTTTCATTATCCAATAGGTTGTGATGGTAGCACAGAGGGGTTTCATGAAGCAACCATTTTACATGACATTGCTATTTACAAGCCAAAATTGGCTGATTGGAAACAAAACAATGAAAACACTAACACACACTAACTACAAACCTTGAAATGAAACAAATGACACTGAGAAACAACAAATAACTTCAATCAATAACTGGATCAATGGATTGAATCCATTATCATTCACATTTTATGCACAATAAGATCAAAACTGTGATAACAGTCCGAAAATGAGTAGTTTCAGATTGTTCATCTTACAAAATCAAACTTCCAACCTTGGTAACCATGCAAGAGGAGGTTTAAACATTCTTCCCCATGTGTGGAGGAATTATAGGGCATTGTGCTATCCCTAACTCCACCGCTAAGCACTTTTTAGGACAAAAGTTGTCATGACAACTTTTACAACTTTCCACATTTTGTGTTTCCAACCTAAGTAACCTATTTCAAGTCATTACTCATGACTTTTTAAGAATTCCTAAGACCATTCTAAATGTCTCTAATTCTTACACCAAGTTATGCCACTTTTGACAATCAAGAAGGCCAATTTCCTACTCAAACTAGCAACTATTCACAAAGTGCAAACCTAGGAAGAAAACCAACTCAACTAGGCCTACACTTGACTTAAATCAAACATCACACACACTTCTTGGACCAACCTGGAGTCCTTATTAGGAACCTAACTTGGCTAAGGTCAGTACAAGCCAAAATTGTGAAAGGACTATGAGCCTAAGTCGTAGGTGCTGCTGCACCATTCTCCCAAACAAAAGAAAACTAAGTCACCTCCTCGGGGACCAGATTCTGATCAATGCCTAAATTCTAAAACTCTTTCTCAAGAACCCATGTAGCTTTAGCATCATCCATACCCTGCCATTTGATTAGGTGCTCCCAATAGATTTGATGCCTTGTATTCTTAGCGATCCTTGAACTCAATACCTACTCAGCCTTTGGATTTGGTTTTGTTGGTAATTGAAGGTTGTTTGCATCATCTGATACCTCTGAGTGAGTGCAATCTGAACCTTGAATTGGTCCTTTGTAAGCAACTAAGTCTGCTATGTTGAAAACTGGTGACAATCGTATGTCACTAGGTAGGTCCACCTTGTATGCATTTTCTCCATACTTGGCTAGGATGGCACATGGACCCAACCTTCTCATTTGCAACTTGTTAGGTACTCCTTGTTGTAGCCTTGCTTTGTTTAGGTGCACCATGACAAGATCTCCTACTTGGAATTGTAGGTTCTTCCTTCTCTCATCAACCTTTTGCTTGATCTTACTTGTGTTCTCCTTCAATGCTTGCTTGACTGATTCATGTACCTCCTTCATTGAATGAGCAAAGTCTTATGCATATCCACTTCTTGTTGCTGCATTACCTAATTCTCTTAGATCCAATATGCCCCTTGGGTGAAGACCATAGACCACTTTAAAAGGGCTCTTGCTGGTGGTTCTATTTGTTGTGTCATTGCAAGCATATTGAGATTTTGATAGCACTTGATCCCATGTCTAACCATACTCTTTGGTAAGGCACCTCAATAAGTTCCTTAAGCTCCTATTAACCACTCCGGTCTACCCATATGTTTGAGGATTGCAGGCTGATCCAAAAGATAGGTTGGTGCCAAGATTTTGCCAAAGTGTTTTCCAAAAATGACTCATGGGTAAACCATGTTTTCTTATCACTTCCTTGAAGAACAAATGAGCTATTTGGAATGCATCATGAGTATTCTTGCAAGGTACAAAGTGGGCCATCTTACTAAATCTGTCCACAATGACATAAATGCTATCAAATCCCTGCTTTATCCTTGGTAAACCTACTACAAAGTCCATACTAATGCACTCCCAAGGTCTATTTGGTATGGGAAGTGGTTGGTATAAAATGGCATTTGAAGAAGTGCCCTTGGCCTTTTGACAAACAATACAAGTCTTCACATACTTTTTCACATCTTGATTCATCCTAGGCCAATAGTAATACTTCTGAACCAACTCTTGAGTCTTGTTGACTCCAAAATGACCACTAAGGCTGCCATTATGCTTCTCTTGTATGAGATTTTCTCTCATTGACCCTCTAGGTACACAAAGTTGTCCTCCTCTAAACAATAGTCCATCTTGCAAGGTATAATATGAATACTCACTATGAAAATGATTTTGATACTCTTTGCATACCTTGTAGGCATTTGAGAAGTCTTCATCATTTGGGTATAGGTCTCTAAAACTGTCAACACCTATGCTCCTTAACTGAATTTCTTGGACTGTCAAGAGTCTTCTCCTCAATGCATCAACAACCCAGTTTAATTGACCTTTTTTGTGCTTGATTGTGAATGTGTAGGATTTGATATACTCCACCCACTTCATGTGTTTATGATTGAGTTTGTCTTGTGAGTTTAGAAAACTCAAGGCTTGGTTGTCCGTATAGACTACAAATTACTCAGGAAGGAGATAGTGTCTCCACTTCCTCAAAGCCTGCACTAAAGCATATAATTCCAAGTCATATGAGGAGTATTTCCTATTTTCATCATCACTTAGCTTATCACTATGAAAAGCTACTGGTCTTTCTTCTTGGCTTAGGACAACACCTACTGCAACATTGCTTGCATCACATTCCATTGTGAAGAGTTTCTCAAAACTAGGCAACATTAACACCAGTTGAGTAGCTATCTTCTCCTTCAAGGTTTCAAAACCTCTATTTTCTTGTTCATTCCACTAAAACTTTGCCTTCATTCCACCTCTAATGGTGTCCAACATTGGTGCACATATAGCACTGAATTGCCTAATGAACTTCCTATAATACTGAGCTAGTCCATGGAAGCTTCTCACCTTTGTTGCTGACTTAGGAGTGGGCCAATTTACTATGGCTTCAACCTTGCTAGGTTCCATCTTGAGGTTTCCTTGAGACAACACAAACCCAAGATAAACCAGCTTCTACTTAACAAATTCACATTGTCCAAGTTCATGGTTAGCTTCTCTTCATACAATCTTTGTAACACATTTTGCAAATGATTAATATGATTTGCCCTATCCTTACTGAAAATTAGAATATCATCTAGATGTACCACCATAGATTTACCTATGAAGTCCTTCATCACCTCATTCATGAGTCTCATGAAGGTGCTTGGAGCATTGGATAAGCCAAATGGCATTACAAGCCATTCATAAAGATCCTCTGTGGTCTTGAATGCAGTTTTCCACTCATCACCCTCCTTAATCCTAATTTGGTGGTATCCACTTTTAAGGTTAATCTTGGTAAAGTATTTGGATTCCCCTAAACAATCCATTAGGTCCTCAATTCTATGAATTGGAAACCTATATCTGATGGTGATCCTATTTATAGCTCTAGAGTTAGTGCATAATCTCCAAGTACCACCTTTCTTTGGGGCTAAAATGGTAGGTACAATAAAAGGGCTAATGCTTTTCCTAATTAGGCCTTGGTCTAAAAGCTCTTGAATTTGCTTGACAATCTCAATATTTTGTTAGGGAGTTATCTTGTAAGCTGCCTTGTTAGGTAAGGATGCTCCAGGAATAAAGTCTATTTGATGGCTTATGGTTCTTTTAGGAGGTAAGGTGGCTAGCTGTCCATCACTCACTATCCCTTTGAACTTCTTCAATAGGTCTTGAACCTCTATTGGCAAATTTGGCTGCTCTTTCTTGTCTTCCTCTTTAGGCTTCATCACTAATGCAAACCCTATACCTTCACCTTCCTCAAGTGTCTTCAAGAACTATTTCTCACTCACCAAAAGAACATTAGGACCTTCTGCCCTCTTTTCACCTTCCTCAAGAATAGATTGGATCTTGAATGTGACTCCATCTTTCTTGAATGAGTATGCATTCTTGGCTCCATCATGAATAGCTTAGTATGCATCCATGGGTAGGACATCACATAACACTTTTTCCCTATACCTCCCAATTGTAAAATCCACCCATGCTTGCTCATTGACTAGGACATGTTGGCCTTTGTTCAACCAAGTGACTCTATAAGGGTTGTTTTGAGGTATCCTTTGCAATTTAAGCTTACTCACTACCTCTTCTGACACAATGTTGTCTATTGATCCTAAATCAATGATCACTTTACAAACTTTGTCCATTATCTTGCATTTGATCCTAAATAATGACCTCCTTTGGTTAGGCTCTTCGTTGACCGGTTCTTTTATCAAAGTTCTTCTTATCATCAAGTTGTCACCTACCTCTAATTCTAAGGCAACCTTTGAAGTCTTGCTGCTTGAAGTCTCTTCTTAAAGATAGTTCACTCTCCTTTCACTACTTTGTGATGATGACCCCTTCTCTGGACACCTATATGCTGGATGACCAAGTTGGTTTCAATAGTAACACTTCATTGAGGCAGAATATGAGGAACCTCTACCTTGTCCACTAGATCTTCCTCTAAAACCACTATTTGACCCCCTTCCTCTATTGAATCCTCCTTTACCAGTGCCACTTTCTTGCTGCTCAGTGAGTTTAGACTCACCTTGTGTTCTTTTCTCTAAACTTCTTCCTCCAAAGCCTCCCCTATGGCCTCTATTTTATTTTCCTCTACCCCACCCCTATTACTATTTGAATCATGTTTTATTTTTAGTTTTTCTTCCACTTGAAGGGCAAGTTGATAGCTTTGATGAATTGTCTTTAGGCTCATTAGACTGAGTTCCTCTTGGATGTTCCACCATAGTCCATTTAGGTACCTAGAAACTTTGAGACTTTTTTCTTCCACCACATGAGATCTAAGGTTAAGTTTGTGAAAGTCCTTTGTATAACCACTTACATCAAGCTCTTTCTGTCTTAGGTTTTGTTTCTTCCTATGAATCTTCACTTCATACTCATCAGGGAGATAGACTTCTTTGATTTTGACTAACATCCCTTTCCAAGAAGAGATGGGTGTTTTGCCCATTTTCTTCCTCTCATCTTGCAAAATTTCCACCATGTGAGAGCAGCTCCTCTCATCCTAGACTTGGCCACTTTAACTCTTTGGGCTTCAGTTATGCCTTCACACTCAAAATGGTTCTCCATGCCCTCTATCCATTCTAAGACCACATATGCTTCCATCTTACCCGTGAACAATGACAATCCTTCTAGTGATTTTCCACTTAAGGATTTCAATGCATTTAGGAAAGGTTCTTGTTCTAAGACAGGATCAGGTTCAGGTACTTTGTCTATCTCTGACACCTCTTTGCCCTTCCCTTCTACTCCTTCAAACTTTACCAACACTTCATCTACCTTGGTTTCAACCTCACCAAGCTTACTTTCCAATTCAATCAACTTCTCCTTCAGGAGTCTATTTTCTTCCTCTTGATCATCCACTTTTTTTACCAACTCTGCATTGGTCACCATGGTGTTGTCTCCTATAGATTCCACTAAGGACATCTACTCACCTAGCCCAAATCTTATAGGCTCTGATACCAATTTGATGGGGTTTACCTAGCTTGCTCACACTTCACCTAGTTGGTCTTGCTCAATTCCACCAACCTCTCCAGGACTAGCTATGCTCCAAGACCTCCAAATCCTTCTTTATATTTTCTAGGGCTTTCTCTTTTCCAATCTCAAGGTGTTTGCAACAAGTGTTTAACTAGGAACCCAACCATTACTAAATGACTTCCATATGCTCAATTGTGCTATCTTGACAGCTACTTGTCAAATTCACCCCCATACTGTTGTGAGTCATTACAAAGATGTGGAGGTAGCAATTAACATGGAATGAATTCCATTTGGGTCCATTTGTGTTTTGTATTCATTATCTTTCCTACCAATTTCACCATTTTGCCTAGAAATAGGGCTACAAGGAATGAGCCCCTATTAGGCCTCAAAAATCCGGTTTTTGTGGGTTTTGAGGAAAATGGTCCAAAAGACCCCACAACAAGGTTTTTTTTTCTTCAAACACTCTCCCAACCCCAAGATCTTTTGGTGGTTTTGGTTTCCCAACTTGCTGTATAACTCCCTAACCCCAAAATGAGGGTTTGCTAGGGTTTCTAGGCCTCTTAACCAACAGTGACTGATTAATTTAGTGAAATAGGTAACTAAAGGACTTGTCAAGTCTCCTCCTTGTAATGGAAACTCTATATGGACTTCATGTACCTCTCCAAATGATTTGGTTGTGGTTTTTTGTTCACCCCTGCACTATGCACTCAAATTTCACCTTGTCTTCTCTAGTTGGGTTGCTCCTGGACTCACCTAGAACAAGGTGATAACCATGTCAATATTCACTTCTAGAACTTCTCCTGCATATATACACTTTTAAAGTTGTTTCCTTCCATCTCCCAATAGGCCGTGATGGTAGCACCGAGAGATTTTATGGAGCAACCATTTTACATGACATTGCTATTTACAAGCCAAAACTGATTGATTGGAAACAAAACAATGAAAACACTAACACACACTAACTGCAAAGCTTGAAATGAAACAAATGACACTAAAACACAACAAATAAGTTCAATCCATAACTAGATCAATGGATTGAATCCATTATCATTCACATTTTATATAAAATAAGACCAAAACTATGATAATAGCCCAAAAATGAGTAGTTTCAAACTATTAATCTTATAAAATCAAACTTCCAACCTTGGTAACCATGCAAGAGGAGGTTTAAATAGGCTTCCCCATGAGTGGAGGCATTCTAGGGAATTGTTCTATCCCTAACTCCACCGCTAAGCACTTTTTAGGACAAAAGTTGTCATGACAACTTTCAAAAATTGTCATGACAACTTTTACAACTTTCCACATTTGGTGTTTCCAACCTAAGTAACCTATTTCAAGTCATTACTCATGAATTTTTAAGAATTACTAGGACAATTCTAAACCTCTCTAATTCTTACACCAAGTTATGCCACTTTTGACCATCAAGAAGGCCAATTTGCTACTCAAACTAGCAACTATTCACAAAGTGCAAACCTAGGAAGAAAACCAACTCAACTAGGCCTACACTTGACTAAAATCAAACATCACACACACTCCTTGGACCCTCCTAGAGTCCTTATTAGGAACCTGACTTGGCTAAGGTCAGTACAAGCCAAAATTATGAAAGGACTATGAGCCTAAGTTCTAGGTGCTCCTGCACCAAATAACAACATACATGCAGTGTCTCTTGCCAATAGAGCCAGTATTGGAACCTTTAAATTTTGCAAAATTTAAGGTTTCATAAAGGTGAAAAATGGTAAAAACCCTAAAATTGCATCCACTATGAGGTTATGTCTGCATATAGAGATAAATACCATTATAATTTAAAATTTGAATGGAGCTTGGTATTTCAAATTTCCACACTATATGTGGGGTAAATGCGACTCCCATAAGGGTAGAGCCTAGCATATAGTTTCAGAAGATCATTGACATATGTCATAGAAGTGTTGACGAGTATGATGGTATGCAAAGGCAATATTGGTTTCAGATCTGGAGTTTTTTTTAATCAATAAAGATACAATGGCTATATATATATTGCCAAAGTTAAGAAAATAATAAGCCAAAATTAGATAAATGGCCATTTAAACCAATCCAAAAAATTCTTAAATTCATTGAGAAATAGTTATATATATGGTTAGAATAAAAACTATTAAAATTATTTATAGAACATTATAAATTCAAATTGTGATCCCTACATTTCATTTTGTGTGGAAAATAAGCTCATCGATGAGTTTTTCATTAGATCAACAAGACAAGAGTGTGTTGCAAGACACAAAAATGGTATTGTCGAAACCCCGTGTCTCAATGATAAAGATGATAGTCCCTAATTCATTGAGTAAAACCTTGTAGAAGAGGTTGATACAATTGGAACCAAATAGTAAAGTACGTGGTGATAGTGAAGTTCAATGCATTGTGTTAGAGCTATTGAATAACCTTGATAGCTTTAGCAGTGATGATCATATAAAGGTTATAACAACCACAAACCATGCAGATATTTTGGACCCAATCAGTGATGAAATGGGAAATTTAAAGCAATCTCACTTCATCTTGAAACTACACAGGTTTAGAGATGGTGAAGGAGAATATACCTTTTTGGGGAGACATATGGAAGGCCTTCTGCAAAATACAAGTGAAAATTTTAATATTGATATAGCTCTAAAAGATGATAAGACATAGATTATGTGGGGCTAACAAGCAAGGTCTTGTTGAAAAGAGGTTCAGCATAGAGACATGTATTGCCTCTCATCGAAAAGCATGAGCCATCAATATCATCTAGTGAGTCCTGCAATGAAGCAGTTGTCGAAGAGAGCCATAATTTGTCACATCAAAAAGGAACTTGTTAGGAAGATATGCTTTGAATCTTATCAAATAGAGATATTAGTAAGACACCAAGAATCTACCTTGGGCAAAAGGGATCTTACTGAAACAAGGAGTCATACCAGAAGTGTTTTAATAGCGAGACATACTTAATGTCTCATTGAAATGTTAATTTCAGCATGACAATGAAAATATATGAAGGCTAGAAGGAGTCAGTTAGGTCCTAGAGACAACTTAGAGGTGGGGGGTGAATCAGTTGTCAAGTAAATTCAAACCAAAAACAATTTAACCAGCCTTAATGATTAAAATTGGTAAATAAAACTTTATGCCGGTAGATAGTTTATCAGTTAGTTACAGTACCCATAAAGATTAATGCATTAAACAGAAAGATAATAACATCCACAACACATAACACCAATATTTGTACGTGGAAACCCTGTAAGGGGAAAAACCACAGTGGGAAACCTTACCCACAATCAGATGATACTACTACAGATAGTATGTATATACAAAATGGGGTCTGCACATGCAGAAAGACCAAGCGCCTAGAGCTCACTGCTCAAACACAAATAGGAGTCACATTGACTACAATTGGATGGTTAAATCCAATAAAGATGTATTGCTCAAAATAACATCTTCATATGCTGGATTTAGTACCAGTGTAGTTTTGATTGTCTTTACAAATACCTTGCTTCACCTTAAAATGATGTCTGAGTGTATATCTCTTCTTATTCTAGCATATACGTTCTTACAATTCCTTATCCTTATCACATATCGATCTTACAAATAAGATCTTACATATATACCATAACCTAAGACCAATTTTAGTAGGTCGGCTCTAAAAGATATTACTACAAAACAATTTATAAGTAAATCAATAACCGATGCAATATCCGATTCAACATGTCGAATTAATGCATTTACAATAATAACAAAATCATCTCCAAAGCGTGTCGTGCTGATCTGGAGTAGATAAGCCTACCAGTGCATAACCTGGACCTATTTGCTGGTAACAACAAATGTGCAAATATGAATAATCCAATGAATAAATCTCCAATACAAAGTGTCCAAACGATGTCTTCAACATAACCAAATGTTTTCCATGTCATTCCAAGTGTCGGTGAACAATATATCCTACTGGTGTACTAGATACCAGTGACTGTGCATAAGTCACTTTCTTGCTGGTGAACATTGTTGATTCTTCAAAGTGCCAGAGTTGATAAGTGTTAGTAGGTGTTGACATCAATGAAAAAACCATACCAAAATACCAACAATCTCCCCCTTTGGCATTGATGGCAACACAAGATGGAAAAACCATCAAAGTGCCAAAACTGAAATGCCAAATACCAAAAACCAATAATCTCTCAAAATCAAAATTTAGATACAGAGAGTAATCAATCTCAAATTACCAGTCTCTCCCCCAATGAATAATCCCTCCCCAAAAGATAATGTGTTTTTCCATAGAAATATCTCACCCTTTGACATGAAATGCCAAAGCCAATACAAAAGCAAATGTAAATACAAAATACCAACCAATTCAATATGCCAACTACTCCCCTTGAGAAGTAGCTTCCTCATCAAAGCGGGAGTAAAAGATTTCTCTGTTAGTTTTGCCGGTTGATGACAATCATCAACTATCTAAGTCTCTACCGATGGGGGTATGACCCCAAGCTGATCTCTAAGATATTCAAAGGTCTCCTTAGGTAGAGGTTTAGTGAAAATATCTGCAATTTGCTCTTTAGTATTCACATAAACCAGTTTTACTTCTTTTGCTTCAACATTCTCTTTCAGAAAATTCAGTTTGATAGAAACATGTTTGGTTTTAGAATGTAATACCGGATTCTTAGATATATCAATTTTTGCAGTGTTATCACAATAGATAGTTATAGGTTCCTTGCATTTTACCTTTATGTCCTTGAAAATTTGCTTAAGCCATAATACCTATGTACAGTTAGTTGCTGCTGCAACATATTCTGATTCTGTTGTTGATAAAGATGTACAACTTTGTTTCTTACTTAACCAAGAAATTAATCTGCTTCCAAGAAAAAATGCTCTGCCGGTGGTGCTTTTTCTATCATCCACATCTCCTACCCAATTTGTATCTGTGTATGCACATAATTCAAAGTTTTCATCTCTAGGATACCATAAGACAAGATTTGTAGTGCCTTGTAAGTATCGAAAAATCCTTTTTACTGCCGATTCATGATTTTCTCTAGGATTACTCTGAAATCTTGAAACAATACATATTGCATTCATAATATCAGGTCTTGTTTGTGTCAAATATAGTAGGCCTCCTATCATAGACTTGTACCTAGTCGGATTAATAAGTGTAGATTTATCCCTTAGTGATAATTTGTCATTTGTAGTCATAGGTGTGCTTACCAGTTTATAGTTCTCCATCCCAAATTTCTTTAGTAACTCTTTCAAGTATTTGGATTGACTCAAGAATATACCTTTATCAGTCTCTAAAATCCACAATCCTAAAAAGAATTTTATCTCTCCAATCATAGACATTTCAAATTCTTGTTGCATTTCAATAGAAAAGTCTTTACATAATCCATCTTCTCCTCCAAAGACTATATCATCAACAAAAACTTCTATAACCAAGATGTCATCATTAGTCACTTTATAGTATAAGTTGCTGTCAGCATTACCTTTAGAAAATCCAATCTTTAAAAGATACTTATCCAATCTAGCATACCAAGCTCTTGGAGCTTGCTTCAACCCATAAAAAGCTTTTCTTAACCTGCAAACCATATCTTTGTTATCTATCAAAGAAAATCCATCAGGTTTCTCAATGTAAACTTCTTCTTCAAGATCTCCATTAAAAAATGCACATTTAATATCCATTTGATATACTTTGTAGTTCTTGTGTGTTGCAAAAGCCAAGAATAATCTGACTGCCTCAATTCTAGCTACCGGTGCAAAGGTTTCATTATAATCAATTCCTTCTTTTTGAGAATATCCCTTACACACTAATCTTGCTTTATTTATGATTACTTACCATCTTCATTAAGTTTCTTTCTGAATACCCATTTTGTTCCAATCACATTTTTGTCTTTAGGCTAGGGAACTAATGTCCATGTGTTATTTTTCTCAATTTGTTATAGTTCCTCTTCCATAGCTTTAATCCAGTGTTTATCTTCACATGCCTCATTAATTGATGATGATTCAATTTGAGAAATAAGATATGCCTCTTCATTTTCCAATCTTCCTCTTGTCATAACTCCTTGATATTTTTTCCCAATTATCTAATTTTCAGAGTGATTCAGTCTTACATATCGGGGTGTCTTTGTTTGATGTTGTTCCTCAGTTACAGTGGAATTTTTAGATGATACCAATGTAACTAGATCTTCATACTATACCAGTGGATTCAATGTAGGTTCATTTGTCACTATCTCTATTGCTGGTTCAGAGTCTATATACCTTGAAGTTCTAAATTGTTAATCAATCTTCACATTTGTACTCTCAACAATTTTTTGCAATCTTTTGTTAAAACATCTATATGCCTTTCTCTTAGATGAATAAACAAGAAATATTCCTTTATCACTTCTAGGATCAAATTTACCAATATACTCATCTCTTCTAATATAGCATTTACTTCCAAATATTTTAAAATATTTAAGAGTAGGAGTAATACCAAACCATAGTTCATGAGGGGTCTTACTGGTTTCTCCTTTGATGTGAACTTTGTTGAATGTGTAGACCGTTGGGCTTACTGCCTCTCTCCAATATACATGTGGTAGATTTGCTTTAGATAACACACTTCTGGCTGCATCCAAGATTGTTTTGTTTTTCCTTTCTACAACTCCATTCTGCTGTGGTGTCCGGGGTGCTAATAATTGTCTTCTGATTCCATTCACTTCACATAATGCATTAAATTCCTTAGATGTAAATTCTCCTCCTTGATCTAATCTTAGACATTTAATTTTCTTACCGATTTCATTCTCTACCATTTAATTTTCTTACCGATTAATTGATTTTTCTGGAATACTTTTAAAAGATGCTCTAACTTGTTTTCCAAATTGACATTCCTTACATACCAGATTGTGAGGTTTGACAATTTTAGGTAAATCTCTAACAGCCTTAGTAGTACTGATTTTTACCATGCAATCAAAATTTACATGATAAAGTCTCTTATGCCATAGCCAACTTTCATCAATATGTGCAATTAAGAATGTCTTTTCACTGTTATTCAAATGAAAGATATTACCTCTAGTTTGATTGCCGGTTGCAATTTTCAAACCAGTTCTGTTCATAACTTTGCATTTACCATTCCTGAATTGTAACTGAAATCCTTTTTCAACTAATTGACCAACACTCAAAAGATTATGCTTTAAACCTTATACATAGTAAACATTGTCAGTATTATGCTTTCCATCAAGAGATATTATACCTTTTCCTTTGATTAAACAAGCTTTGTCATCTCCAAATCTTACCAGACCTCCATTATATTCCTGAAAGTTCAAGAATTTACCTTTATCACCAGTCATGTGATGTGAGCATCCTGAATCAATGATCCATTCATCCTTAACTTCAACTTTAGCTGCCAGGGCCTGCTCTACTGGTTGAACAATAGGTGCTGGTTGATCTTCTGTTATAGCAACAAAAACCCATCCATTGTCTGCCGGATCTTCATCAGAATCATCAATGAGATAACAAGATTTATCTTTATTATTCTTAAATATGTATCTCTGATATTCAGGGTTAGGCTTGTATGTTCTTATAGCTTCTTCTCTTAGTCTAGCATGTCTATCAGGGCATCTAGAAGCCATATGACCAATCTTATTATAGTTAAAGCATTTAACGGGTGCTTTACCTTCATTCTTACTTCCAACTAGACCTTTAGGCATTTTCCTTGCAAATAGTGCTTCAAGTTCTTCATTTTATCTCCTGCTTTCCTCAAGTTCTCTTGCATAAAAGGCTTTCCAATAAGATTTTTCAAATGATGGTGCAGATGATGTTGATGCCTTAAAAGATAAATCTATCTTTATAGTAGCAACAAGACCAAATTCCTCAATTTCAAAAGCTGAAAGTTTTCCAATCAATGTATTCCTAGTTATTGATGTATTAAGATTTGTTCTCAACTCATTTATAGCAGTAAATTTCATTCTATATGCTAGTGATAATCCTCTTAAAACTTTTGAAACAATTTCATCTTCACTTAAGGTTCCTCCACAATATTTAATAGCCAAAACAATTTCATTTACTCTTTCCATAAAAGCAGAAATCCTTTCATCTTCTTCCATTTTCAGATTTTCATGCCTGACCCGGAAGCTTTCAAGTTTTGAAATTTTGATTGTAGAATCTCCTTCATTCAATATTTCCAAATGATCCCAAATATCTTTAGTAGTAGACCTATTTGATAACCCCGTGATTTGTTGATCTGTTAATGCGCTCAAAAGTACTTCTCTTGCTTTGCAATCATTTTCTTAATCTTTATCCAAGTTTGGTGGGTTAGGCTGACTTGTTGTAGGAGTTGTATAGCCATTCTTTGTAACATCCCAGATGTCCTTTCCAATTCAATTTAGATGTGTCTCCATTCTAATCTTCCATATTCCATAGTTGGTTCCATGAAGTTTAGGACTGTCCTTCCTGAAATAGCTAGAAGACATTGGATCTCCTCAAGTTGTTAAACTTCTGCAAAAAGAGGACTCGACTTTGATACCAATTGTTAGGTCCCGGAGACAACTAAGAGGGGGGGGGGGTGAATTAGTTGTCAAGTAAATTGAAGCCAAAAATAATTTAACCAACCTTAATGCTTAATACCGGTAAATAGAACTTTATGCCGGTAGACAGTTTATCAGTTAATTACAGTACTGGTAAATATTAATGCATGAAACAAAAAGATAATAACATCCACAATACATAACACCAATATTTGTACATGGAAACCCTGTAAGGGAAAAAACCATGGTGGGAAACCTTACCCACAATCAGATGATACTACTCCAGATAGTATGTGTATACAAAATGGGGTCTGCACATGCAGAAAGGCCAAGCACCTAGAGCTCACTGCTCAAACACAAATAGTTGTCACACTGACTACAATTGGATGGTTAAATCCAATAAATATGTACTGCTCAAAATAGAATCTTCATATGCTGGATTCAGTACCAGTGTAGTTCTGATTGTCTTTACAAATACCTTGCTTCACCTTCAAATGATGTCTATGTGTATAGCTCTGCTTATTGTAGCATATACCTTCTTACAATTCCTTATCCTTATCACATATCAATCTTACAAATAAGATCTTACATATATACCATAACCTAAGACCAATTTTAGTAGGTCAGCTCTAAAAGATATTACAATAAAATAATTTACAAGTAAATCAATAACCGATGCAATATCCGATTCAACATGTCGGCTTAATGCATTTACAATAACAACAAAATCATCTCCAAAGCGTGTCATGCTAATCTAGAGTAGATAAGCCTGCCGGTGGATAACCTGGACCTATTTGCTGGTAACAATAAATATGCAAATACAAATAATCCAATTAATAAATCTCCAAGACAAAGTGTCCAAACGATGTCTTCGACATAACCAGATGTTTTCCATGTCATTCCAAGTGCTGGTGTACAGATACCAGTGACTGTGCTTAAGTCACTTGCCTGCCGGTGAACATTGCTTATTCTTCAAAGTGCCAGAGTTGATAAGTGTTAGTAGGTGTTGACATCAATGACAAAACCATACCAAAATACCAACAGAGTCTTACCAAAGAGTATTGTCACATCAATAACCCAATGCATCAAAGAGACGCGGTGTCATCGAATAAGAATGAACATGTTGAAAACACTTTTTGCAATTGCTAGGTGTAGGGACAAGTTCTACAACCTTTGCTAGCATCCATCTTGCGTATATAATAAAAATTATTCTCAAAGATGTGAATCATTTTCCCCAGCTTAAACATAGAAAGTGTTCTTGTGGAGATTACTGGTGATGTGAAGTAAAATAATCTGAAAAAAAAAGGTTTACACTAATAATTCACACAACAATAATAGTGCAACATCATCCATTAAGGCAGAATGAAAGCTGAATTATTTGCACAAAATATATTTGTTGTAAAATATTTGGAAGGTTTCGATCAAACAAAGTTGGAGGTATAAAACCTGATTTCATAACCTTTTCTAACATCCACTCTGCGTGTACAAATGATGGATACGAACATCCTTCAAACCAAAATGGAAGGTGGATTTTTGTCAAATATTGTGGTTGCAGATACTATGATAGATATATCTACAAAATGTAAAAAAACATAGATCAAAGCATGATAATTGTTTAATATCTATCAATGATGCTCATATAGAAATAATGCAAAATATGGAAATCGGGCACTCAATATAAAAGTGTAGACAAATCCCATTTGATAGAGGGCTCGAATTGTAGAAGAATGGATTTTAGGAATGAAGGTATATTAAATCATAACAAAGAGGCATTTTTGTCACCTAAAGAGACTCTTGTATGAGAATGTTTTGATTAAGTAAAAGCAGGTATTTGAAAGGTACCCTAACCTTTTACAAGCCAGGAAAACAAAACTGCTAAAAAAGTGCCCGGTCACTTCAAAAAGACAAAATGAACCCACCGGAAGGGATCAACTTAACAAAAAATTACATTAAAAACTCGGAATAGACAGCAAAAGGAAAGTAAAAAGACAACAAAGAGACAAAACCAAGGACTGCAACTGAAACTAAATACTATTCATAATTTCCTCAACATGAACAACCATTTGTTTCATGTTATTCATTGAGGTCTTCAGATCCTCCAGCTCATGACCTTTGATGTCACCCCTATTCTTTGTGTTAGCTCTGGTCCTCCTTTTATGATCCTTCTTGTTTAACTGCTCTTTATCACCATCCTTCTCTACATTATTCTCGAACTTGTTGATAAGGATGTTCATGCTGTCCACCAACGATTTGAGGATTTGGAAATTTTGATCAGCAATCTTCTTGATGTTGAGCTCCAGCCTATCAATTCTGCTGCCAAAATCTTTCATTTTGTTTTTGATTTCCTTTCTATCTCCCATCTCATTGACCTTTTTTTCCGTTGCTATGATTTTTCCAACCATACATTCAATAGCTTCCGCATTATGCAGAACAACCACTAACTCTTTAACATGATTTGCCAAGGGCTTGTCACCAACTATAATTCTTGCAATGGCCTGTGTATTAGTTTTCAAACTGTTAATATCCTTCACCATAGTAGCGATGGTCTCACAGAAGGCCTTAACATTATCTTTGTCACCACTATCACTTTTATCCCCTTTTTCCTCCTTATGCAGACTTGTGGTATTCACGGCCTCCAAATTGTCCTTAACCGGGTTACCCTCCCCTTCTTTGTCTTGACTATTGACCCTCTTGTTTTCTTTAGCCTCCTCTTCAGATTCAACCAGAACATAATTGAAATCAGAATTGATACCCTTTTTAGTATTCTTTTTCTGAGCCTTCTTTCCAGTGGCTTTCCCTTTCCTCTTTTTAATAGATTTTTCCTCAAGGGATTTTGTTTCAGAATCCGACATTTCAGATTCCACAATAATCCTCCTCTTCTTGGCCCTATTCCTCCCTTTTTTGCTAGTTTCTTCCGACTCTCCCTCGGTCTCCGAATCAAAGTTAAAACCACTATCCTTACTTTCTGTATCATCATCTCTTGCATTTTTGCCTTTAATAGGCTTTTCAATGCACTTCTCCTTTAGCATTTTATAAACCAGGAGCATAAGCCCCTGGTGGAGGGCATGATCACCTTTAGGATCCTTCTAGATCTCCTTTATAGTATGATCCATAGAACAAGTGAGGTAATAGGGAAGGATAACCCTTTCTCCATAACAAAAATGGTTGAGTAGGACGAAGTGATGCCCGTAGGCCCTTGTAAACTTGTATGAGAATGTTATATGAATATAGCTTAATAGTTTTGCAAATTGTATGGAAACCTTCAAGGCTTTCAAAGTTCTAGGACAATAAAGATATGATGAAAGGGGAGTCTTTTTTAAAATTTACAATTGGAAATATTCTGCTTAATATGTATAGGATGAGGGGAAGAAAGACATATCAATTGAAGTATTTGACCGAGGACCTTAAGGAGGAGTATTTTCATATAGCCTGATATGCATTTATTACATGAATGTTAATTCAAGAGTTTTATTGTAAATCAATTGTAATTGTAGATGTCTTTTGGTTTTTGGGGGTGATTAATTAGTTTATTGGGGATGACTAATTAGTTTCTAGATGAGCAGTCATATTGTTTCATAGCCAAAAGTTGTAACTAATCTAGAAAGACCCTTTGTTCTAATAAAAGGGAAATAAATATTAGATGTAAAGGGGGGATAATTTAAGATTTAGAATGGGGGAGGTCAATCAGAGTGAATAAATTGTAACATGTCATTTTTTCAATAAAGACTTGAGTGTAATTTCTTGATATTGTGCAAAGAATACAGTTCAATGTTCTCTAATTTGATTTCACTTATTGTATTGGCTAAAGTAGCCAAGTTTGTTTGAGAACTCCCATATGCCGTGTTTTTCCTATTATATTAATTTGAGAATCAATGATATTTCAAATTGATCGAAGAGATTTTGGTATCTTTGTACATATGATTTGTTGGCTTGGTTCTCTCAAGGAGAGATTAAATTCATGTTGATAAGTCATAGTAGTAAGGATAAAATCATTGATGTATAAGGATTCAAATAATTGACAGATTCATGCAATGTGTGGGTGTAAAAATTGTCTAATAGAGTGATACAAAACCAGTAAAGGAGAAGAAGATTGACTCTATTTCCTAATAGACATAATGCACTCATCATATCTCATATCAAAATTTTTTTACCACTTTTAGTTTTCTGTTTCATGTTGTAGGAGTAGGGGTAGAAGTAACTTTTAGATTAAAACTAGTTATCTTGAACCTTCATGCTAGTTTGAATAAATCAAAGAAATAATTAAAGATATTGCAATTGTATAATTTTGTCAATCATGGAGAAGGTACATCCTCCGTGGTCTAGAAAAGCTAGAAGTGCAAGGAATAGTAACCAAATTGGTTCATTCTATTAGTTGGCCATAATTGATTGTTGAACCTGAGCATAAGGATTGGGATACCTTTAGGGTTTAGCTACTTGCAATTTTAGCTCCAACAGATCCTTCAGTAGATTTAAATTTCTCTATTCACAATCTTTCTTCTCCTTCTATTACTGTTAATCCCAGTGATGTGACTTATTGTTGTGCTATGAATTATAATGAATGCTACTCACATATCTTGAGATATTTGATGGATGGTAATTTCCCAGATTCTACAGGTATAAATGCTAGAGCTAGGATTCATAAATTAGCCATTATATACATTATCCTTTTTAATGTTCTTTATAGAAGAGGTTATAATGGTCTTCTTCTTCATCGCATTAACAAAACTGAGATCTTGATTTCCCTTGAGGAGACACATTCAGGTGCTTGTGAAAGATAGTTTGGTGGTAAATTGTTGCTCCAAAGATTTCTCTAAATGAGATATTATTGGCAAACCATGGAAAAATATTCCTTTGTGTTTGTTAAAAAATATCATCAGTGTTAGCAAAATAATAATTTTATACATGCTCTTACGCAAGAACTTAGGTCACAAGTGGCCTCTTTGACCTTTTCCCTATGGGGTTTGGATCTTGTTGGTTAACACATTTTCCTTTCCTTTAATACTGTGTTTTTAATATTTACTCATGCATACCCTTGATGAAAAGAAAATGAACCAAAAGTTGGGTGAACCGGGTTTTGGTTTACCCTCTACATAAGAGTGCAGCTCCTCGTAAGATATTCAATGAATTTTTATGCAAATAACTTAGAAAGAAACACACTTTTTAGTAGAAAGAGAGAAAGGCTTTCACATTCTTTTGTCAACACAATAAGAATTCTATAAGATAATTATTAATAAATGTAATGCACACAGACTTAAACTTTGAACATTTCAATTCAATGTAAAAATTATTTCATCAAGCATACTCAATGTAGCATAAATATTGATCGATACTCGCTCATGCCTCACCGGACAAGGCGGATCAAAATCATTTAAACAACAATGTACCACTAATTTTCATAAACAATGAATTCACAAACTTATGAAGAATTGATAATGAAGTAAAATATTTTGTACACAAGCATACATCCCTACAAAGATTGCTCTATCATTCAAACACAAATTTGAAGACCATACAAAAATATATCATTCCATTCATATATAAAATGTCTATACTAAAATTCAAAGAAAATTAAGTCTGCTCATTCAAATTAAAGTTTCTTGGACCTTCAATAAAGCTTGCTTAATTATATTTATAGCCTCTAGGGTAATAGTTCTTTTAAAAATAACCCTAAATTCTTAAACACTACCCTAGAGTTAAAAGAAACTGTTTGTTTCAAATTGGATAAAACTTAAATGAACAATGGCCACAAAAAGGATGACATCTCATCCATAAACCGATCAAGACTCCATCATGGTAGAAGAAGCTGCTGATTTGTCTTGTTTTGTCACGATACCACATATATTTTGCCACTCCAAATGCGCTGTTGAGAAGTTAAGGATAACCCGATAGTGTGAGAGTCCAATGTGTAGAATGTGCTGCATCCAAACTTCTTTGTCCATGTTCACCTGCATAACTTTAATTTTATGTGCTTCCAAGTGATCGAAGCAGACTGCTAACATTGATTCTATCCTTGCCACTTTGGAAAATTCATCTGTAGTTAGAGACTTTGTCTTTTAAACAAGTTACACCCTTTCTTTAAAGGTTTTGACCATATTTTTTGCTGGTTCAATTGTATGTCAATCCTCCTTCAAGAGTTGTATATCGATGCATTTTAGATCTTTCTACATTATATCAATAAGTTCTTTTAATCCTTTTAGTAACTTGATAGATTCTTCATCACCTTGTTTAATGATAGAGTTCCTCCATTCAATATTCTTTCTTGATACATACAACACGTTGTCATCCAGGTTATCCACTGCCTTCTCAGTAAAAAATTTCATGATGCCAAATTTTTGTACATCATTCATTTGTGGCAAGACTACTACCCATTTAGTTATTTGTTTATCCCATGCGATAGCTTCTAATTCTAGCTCTCTACTCATAGTTATGGCATTATCATATACCTTGATCAGGTTAGCAATGTAGTCAGTACCCTGTTGCACTATGGAGTCAAACCACTCATCAAAAAATTCAGTTATCATGTGGCTTCTTTGGACCTAATCTAATAGCTTTTGATTCACTGGTGATTTGGGGTCAAAAGATAATGCCATTTTTGTGAGGGGCTAAGGACTCAGGTGATGTATGGCATTAATATATTCTGCCATCTGGGTAACAACTTGTTTCAACTCCCATTTGTCCTTCTCATATTTCTAGGTCTTGGATATCATTCTCTTAGTAGAGGAATCTAAATGTTTGGCATCCATAGCCCGTGAAGCAACTCCCAGGTCAATTTTATCAATAATAAAATCATTCTCAGTGGCTTTTTCTAGATCTCTATCTTAGATAGGCTTAGCTACTTCTGCTACCTAGTGATTCATCATCAACTTCCATCATTTCCTATGTTTTAAGATTCTTGGGTTTGGATATTTTCCCAAGGCACTTACTTACCATATCCTCCATGGGAATATTAATAGGAACAATACTATGTTTTTTCTCAATTAAAGCTCTAAGCCATCGAGAAGTACTAGAAGTTTCTTTGGGCAGAGGTGTCTGATGATCAGGTGGGTTGACAAAAGTCATAGTGCTCATCGGGTTTGGACCTTCTTCAGGTTCTTTTTTTGTATCCGCATCCTGCACTGAAGGGTTATTTAACACTTGTTGATCCATGATCACCTGGGTTTCTTCTCTTGAATCCAAGTCCACAACAATTTGATTTGCCACTGGTTCCCTATTTTTCTTTTTGCTCCTTGAACGGGTGATTCAAACTGCTGAAGAACTCAATGGGGATCTCTTTGATCTTCTGGTTTGAACCTCTCCAATTTTAATCCTTGTGGCACCTGTTATTGTAATACCCTAAAAATGGACATCTAAACCATGGGCCCCTAATCTCGACAACATCACCAAGTTCCTAACCAAAGGCGATTAAATCAATCTTTGAGCATATTATTAATTCTTTAATCATCAAATGTCACATGTCAAATCAATTACTAAATATTAATTAAATATTTATTTAATTAATTGAATCATTCCAAGAATATCATTTTGATCAATTATCCTGTTTAATTTATTAAATATCTTAGCATATTTAATTGATTAATAAATTTGCCATTTAATCATGCAAAAAAAGAATTAATTTATTACAAAAGAGGAATTAATTACAAAGCAAGAGTTGAATTGAAAATAAAATAAAAGAATTGAATTGAGAGAGAAATCAAACTTGATATATTATTTCTTTTTCTAAATTTAGAACTTGAAATTGGAAAAGCAATTAATTGAATTATTGATCATTCTCTAAAATTGGAACTCAAAACTTTTCAGAAAAAGAAGTTCAGTTGCATTGAAAAGACTCTTTTCTTGAATAAATCAATGAATTATCTATTTTTATCACAAGTGCATGGAATTAATTAAATATTATTTCCAATGAAACTTGAACTTCTAATTTAGATGCATTTCAATTGAACAATAATTGGAATATATCTCAAGGTTAATTGAACCTGATTTCTCAATTATTTTCAATTAATCCTAAATTGAGATTTTTTGTAATTCTCTATAAATTCAGCCTTCAGCTCTCATTCAAAACACCCTAGAGATTTTTGAGAACACGCTTGGAGATTATTATTATGCTGATTTTGCTCTGGAGTCATTGAATATATTGTGCTTTTTTAGATTATTTGCATCCATATTTAGTTTTATCCATATTGCTTGAAATTGTTATTGCTTGAATCTTTCATCCATCTTGCATCTATTTAGCTTAATATCATGCTCATATAGAGTAAATCCTTCATCTTGGTGTAGTCTAGTCACTGGTATTGCTTATACAAATATGAGAGCAATCTTATACTCGCATCGTTTAGAAGGCAATTAGTCGCTTTGTTATGGTTTTATTATTCATGCTTATATCTGTCTAACCATAAATGTAAAGACTTGATTGAAGTGATGTGCCTGCAGCTATCAGACTCTTTTCACTTTTCCACACACACATTTTTGGCACCCACCGTGGGGCAGAAGACTACATTTTTTGGCCTCCAAGACTAACTTTTTTTTTTGTTATTTTTCAGATTTTAGACTTTTCGGATTTTCGGTTGTACAACTTCTGCGTCATATCATATGACATTTCTCATAGGCCAAAATGACAAATTGTAGGTGTCATACGAATTGAAATCTTGTATCGTATGATCTGGTAAACTTTGTCATACGATTTTGTATTTTTTTGGTTTAAAGGACAAAATTTTTTTTTTTATGATTCTGGTTTTCTATTCAGATTGGTTATACTGACGACAGACCTTGGTTGTTTATCTGTTTATCTTAGAATTTTTCATAGCCTAATCAGTTTTTGCAGAATGCTTGTCGAAGAATATGCTTGTCGCACAAAGATAATATGACTACTGATTCGTTGTCTTTGCAGTTTGTCTGAAGAGAATCGACCAAACATTGTGTATTCTTTAAATTCATTGTTAGGAACCTAAATTGCTATCTGGTTAAAGAACAAATCTGTATTTCTTATTTTAAGTAAATTCTGAGAGGTAGGAGAGTATGCTCTTGTCTTTTTCTAGACAATCAGAAATCCAGACCCTTGAGGTGTTTTCTTTGTTTGAGATTTGTACATCTTTAGCAGACCCGCCCTCCCAAGGATCTTAAAAACTCTTAAAGTCATTACAACCAGTGTGAGGGGAATGACCTAAGTGGGAACAACTAAATGCCAAGTACTCCAACCCACTATAAAATAAATTTGATTTGATGAAAATCAAGTTAATGACAGTGCTCGGGAATAGCTCTCCTCAGTACCTTCGGGTATATTGAACCTTAGTTTTCAAGGCTAGGAGACCTCTTAATTGAGTTTATATCTCGATGCGCTGAATGAACCCCTTACTAGATCCAATTAAAATTAGAAGCTACTCGGTTCACCTCCGAAAGGGGGATAATGTTTGTGCAAGAGAGATAGTAACTCTCCCAAGATACTTGTCATTTCGTGCCCCCATTAGCATTTGGAGCTGGATAATACTGTGTTGAGAATCCATTGTGTGAGACTCAGTAGCCGTATTCTGATTAGCTATTGGGTGTGTACCTGAGTCTACAAGGAAAGGTTTTCTTCTCTCACAAAATTTCATAGGGCTTGCATGTTGTGATTGGAGTTACTATTCATACTACGTGTTTTCTGTGTTTTCATCCCTCAAACTAAAACTAGAATACCAAAATTGGAGAAAACAAGAAATAACTCAGTGATCAAAAACTCTATCTGTGTTAGAACTAGTCCATCCTAAGTCAAAATTCTATCCAAAACTAGTCTATCCTAGTCAAAATTTAGTCCATCTCAGAGTTGGTCATACTTAGTTGTCATACTCAGCTATTGAAAAACTCAAAATTTTTGTCTCTGTCCTAAGAATAGTCATATGAATCTGATAATTTATCGTCCTGCTTCATATCCTATGTTGTATGAGTCTGATTATTTGTCATTTGAGCTCAATCCTCTATCATATAAAGCTAAATCTTGTGCCGTACGATATATAATTACACTGAATCTTCTATCATCCTAGACATACCCATCTGTCGTATGGTACTAGGCAGCAACTCGTATGAAACAAAACTGTTGTCATCCTGAAGCTATTAATTGTCATCCAACTCAGTAAAACTTGTACAAATCTCTGATTTTGTTAGTACAAAGCAGTCAAACTTGCCTAAAATAGTTTACAGTGAACATAATACTGGTTATCATCATCCTAAGCATAAACAGATCAAGACAATGTACCTCTTCCATTTGTATTGTACGATTTGGTCGATCATCTTTTAGCTAGTTCAATCAACTACTTATCAAACCTAAGTCACTTAGATAATATCTTATATAGGATAGATCATTCCTGAAACTAGAGTGAATCATAGTCACTACTCTCGAATCAACTTAGATAAATGTCTTATACAGGATAGATCTTTCCTGAAACCAGACTAAATCTTAGTTGCTTCTCTCAAACAATACATTAATCGAACAACTAGCTCTGAAATTGATCTTGACCTCTGCATCACAAACAGCTTTAGGTCACACTAATCCATAAAAATGCCTATTCAAACCAAGAGTTCTCATAAGAAAGAAGCCAAAGGAAAAGGACAACCCTTCACATATCAAGATAACCCATACTACATGAAGGACTTGCTCACTGACAAACCTTCATCATCAGGGGTACCAGTTTTTGATGAACCTGAATCTCCCACTTGTTGGCATATGCACACTCCAATGAGACATTGTAGGTGATTGAAGGTTTTGTCATTGATGGCAACCTTACAATCCTAGGACACCAGCAAGGCATTCCACCGGCACTAGCAAGATAAGACTCTACACCGACAGTTAGATCACTGGCATAGGCAATGAAAGGTAGCATATCGGCACAGAGGCCGATAGGATTTTTGTTGTAATATATTTTGTTTATTATTTGTAAAATCATTCTAAGCTGACTTGGCCAATTATAAAATGACTCTTATATAAGAGAGATCATTGTAGAACATTTGTAACTAAGGAAGAGGAATGTAATTAGGCAAAATAAGGCAGACCTATTATGCGAATTATAGGTTAAGGGTTTATGTTAGAAGCAAAGCAGAAACTGGTACTGGATCTGGCATTATAGATGCTATTTTGAAGAAGTACAAGATATTGGATTTATATAATCCATTTTGTAAGTAAGTGAGACTTCCTATTTTGTATTTGAGCAGTGAGCTCTAGGCAGTTGGCCTTCTTGCATGTGCAAGCCCCTCTTGTAGCAGTAATATTCTCTTATTGGCTAGTAAGTGAATATTGTGGGTCACAATTCCCACTGAGGTTTTTCCCACACTGGGTTTCCTCGTTAAATCCTTGTGTTATGGTGTGTTTTTCATGTGGTTATTTTTATCTCTATTTATTGCATTACTTTCTGCTTATCGGTACACAGTATTAATATGTTCTGCATGTTTTAAGTTAAGAAAATCTATTAACCAGTTAGATATGGATTCACCCCCCCCCCCTCTCAGTATCTGTGGGAATCCTAACAATTGGTATCAGAGCTTGGTCCTCTATTTTCAGAAACCTAATAGCTTGAGGAAGATCTTGACACTGGTAGAGATGGAAAATTTGATGAAGCAACTTGAAGGAGCTCTCTTAGACTATGATGCAAAAATATTGAAAAATATCAAACTTGAAGATGATCTAAAGGCTGCTCAAGATATTATTCAAGCACTTCAAGAAAATCTTACTATTTCAAGAAACAAGAGAAGAGAACTTTGTGAAAAGATACAAAATGAGAATGATGAAAAAGAAACTCTTAATGATATGATAAACAAGTTGAAACAAGAGAACATGACAACAAAGAATGAGATGCAAGATATGACTATGAGATTTTGTAAAGAAGTTGAAGATAGAAAGAAGAATGAAGAAGATTTGACTAGAAGACTAAGTGATGCTACAAATGAAAACACAAGACTCAGTTATGAAAATGATTTATTGAAATCAGATCTGATGCACACTTAGAATGACTCAAATGAACTGATGAGACAAAAAGAAGTCTTAGAAAGAGAACTAGATACTACAAATCAACATAAAGAGAAATTCAAGAAAAGCTCAGAAGAACTTAGTAACTTGCTGAAGAATTAAAAACCTAAAGGTGACTCTTGTGGAATTGGCTTTGAAGTTGGTGAAAGATCTGGTACTGCAAACACATAGGATCATAGAAAACCGGTGAGACAACCTACTGCTTATAAATTTAATGGAAAATGCTTTAACTGTAACAAGTATGGTCATAGAGAAAATCAATGTAGATATAGAAATTATTAGAATATCAACAACCCCACCGGTCAATATTCAAAATGCAACAAAGTTGGTCATAACTCTAAGAATTGCAGAAGGAATGTAAAATGTTATGTTTGTGGAAGGTTTGGACACCTATCTAATCAATCCAGAACACAAACCGGCATAGGTTATGGGAAAGCTATTCAGAAGAATAATGTAACTTGCTATGCATGTAACAAAATTGGGCATATTGCTAAATTTTGTAGAAGTAAAGGATCACCGAAAGACAATGAAGGTCCTAGTTTGAAAGGAAAAGAAAAGGTTGAAGAAGTTAAGCAAGAATTTCAAAACAATGGATCAGGAAATCAAAACTGAATGTGGATAGGAATACTACTCCACCGGTAGAACCAAACAACACTCCACCGGCAGAACAAAGTAGCACTCCACCGGTAGGAGTCTCTTCATCAAATTGAAGAAATTTCCTTGAGGGTTTGGCAATCAATGAGACATATGCTATTATTCCCTCAGTTGATGGTGAGAAGTTGAAATTACTTCTATACCGGTAGACAAAGTTAAGTGATTACTTAACTGGCAAGCATTAAATGTGCTAGTTGGCAATTTGACATTATAAATTAAAGTTTTTGTCTCCATTTCACTTCACCGAGCATTCAAACATTCGAAGAGCGTGAAATCTCCAGAGATAAGGCATTTCAAGCAAAGAGGAAAGGCATTTTAGCAATCAATCTTTCCCAAGGTAGAAAAAGGTATTTATAATCATGGCATCCTCCTCTGTACCTGAATTTATAGCAAACCCTACTGTAGTCAAGGTAATCAAACTCCCTAGGCCTGTATTTCAGCTAGTTCCCGAGATAGCTAAAAAGGATGACAATGTAGGTGCTTTTTCCCAAATTCCCAAAGGAGTTGTTTGTGCAAAAGACCCTAGAATCTATATCCATTGCCATATAGAAGAATTGGGAGATAAAGAAATCAAGAGCACGTACAAATCTGTTATCTGTAATGATTCTGGTAAAGGAAAACTTGCACACCAAATTATTGAAACCCTAGGATTCACAGAAATTCTCAACATTCTGGATTTCCCCAAGGAAGTTATTAGGATAGTATTGAGCAGAGTACATGGTGCATTCTTTTGGTTAGAGTCAATCCATAAAATTACCAAGGAAGCGGTGAAAGCTATAACAGGGTTACCCTCCACCGGTAGCAGACCATACAAAACAAAGAAGGTCTCAAATGACCTTGTAATGAACCTAACTGGTGCAACGTCTGACAGAATGTCTCTAAGGGTTAATGATGTGACTGACATAAATGTGAGATTTGTTAGCATGATTTTAGGATACAAAGCAACACATGCAAATAGACTTAATTCAGTTTCCAATTTATGCATAAAAAGTGCACATGATATGGTAAAAGAAAATGTGAAAATTGATGTATGTGAATGGCTAAAGGATGAATTGATTGATAATTTAGGGAAGATCAAGAAGGATAAGAAAGGAACTTTTAGATTTGGTAATTTACTTGTATGCTTAATGCTACATATAACCAAACAGGTGCCCGGTATAGGCAACAAGAATCTTGGATTTGACATACTAGTAGGAAAACAATTATCAGACTTATTTAACATGGGTGAAAATAAGGAAAATAATATCAATGAGTATTTTCAAGCACTAAAGGCCCGAATGAACAAAAGAATCAGACTATCATAGGAAATTGTTAAAAAATACAAGGATGATATATGTTTTGTGATTAAAAAGGATGAGATCTGGATGGAAGCAGTTATCCCAAGAACAATTTGGGTTACTGAAATGGGCTATGAGACTGATGACCACATCATTGAAACATATGCAAAAGCTCTTCTAGAAGCACTAAATGAACCTAAGGAAGAAGTATTTGGTAGTGCTGAGACCATTGAAAGCCAAATTCAATCTAAGAAGAGAGTAAAGAAAGTAGAAGCAACTATGAGAAGAGGTTCAAGGCAGGCTAAGGCTATAAAAGAAGATGTACTGAAACAAATCGGTATCACTGAAGATGAGTTACAGGAACAACAACCAGAAACTCACCTATCACCGGTAGCAACTTCTTTAGAGAGTGACAAGCCAGCTGAATTTAAAAGAGTTGTAAGGAAAAGACAACCTTCACCAGTATCCACACCCTTGCCTAGAAGAACTAGACAAAAACAATAGGCAGTGAGGTCTCTGGTAAAGAAGACAACCCCAAAGAAAAAGCTAACACCTAAGAAGAAAATGACTCAACATAATATTTCTCCAATTGACAAACTGTTGGATGAAATCACAGAAGAAGGAAATCTCAAGAACATAGAAAAATTATATGATACACTGTCAGCAGATGAGAAAGAGCAAGTTGAAAACAATGTCATTTTAAACCAGGATATCTATAAGAAGTTTTTGATGCAAGTTGTAGATGAACTACCAGGTGAATTATTCAAGAGACTGGAAGCAAGAAGACAATCTATTGTAGAACTTGACAAGATAATCAAAATTGAAAAATTACTTGTTGTCTACCCAGTCAACTCTCCATATTCTCTACTGCACATCGACATATTGCACTAATGGCAGGAAGAGTAAATGAGGTAACAAAAGAAACAAAAAATGGATGGGATATATTCCTTGTGGAGAAAGAAAAGCAAGAAGAATACAAGAACCCCAAGCCTATCAAAGTCTATTAGAAAGACAAAGATAAGGGTAAAGGAAAGGTTGGTGGACCTCCTAGTATAAAAATAAAAGATAACTTATCCCCACCACCTTTGATTACTCCACCGGTAACAACAACAAAAGACCAATCGGTAGATGAAAGTATGGATGTATCACAAGAGGATACTAATCCTAATCCTGAGGTACTATACATAGTGGATGTTGACACTCAAAAGGTCAATATTGTGATAGACAAGGACACAACTAGTAAGACTAACATGGTTAGTGAGCCATCGGTAACTGAAAACACTGATAACACTGAAGGTAAACTGACAGATGGGAATACAAAGACACAGACAGAGAAACAAGTGGAGGAATAGGCTCCAGAACAACAACAGGCTCCAGAATAGCAATAGGTTCATATGGAAATAGTGCCTCCGGCAACTAGAGAGAAACAAAAACCCTTGCTTAAGGAAATGGAAACACAGACTAACCTACCAGAGGTCACTACAAGCATGGTTGATTCCTCCACCGATAGAATTCAGAATATTGGTTCCTCCTCTACAAGCTACAAATCAACCAATATAACTGAAGTTCTTTTAGATTCTTTGAAGAAAATAACTGATTGTAGTTCACAAGCTTATAAAGCTATAGATGACACAATCCCAATTTTGAGGATGATAGCTCCTAAATGCAACATAGATAATAAGGATTATTTAAGTCAACTTGACACTTTGTCAAAGTATATTACTTATAGCACAGTGATAGTTGAACAGATAAAGGAACATGCATTCAAAGATAGGGTGGAAATTGAAAAACAAAAATTCTTTGAGAATCAAATAAAGAAGTGTACTAGGGAATTTGACACACTTCTACCAGAACTATGTAACATATTGAAGGAATTCAAAACTCTATACAGAGATACTTGCAAAACAAACTTTTTAACAGTTGACATAGATAAGAAAATGAGCAAGGTACAAGAAGAAATAAATAAACTTGCAGACAATTTTGTTAATTCACCTAATACATTATCAATTTTTGAGCAAAAAGTAACTAGTTTTGAGGTAGAACTACTAAAGCCATAGAGAGAAAAGGAGAGGATAATAAACAAGGCTAAAAATCTGAGACTAAGACTAAGTCCAAGACTGGACTATCTAGCATACTTGAGGAAGGAAATATCTGAGGCATTAGTACAAGGACAAAAAACACCGGCAGAGCATATGCAGCAACTCGCTGGTACAGCTCAAAGAACAGAGTCAACAATAAAAGACAGTAAGAAGTTATGGAAAGCATAAATTTGGTTTTGGCGAATCTTTTTCAAATTGTAACCACCTAGTTACAACTTTGAGACAAAAAAACTACAACTCTATTGACACCTTGACAACCTTTGTCATTGATGCCAAAGGGGGAGTAGTAGTATGAGAAAATAATATGCAAAAGACTTATCTTCTCAGGGGGAGCTCATATATTTTTGGTACACATTTTTGGATTACAAGTTTTGAATACACTTTTGAAATTTTCTCATGAGTGTTGCCATCAATGCCAAAGGGGGAGATTGTTGGCATATGCACACTCCAATGAGACATTGTAGATGATTGAAGGTTTTGTCATTGATGGCAACCTTACAATCCTATGACACTGGCAAGGCATTCCACCAGCACTAGTAAGATCAGACTCTACACCAACACTCAGAAGACACCGACAGTGAAAAGTAGCATACCGACACAGAGGCCGACAGGATTTTTGTTGTAATATATTTTGTTTTATTATTTGTAAAATCATTGTAAGCTGACTTGGCCAATTGTAAAATGACTCTTATATAAGAGAGATCATTGTAGAACATTTGTAACTAAGGAAGAGGAATGTAATTAGGTGAAATAAGGTAGACCTATTATGCGAATTATAGGTTAAGGGTTTATGTTAGAAGCAGAGCAGAAACTGGTACTGGATCTGGCATTATAGATGCTATTTTAAAGCACTACAAGACATTGGATTTATATAATCCATTTTGTAAGTTAGTGAGACTTCCTATTTTGTATTTGAGCAGTGAGCTCTAGGTAGTTGGCCTTCCTGCATGTGCAGGCCCCTCTTGTAGTAGTAATATTCTCTTATTGGCTAGTAAGTGAATATTGTGGGTCACAAATCCCACCGAGGTTTTTCCCACACTGGGATTCCTCATTAAATCCTTGTGTTATGGTGTGTTTTTCATGTGGTTATTTTTATCTCTATTTATTGCATTACTTTCTGCTTACCGGTACACAGTATTAATATGTTCTGCATGTTTTAAGTTAAGAAAATCTATTAACCTGTTAGATACTGATTCACCCCCCCTCTCAGTATCTGTGGGAATCCTAACACCACTATACATGAGACATAATACAATGACAAAGACAACCTTAGTATTCACAAAACCAATAATGATTCCACATCAAGTGAAGCTGAAGAAGACACTGAACCTCCAAAAAAAGATATTCATGACTGTCAAAAGGATAAAGACTTCTAAAAAATGATGAAAGGTATCCTGGCTCGAGAAAGGGAAGACTATTTCTTAGAACTAGCAAAACAAGGTGCCAAACTTCCTACTGGATATGATGTTCAGACACTTGTTACTAAAAAGGAAGAATCACCTATACTCATGGTACACAAACAATTACAAGCCTTACGGACCGAGATCACAGAACTGAAGAATAAGGATAAGTCCCCAAAACAATATTCTCTGGAGACAATATGCCCCTTTCCATTTGACAAGAATCTATGCATGCCTCCATTTCCTTCATGAGTTGAGATACCAAAATTTGACAAATATGATGGTACCTCAGATCCTCAAGATCATGTCAAGGAATTTTGTGTTACCTGTATGGAGTTCATGCACAATCAAACATATCTCATGCTCCTTTTTCCAACGAGTTTGGGAGGACAAGTTATGGAATGGTTCTCAAGTCTACCCAAAGGAGTAAAAACATTTCCTCCAATGTTTGAGAAAGATGTTCTCTAAGTATTCACGACCTATCCCAGATTTTGAGAAAATGGATATATTTGTCAATAAATTGGTCCCAAAATTGAAATATAGTATCCAAATGCAAGTACACCCATCATTTAACAAAATGGTAGATAATGCTATTCAAATGGAAGATGTGCTCATAAAGAAGGGGGATATCTCACCTTGGAAAGAAACACAACCAAGATCTAGCTCTAAAGAGAAAAACAAGTATTGGAAGTAAGGAAAAGACAACAATAAGAAGGTTGTTAATGATGGAGTAGTAGACACTATTAAAACCAACTTAAATTCCATGATATTCAACTTGGCTAGTGGCACACAAGTGCTCAAAGCTGCAGCAGAAAATTCTCCAAAGAAAACAAAAGAGTGGTTCAAAGAGAAACCTTGGCTTTCCAAACCTAAGCGTGATTTCACTCCTCTTGAAGAATCATATGAATCCACTTTCAAAACTCCATTGGAAAACAATTTGATAACACTACCAAATTATTCCAAGCCATATGATTCGAAAATCAAACCAAAATGGTGGAGAGAAAATGAATACTGCGACTACCATCAAAATAAAGGTCATAACACAAACAACTGCATGAATCTCAAACACGAGAATCAAGATCTCATAGACGCTGGTAAAATTGATGTTGGGAATCACCCAACCAATGCTGATCACAAAGCATTTAAGGACCCTTTACCTATTTATGAACAAGGTGATTCCTCAAAGACCAAAGGAGGTGCCAAAGTAAATTATACTTATACCAGCATTGACAACGTCATTAACATGATTGAGCCTTCCCAATATGAATATTGCAATGTGATTATAGTCCAAGATAAACCAAATGAATCATGATATGCAAGAGCTCTGACCCGTTCTCAAAAGAAAGTCACTCTCCAAGGAGCTAGTTCTTCCAACCTGGCTCAAGCAACATCAAACCTACCAGCCTCATCAAACAAACACAAAGAATCAAAATTTGATAAATTTAAAAGGATAACTTCATCATCATCCTTTGGATATAGCATTGTTGAACAGTTTAAAAAGACAAATGCTCAAATTTCCATCTTTGAATTACTAAAAATCTCTTCTGCTCACAAAGAGATCTTGGATAATGCCTTGCTCACCACTAATGTTTCAGAAGATTTAGACATTGATCGGTTTCAATCCATGGTGGGTCATCTAACTTCATCTCACTATCTGACCTTCTCTGAAGAAGATGACAACTTGCTAAATCATCCACATAACCAGTCATTGCACATTGAAGCCATGATCCATAAACATAGAGTCAAACATGTTTTGATAGATGGAGGCGCAAGGTTGAATATATCTACTTACAGTTTGCTTACACAACTAGGATTTTTTGAAAATGTCATTGATACAGTCTAGAAAATAACAATTAAAGTCTATGATGAAGAAGAAAGGACCTCTAAAGGTCTGGTATCATTACCAATCAGGGTCAGACCTGTAGAAAGAGATGTCCTTTTCTAGGTACTTGATCTTCCCCTGTCATACAATATCTTACTGGGCAGGCTGTGAATTCATGAAATGAAGGCAGTTCCATCAACATACCATCAATGCTTAAAATTTCCTTATAATGGAGTTGAGGTCAGTATTGCTGCTGATACAAATGTCCCTTGTAATGCATTGATAAAAGATGCTAATACCTTTGTGCCTCATAATAGAACAACCTCTACAAATGAAATTTTAGAAGCCCTAATGAAAGACTTGGAAAAGAAATTGAAAATTACCAATACTAGCATGGATGGATACAAGATAGAACCAGTACTTTCATGAGTCTCTCTTCCTCCATCACCAAAACAATTGGGTAAACAATTAGAGGCTATGAGAACACAAACTTCAGCTCTGAATATCATATATGATGGTCTTTTTGTACAGTCTTCTGCTTCCCTGGCAGATGAAATAGAAGAGGATGTAGTTCTTAAATGGCTTTTCAAGGAAGATAGTCAAAACAAGGAAGTACTTCATTGTGATATTTCCTCAACCCAATATGGTCCTAGCTAGAAGATGATTCAATGCATGGTATATTCAGGTACTGGTCCCTTGGGAAAACATCAAGAGGGTATTATTGAACCAACTCAGCTGCAAACAAAATCAACAAATGATAAGGCTGGACTGGGGTACAATCCAAAAAAGACATCAGACCAAAAACATGCTTCTAAGTCTAAGTGGTAGAAAAGGATATTGCCTTCAACATTATAGGAAACAAACACTCAAAAAAATTAAACAGAGTGTGTAAAAGAGAAAGAGGAATCAACAGTCAAGAAAGAAGAAACAGTCAGCACTTAAGCTCCAATGGTGTCAGCTACAACAATACAAGGAGTTGAAGTCCCAGAGGATATAAGAGATGAAGTAGAAAGAATTAGAGAATTATTTGCACCATTGAAGGTTCCAGTCACATACACTAGTAGGCAACAAGTAGAAGATTCAAAGACTGACTCAAATGAGTATTAATGGGGTCCATATCACCTCTTAGATACATCCACTACATAAACTCTAGAAGAGTCTACTAGTACCACAGATGATACTCAAGAGCTAATGCACATAAAACTAGAAAAATAAATACACAAAATTAGACAAAAGAGACAAGCAAACTATGAGCAAGGACTAAAGGAAGGAAGAATACTAGAAATCTTTTCATCTATGTACCCCTATACTAAGATAGAACAAATCAATTATAGCACTACACAAGAAGAATTGGAAGAAACAGAAGCAGAACTAGTCATTAGTCCAGAGGAAGCTGAATGTAGTAGATGACAGGGAATCACAGAAACATCAAGATCATGTCAACAGGTGTGTCAGATACAAATCATAAATGAGACAAATCTTGGAGGAACTTACAACATTAAAGATGTTGGTGTTGATACCATACATATACTCACTAAATCACTTAAAGAAGACTTGAAACTTCATCCAATGAATCTGATGACTCTGACAATAGTCCTATTCATGACAATATCTACTCAACATCATATTTTGAATCATCTAATGTAAATAATGAAAATCAATCTACTGATCTTATTGTTGTCAAACCACAATATGAAGTCCAGTCTGGCGTAGAGAACGACGCTACAAGTATGTCTATTGGATTAGGTCAAATAAATATTAATGTGCACTTTAATAATCATGTTTTGACTCTTCTTGGTCTCGAGACATTTACGCAAGGTATACTTCTGGAATTCGACTTTCCAATCAGAAATTATGATGACAATACTGTGAACTCCCTCGAATCTATCCAACATTTATCCTTACTACATCCAAAACTAATTGATTGTACTTTACAAAACCAACCCGTGAATATACCTACTTTTTCCAATGACTATACATTAGCCTATTATCTCAATGTAGTTGAGCCTATGGACTCTTCCACCAGTGAACAGAGTGAAAACATGACTGAAAAAGATATCAAGTATCTTAGTCAAAAAAATCAGAAAAATAAAAATAAAAGATCTGATGGCAAAAACCACATTGTGGCAATATCAAAATCTAAAAAATAGAAAATAAAGGATGTACCTAAGGGTGAAAACCTCTTTGAGGTGCCTGAAGGTGAGATACTTGATATACTGCCAAGTCACTTCCAGGAGAGATCTTCTATATTGATCGAGCCAACTCAGCCAGTGACAATTGGGAGTCAAGAGACACCACACATCATTCATGTAGCTCAATCATTATCAATAGAAGAGTTGAAATATTTCACTCATCTCTTTTTAGAAAATAAGATCAATTTTGCATGAACGTACTCTAATATGTAAAGCCTTGATCCTGATCTTATCATTTACCATCTTTCTATCACACCAGGAGTTAAATTAGTCAAGCAAAAACTCTGTAAGATGCACCCTCACGTGGCACTACTAGTCAAAGATGAGCTAGAAAAACTACTAAATCATTATCAACACTACTAGTCAAGAGACACCACACATCATTCATGTAGCTCAATCATTATCAATGGAAGAATTGAAAGATTTCACTCATCTCTTTTCAGAAAAGAAGATCAATTTTGCATGGACATACTCTGATATGCCAGGCCTAGATCCTGATCTTATCATGCACCATCTTTCTATCACACTAGTAGTTAAACCAGTCAAGCAAAAACCCCATAAGATGCACCCTCATGTGGCACTGCTAGTCAAGGCTGAGCTAGAAAAACTGCTAAAAGTTGGATTCATCAAAGCTATAGACTATGCCGGAGGGATTTCAAACATAGTACCTGTGTCAAAGGCAGACAAATCTATTAGGGTTTACACAGACTTCAAAGATCTCAACAAAGCTTGTCCAAAGGATGACTTTCCATTACCAAACATTGATATGATAGTCGACATGACTGCTAGGTATGAGATGTACTCACTATGGATGGATTCTCCAGATATAATCAGATCAAAATAGCTCCTAGAGATCAAGAAAAGACAACCTTCACCTGTGCATGGGGAACCTTTTGTTGGAATGTCATGGCATTTGGGCTAAAGAATGCAGGAGCAACATACCAAAGAGTAGTAACTACTATCTTTCATGACATAATGCATAAGAATATGGAAGATTATGTTTATGACACTTTAGTAAAGACTATGAAGAGATCCACACATATTCAAGAGCTAGGCCCTATACTAGATAGAATGGAAAAATTCAAACTCTGGTTAAATCCAAAAAAGTGTGCATTCAGAGTGTCATCTGGAAAATTAGTTGGCTTTATCATTTCAAAGAAGGGAATCGAGGTTGATCCTGAGAAGGTCCAAGCTATAATGGAAATTCCACCTCTGAAGAACATCATTCAAATGAGAAGTTTACAGGGACATCTCCAATCAATTAGACCCTTCATTTCTCAGTGAGCAGACAAAGCTTAGCCTTTCACAAAAGTATTGAGGAAAGGAGTAATATACAACTGGGATAAGGAATGTGAACAACACCTTCAACAAATCAAAGAGTACCTATCCAATCCACCAATTTTGGGTAAACCATTGATCTTATACATATCAGCAATTGATTCATCACTGGGGGCACTTCTCGCACAACAGGATGACAATAAAAAGGAATGAGCTGTCTATTACATCAGCAGAACATTGGTGTCTTATGAAATGAACTACACTATAATAGAAAAAGAATGATTGGAATTAGTCTTTGCATCACAAAAATTGAGACACTACATGTTAGGACATTCAGTCAAGTTGGTGGCTAAGATTGATCCACTCAAGTATCTTCTCAACAAAGCAATACTCACCGGAAGATTGGGAAAATGGGTCAGGGTACTTACAAAGTTTGATATTGAATATGTGGAATGCAAAGCCATAAAAGGATAGGTAATTGTAGATCAACTTGTTGAAGCTCCACTTGAAGACACTCAACCGCTGCATATAGAGTTTCCAGATGAATCAATAATGCACCTTACTTAACAACCCTGGAAGATGTTCTTTGATGGGTCTTTTACTCAAAATGGTTCCGGTGCTGGAATACTATTTATTACTCCTTAGAAGTATTCAATCCCAAAGTCTTATAAGACTTTTTTCCCTTGCTCAAACAACATTGCAAAATATGAAGCTTTGGTAAATGGGATAAAGCTAGCTATTGAATGGAAGGTTGCATAATTACACATCTATGGAGATTCTCAACTGATCATCAATCAAATCAATGATATATATCATACTCAAGATGAGAAATTGATGCCTTATAAGAGAATGGTGGATGATCTCAAGAAATATTTTACTTTTGTATCATTCTAGCAGATTCCAAGATCAACAAATAGAGCAGCAGATGCTATGGCCACCTTGGCATCCCTACTCGAGTTACAAGAATCCAATTTTTTCTTTGAATTCCTGGTGGAAGAGTTACATTACCCTACCTATGATTCTCTTGAGACCCGAATAGTCTATTCTATTATTGGACATGACTCATCTTGATACAGCCACATTTACTCTTATTTATGAGACCAAATTATACCTGAAAATCTTACCCACAATGAGAAAAGAAACCTAACCCAAAATGCTTCACGATATGTTATCATTGCTAACGATCTATTTAGACAAGGTTTGGATGGTACATTGCTTAGATGTCTAGAAACTGAAGAATCTAAATGTGCATTATCAGAAGTCCATGAAGGTTTTTGTGGATCTCATTCGAATGGTTTTACTTTAGCTTGGAAACTACTACGGGCTGGCTACTACTGACCAGACATTGAAAATATGCTATAAAATTTTCCAAGACTTGTGAGAAATGTGAGCTACATGGAAATCTCATACATGCTCCAGTAAGGGATCTCATACCCTTCATTACACATTGGCCTTTTCAGCAATGGGCCTTTGATCTCATTGGTCGGATATATCCTGCATCATCTAACGGACATAAATTTATCATAATTGCCATCGAGTATTTCACTAAGTGGGTAGAAGCGATTTCGGTCATCAAAGAAATTAGCAAATGAGTATCTTTGTTCATCCTAAACCATATCATTTGTAGGTATGTGATACCTTCATCCATTATGATTGACAATGGACAACAATTCAAGAATAAAGATCTGGATGAGCTTTGTGAGAAATTCAAAATTAGACAACACTGGTCATCTGTATATTACCCCCAAGGTAATGGACAAGCTAAGGCATCCAACAAAAACCTACTGACTATCTTGCATAGAACAGTGAACAAATCTAGGAAGGATTGGCATCTGCAACTCAATCCTGCATTATGGGCTTACAGAATAAGTATCAAAACACCTACTAGGGCTACACCTTTTTCTTTGGTGTATGGGTCCAAATCAGTATTACCTATTGAAGTATAAATACCATCTTTAAGATTTTCTTTGCAAGGTCTTGTTATTAATGAAGACTATACAATATCTAGATTGCAAGAACTTGGATTATTGGATGAGCGTCGGCAAGTGGCGTTTGATCATCTCAGAGTGTATCAAAAGAGAATGTCCAAGGGATATAACAAGAAGGTTAGTCAAAGAGAATTTCAGGTTGGTGACCTAGCTCTGAGATAAAATCCTAAAAATTAGCAGTTTCGAGACAACAAAGGGAAGTTTGAAGCCAACTGGCTAGGTCCCTACATAGTTACTGCAGTCTTTGGCTCTGGTGCCTATGAACTCTCAAGATGAGAAGGAGAACATCTTCGTGAATCGATTAACACCATCCATTTAAATAAATTCTTCACTTAGCATTCTCTGCTCCAACAATCTGTACAACTGAAAAAGTCCTGAAAAAAAGAAAAAAAAAAGAGAAAAAGAAAAAGAAATCCCCTGGTGAAAACCTGGTAAACAGGCACCTTGGTAAAAAAAAATGATGAATCTCTGCCAAGTAGGTGAAAACATGGCAAATAGGTGCCTCTTGTACTCAATGCTCCATCTATCAATGCAACTTTGGCATTTCCTGCTTTCATGTATCTTTATTAGCGCTTGTACATATATTTCAGTCACTTTTGTGACATCCTGGTTTGTTGGAACCCCCATGGCTTGAAATTGATTAATGTCCTAGTCTTAAGTTAATCAACAGAGAAATTTACATGTCCTAAGAAGTGTCAACCAAGTCATCTTTCCGTCAGTGAAACCTAGTCATCCACTCTGAGTCAGTCACCTGTCTCCTAACTACCGAAGAGTTTTATCACTGAGTACACAAGCAAAACAACAAAATTGAAAACAATCACTAAACAGTTTGAGCTATGAATGAAAATCTACTTTGTATGCTGTCTTTTATATTGATTTTTGATTATTATCCCTCTGAGTAACTCGAGGAAGTCTATCTTGACTAAGAGGAGCAAGGATTGGGGGCATAATATTTTCGTTGTTTTCTTCTTGTAGGAATGATTCCGATGATCTGGAAACATCTAATAAGCTGGGTGTCTATGATAAGAGCCTTCACAACAAGGTGAAATCACCACACATACCTCGACTCTGCTTACTTGTATGCTACAGGGAGGTTCCCATCATTTCTTTGTCTGTTTTGAGATAATTTCTTTATCACGCAATCTGGGTCCCTGCAAAATCTGTCAAAGGATATGAACAAAAAAGGGGTCATTGTGGACAAGATAATTAATATTGCACGTGAAAAGAAAGGAACTCTAATCTGCCGGTTATGTTTGTTATGCTCAGTGATGAAACTTAAGCATTTTAAATCCAGTGACTAGGTTTAGGTTGCATTTCACTTTGCATCTCATTTTGCATTTCATTCTGTATTTTCTAAATTTAGAGTGATTTCGGTATGATAATAATGATCTCTTTATCTTCTGAATGAGAGATGGAAGCATCATCATTTCTTAGCTAAGTGGTCTCTTTTTCATCATTTCTCTAATCGAGTACTTGTGTTTTGAGATGTTAGCTGCATACATAAACATCTTATTTAGATTCATACATTTCATTATTACTCATTTGCATTCACCTTATTGCATTGAAAAAATAAATTTTTTTTTTGCATCATTCATTACTCATTCATTTATTTGTATATGAAAAGAAACAAAAATAGACATCCATAATCATTTGAATTACATGCATCCATACTGAAAAAAAATATGCATACATATAGAACAAAGCATATAGAAAGTATCTCATAATCGAATCAACACAAGTATGATGAAGTCAAATAAGATCTTGTATATATATATATATATCGTATAAAGTCTCATAGTACAAAATGATGTCAACTAATATATACAAACTCCCATCGGAGTAAGAATCATATAGGCTACAAAAAATGGGTGTGTCTACAAAAAAATATCAGAGCTACAAAAAGAATATCCAACTCTTGGCCTCTCCCTCATCACCAGGTAGAGGAGGAGGAGCCTGCTGACCTGGGATCCTGCCTAGGTGCCTGAGCTCCCTCTAATCATGCCATGTACTATGAGTAGGGGACAACCTATTGTGCTAATGGAATTGCTACACTGTAAGCCGCAACATAATAAGTCACCCTACTTGTCTAGTGAAGAACCTCCTACTACAAAGCGTCTCGCTCTTCCCTCATTGCTGCGACCTGATGGTCTCTCTCAACTCTAAGCTTTGCTAGCTGTCGATCTCGCTTCGCCAGCTGAGTCTGTCCCACTGTCAACTGTGACTGTAGCTCCACTAGACGTACCCCCATCGATCGTGCTGCATCAACCCCCTGGTCTCTTGAAAGCTCTCCACCCTACTCCTCCCACCTCTGTTGGACCTATCTAGGAGCTACTCACTCCTCCTCACACCAATACTCCCTAGGGATCCACCCTCACCCCTCTGTTGTCTAACTCCATCTAGAACCTTGCTTCTACTAGCACTAGGATCACCACCTATCCGCCTCAGACCCTTAGCTCTCTATCCATGTCCCTGTCCCTATCCCTATGCGGGGGCATCATCCTCAATCTCCTCAATACAAGGTCCCTGCTCTACTAGATCCATAAATCTAGGGAATGGATGTTGCTAGAACTAATCCCTGTATTGGGGCAATACCCCCACATCTACAATGTCATCCACGTAGTCCCACCAGAGTCACTGCAATCTAGTCAACTCCTACATACCCAAGGCATTGTTAGGAATCCCATAGATATTGAGAGGGGGGGGTGAATTAGTATCTGACCGATAATTAGAATTTCTTATTTTAAAACATGCAGAACATATTATAACAGTGTACTGGTATGCAAGAAATAATGTAATAAACAAAATTAAGAACATCCACATGAAAAGCACACCATAACACAAGGATTTAACAAGGAAACCTGGTGTGGGAAAAACCTCGGTGGGATTTATGACCCACAATATTCACTCACTGGCCAATAAGAGAATATTACTTACAATAGGGGCCTGCACATGCAGGAAGGCCAACTGCCTAGAGCTCACTGCTCAATGGAAAGTCTCACTGACTTACAATGTGGATTATACAAATCTAATATCTTGTACTGCTTTACAATAACATCTATAATGCCTGATCCAGTACCGGTTGCTGCTCTGCTTCTTACATAAATCCTTCAACCTATATTTCGCATACATCATTTTCTTCACTTACTTCCTTACAAAATGTCTACAATGATCTCTTTTATATATAAGAGTCATTTTACAACATGCCAAGTCGGCTTACAAAGTTTTCCAATAATAAGCAAAATATAATATAACAAAATCCTATTGGCCTCTATGCCGGTATACTTCCTTTCTTTGTGCCGGTGCCAGTGTCCTGAGGGCTAGTGTAGAGTGTGATCTGCTGATGCCGGTGCACTAATTTGTCGGTGTAATGCCTTGCCGGTATAATGCCTTGCTAGTGCCATAGGATTGCAAGGTTTCCATCAATGACAAAACCTTCAATCACCTACAGTGTCTCATTGGAGTGTGCATATGCCAACAATCTCCCCCTTTGGCATTGATGGCAACACTCATGAGAAATTTCAAAAGTGTATCCAAAAATTATCCAAAAATGTGAAGTCCAAAAAAAATGTTACCAAAAATGTGTGTTCTCCCCCTAAGCATATGATTCCTGTGATGTTGAATTTTCTCATCCCACTACTCCCCCTTTGGCATCAATGACAAAGGTTGTCAAGATGTTAGTGGATTTTGTAGTTTCAACCTTGTAACTGGGTAGTTACAATTTGAAATAGATCCGCCAAAATCAATTTTATACTCTCCATAAAATTTTTACTATCTCTTATTGTTGTCTCTATTCTCTAAACTGTACCAGTGAGATGCTGCAAATGCTTTGCTTGTGTTTTCTATCACTGTATTAGTGCCTCAGATACTTCCTTCCATAGTGATGCTAGATAGTCCAATCTTGGACTCAGTTTTAATCTTAGATGTTTTTCCTTATTCACTACTCTCTCTTTTTCTCTTTCCAATTTAAGTAATTCTTCTTCAAAATTTGTTATCTTCTCCTCAAAAATTGATAGTGTATCAGGTGAGTTAACAAAATTATCTGCAAGTTTATTGATTGCATCCTGTACCTTGCTCATCTTCTTATCTATATCTACAGTCAAAAATTTTGTCTTATAGGTGTCTTTGTACAGAGTCTTGTACTCTTTCAATAAATTACACAATTCCGGTAGAAGTGTGTCAAAATCTCTGTTACACTTCTTTATTTGCTCATTAAAGAATTTCTACTTTATCCTTCAATGTCTCTTCCTTTATTTTCTCAATGTTTTTTGTGATATATTTACACAAGGTATCAAGTTGTCCCAAAGAATCTTTATTGTCTATATTACAGTTAGGAGCAATTACCTTCAAAATTGGTATGGTATCATCTATTGCCTTATAAGCTTGTGAGCTGCAGTCTGTTATCTTTTTAATTGAATATAATAGTACCTCAGTCACATTAGTTGATTTGTTGCCTGATGATGAACCTAGATTCTGAGTACTGCCAGTGGAAGTAACCAAGCTTGTATTGACCTCTGGTAGGTATGTTTGTGTCTACATTTCCTTAAGAAATGGTTTTTCTAGTTCTCCAGTTACCGGTGGCACTATTTCCTTCTGTTCCTATTCCTATTGTTGTTCCTATTCAGGAGCCTTTTGCTTTGATTATTTCTTTGTTTGTTGCATTGTCTGAGTCTGAGTCTGAGTCTCTACCTTTTTCTCTTGGTCATCTGCCGATTTCTCCTGTGTGTTATCAATTTGCTCAGCTACCGAAGGGTCACTAGCCATGTCAGTCTTATCAGCTGTATCTTTGTCTACCACAATGTTGATCTTTTGAGTATCAACATCCATAGTATATAAGACTTCAAGATTAGGATTACCATCCTCTACATCCATACTCTCAGTTTCTGGTTGATCTTCTATAGCTGTTGTTTTTATCGATGGAGTAATCAAAGGAGGTGGGGGTAAGTTGTCTTTAACCTTGATACTAGGTGGTCCACCAACTTTACCTTTACCGTTGTCACTTTCTTTCTGATATACCTTTATAGGTTTGGGGTTCTTGTATTCTTCCCATTTTTCTTTTTCAACTAGGAATATATCCCATCCATTTTCTGTCTCCTCAGTCACCTCATTAAATCTTCCAACCATTAAAGCAATGTGTCGGTGTGCAGTAGAAAATACTGACTGGTTGGCTTGAGCAATTAAGTCATCAATTTCTTTGGGTGAATTCACCAGATATACAACAAGTAGCTTCTCTATCTTTATTTTCTTGTCTATTTCTATTACTGCTTGTCTTCTTGCTTCCAGTCTCTTAAATAGTTCATCTAGAATTTCATTTACTACTTCCATCAAAAATTTCTTATACATATCCATATGCAATATAACACTATATCTGGAAGTTCATCTGGAAGTTGTCAGAGTGTCATATATTTTCTCTATATTCTTCAATTTGCCTTCCTCTATAATTTCATTCAACATAATATCAAGAGGGGCCAAGTCCTTTTTTGTCCTCTTCTTCTTTTTGGGTGTCAGTTTCTTCTTCTTTGGTGTAGCCTTTCTTACCGGAGATCTCATTGCTTGTTGTTTTTGTCTTGTCCTCCTAGGTGAGGGTGTGGTTGCTGGTGAGGGATCTCTTTTCCTTACAACTCTTTTGAAAGTTGCAGGCATGTCACTCTCCGAAGAAGTACCTACCGGTGATAGGTGAGTTTCAGGTTGTGGAGCTACTAACTCATCCTCTGTTAAAACAGTTTTCTTTAACACATCTCCTTTAATGGCCTTTGCCTATCTGGAGCCTTTTATTACATCTACCTCAACCTTTTTCACTCTTTTCTTAGATTGTATTTGGCTTTCAATAGTTTCTACACTACAAAATACTTCTTCCTTAGGTTCTTTAGGGGCTTCCAGAAGTGCTTTAGCATATGTTTCAATTATATGATCATCTGTTTCATACCCCATTTCTGCTACCCAAACTGTCCTAGGGATGACTACTTCCATCCAGATCTCATCCTTCTTGATTACAAAGCATATTTCATCCTTATATTTTTCAACAATCTTTTGTGATAGTCAAATTCTTTTCTTCATTTTGACCTTTAGTGCTTGAAAGAAATCATGGGTATTGTTTTCCTTGTCTTCTCCCATATTATTGAATAGTTCTATTAACTGTTTGCCTACCGGTATATCATATCCAAGTTCTTTGTAGCCTATACCGGGAACCTGTTTGGTTATATGTAGCATTAGACATACTAGCAGATTTCCAAACCTGAAAGTTCCTTTCTTGTCCTTCTTAATCTTGCCTAAGTTGTCAATTAATTTGTTCTTTAACCACTCACATACATCAATCTTTGCATTATCTATGACCATATCATAAGCACTCTTAATGCATAAACTTGAAACTGAATTAAGTCTATTTGCATGAGTAGCTTTATATCCTAATATCATGCTGATAAATCTCACATTAATGTCTGTTACATCATTTACTCTTAAGGACCTTTTATCAGATGTGGCACCAGTTAACTGAGTAACTAGGTCATTTGAAACCTTCTTAGTTTTGTCTAGCCTTTTACCAGTGGTCGGTAACCCTGTGACAAATTTCACAACTTCCTTAGTGATTTTGTGAATTGTATCTAGCCAGAAAAATTCACCATGTACCCTGCTTAAGACTATCCTAATCACATCCTTGGGGAATTCAGGAATGCTAAGGATCTCTGTAAATCCTAGGGTTTCAATGATCTTATGTTCAACTTTTACATTGTTGGTTTCATCACATATCATAGTTTTAAACATGGTTTTAATCTCTTCATCTCCTAGTTCCTCAATGTTATAGTGAATGTAAATTCTAGGGTCTTCAGCATAAACAACTCCCTTAGGAATTTGAGAAAAAGCACCTAAGGTATCATATTTCTTTGCTACCTCAGGAACTAATTGAAATACAGGCCTAGGTCTTTTTATGACTTTGACAATAGTAGGGTTTTCTATATATTCAATTGCAGAGGTGGATGCCATGATAAAATACCTTTTACTACCTTTAGGATGGATGATTGCTTGGAATGTTTTTGCCTCTTAGCTCGGAATGTCTTAGCTCAGAATCTTTGCGCTCTTCGTAAGTTTGAAATCTTGGTGAAATGAAATGGAGCCAAAACCTCAAATTTATAGTGTCTTTTCACCATCTACCACATTAAATGCATGCCGATTAAGTATTCACTTAACATTGTCTGCCAGTAATAAGTAATTTCCAACTTCTTATCTCTAACCGAGGGAACAATAGCACATGTGTTATTTCATTGCCAAACCCTCAAGGAAACTTTCTCCAATTAGATGAAGAACTTCCTACCGGTGGAGCACTGCTCTGTCCTACTAGTGAAGCATCACTCTATCCTGCCAGTGAAGCATTGACTGGTTCTACTAGTGGAGGAGTATTCCCAATGTTTAGATCAACTTTTCTAATCCATTGTTTTGAGAATTATTTCTTAACCTCTTAAACTTTTTCTTTACCCTTCAAGCTAGAAATTTTGTTGTCTAAAGGTGATCCTTTAGTTCTAAATTTTTTTGCAATATGCCCAATCTTGTTACATGCATAACAAGTCACATTATTATTCTGAATAGATTTCCCATAACCTATGCCGGTTTGTGTTCTGCATTGGTTAGATATGTTGGCAATATAGCATTATAATAGACAATGAAATATTGTTGGCATTTCATAAGGATATTGATAAGGTTGTTGATGATTATGGATATAACTGATTAAGGATGTTCAGTGTCCTGATATTATTATTTTGTCATTGATGTCAAGAAATTGATTTTCTAATTTAGTATGATGTTGCCATATCTTGAGAAGTATGATTTAAAGAGTATATAGATGTCGGTAAAAGACATAGGAAAGGATATGATGATTAAGAGGATGAATAAGGTATTCAATGGGCAACTAGTACTGAGTCAGACAATGATGAGATCATGATGTTTTAGATTGTTTTAACATCATACATATGTTGTAAATTGTAAAGGTTAATACTATACAATGTTATCAAGCAAAGAACCTAGTTGGTAAACCCTAAGGAACCTAGTCGGTAAACCCTAAGGTTATCGCTATCAGTTAATGAAGGTGAAATGTCTATCGAATGAAGTTTAGTATTCATCGAGTTGTTACCGAGTTGTAACCGAGCTATAGAAGAATGCATTAAATATTTGCATGTGTTATTTAATGAAGGAAGATGATGAGATGGAACTGATTAAATGATTGGTGAGCTATGGATGAAGTTTGTTAATGAATCTAAGGCAATGGAAAGTTGGCATGAAGATCTACATCTCAGATTGAACCGCAATACCTTGGCACAAGTTCCAAGAAATATATGCAAGTTCCTAGGTGGGGTAAAACATTTTCAGATTGAAAGATGCATTGAACCTGGACAAGATCAAAGATTTGATGGCTATGATTGATCATGGGAAATGTGATCAAGGAGATTAAGCAGTTACCTAATTGTTTATAAATAGGAAACTATTGATAAACAATGTATGCGGGCAAGTGTATGCACAGGTATGCTACATAGTGATTACCAAGCACAGAAGCTTGAAGACTTGTTTGAATAACAGAGTATAGAAGCCCAGCAGATAGACAAGATTAGTTCTATGTCTAGATTGTATTGAACAAATAGGAATCTACTTTAGCATTTTTAGATGTGAAGTTGCAGATAGATTTTATTACTATTATTTTGTGAAAGTGATAGAAAATCTCTTAACAGAGTGGACTTAACAGTCTTATTTGTAAAACCCTCTAGCAAGGTGACATTTTGATTGAGTGTTTGAAATCCTTTAACAAGGTCACTTCTAAGAAGGTGAAGATCCTAACAGATCTGAGGGAAATCCCTTAACTGAGTCACATCTAGCAATGTGTTTGTAATCTTTAATAGGATTTGCTTTTAACCAAGCATACTCTAGAAGAGTATATTTCTTAGTGGGCCTGAAATCCCATAGTGGTTTTTCCCTATTTGGGTCTCCACGTTAAATCTGGTGTTATGAGGTTTATGATATTTATATGCTTTTGAGTTTGCATGTTTAACAGCTTTGGTTATATTAATGAAGTATATGTTACCGAGGTTGAATCTGATGTTTTTATGGAAGATTAAGTTTGTATGATTCACCCCCCCCCTCTCATCTTGTTAGCTATTGGACCTGTACTTATATTAAGTATCAAAACTATCAATTGGTATCAGAGCTTTGGACTCTGGAAGGAAAGTTTAAAGGCACTTGAGTTAAAGATCCAAAGATGTATAAGAGGGATGCACCAAAGCTAAACAAGTCAAGTTTCTATACATGGTAGAAAAAGGTGAAGCTACATCTATCAAGAGTTGGATAATATGCTATATACTATCTAGAGAATGATTTTGTCACACCAAGCACCTATCCATTAACTATGGAAGAGATAAAGGTGAAGCAAGAACATATTCAGGCAATGATTGAAATAACATCAGCATTGACCGACTCTGAGTTTAATGATCGAGAAGGCTGTAATGATGCAAAGGCTATGTGGGATAAGCTCATATCAGTATATGGAGGAGATGAACATGTTCAAAGAGCAAAAGTAGATAGTCTAGGAGGACAACTTGAATCTATGAGGATGAATGAAGGTGAGAACATAACTCAGTACAGTACAAGACTAAAGGAGATTGTCAATCAAATCAAAGGAGCAGGTGGAACTATTGAAGAAAAGGATATAACAAGTAAGTTGTTAAGATCCCTTCTACTAGCTTATGCAATCCAAGTCTCTGCAATCAATGAATTGAGGTTTATACCTAATATGCTAGTTTCTTTAGATGCTACTATTGGTAAGCTACATGCATTTGAATTGAGTAACTTTGATAATAGTGGATCTTCAGTAAATAAAGTTGAACTTGCATTTAGTTCTTTTCATCTTGATGAATCTAATGATTTCAATGAAAGAAATTATAAGTACTCTGAAGGAGATCATAGTGGAGCAAGTCAAAGATTTTGTAAGAACATGGAGGCAGTACACAAACTGTATGAGGAAATTAGAAAGCAAGAAGAGTTTGAAGCACTAGTAGCCAAAAGGTTACCGAGAGGCAAAGGTAAGTATAAAGGAAAGCTACCTTTGAAATGTTTCAATTGTGATAAGATAGGACATATGGCTTCTAATTGTCCTGACAAAGATTCTACTGAAAAGAGAGATTATCAAGATGACAGACAGAAAGATAATCATTATAGAGGACACCGAGACTTCAGAAGAAGAGATAGAAAGACATGCCTAATAGCTGATGAGGAATCTAATGATGATAAATCAGATGAGACTGATATAGAGGAAGTAGTTTATGTGGCTATCAAAGATGGATCAGATGAAGAAAGGTATGAAGAAAAAGCCCTAATATCTCACATAAACACTAATGATCCTTGGATTATAGATAGTGGATGCTCACATCATATGACAGGAGATAAACACAAGTTTGTTATATTAGAAGATTATGATGGAGGCTATGTCAGATTTGGTAATGATGCACCATGTCTGGTGAAAGGTAAAGGATCTATAACACTTCTTGACAATGCAAGATGCAATGATGTTTATTGGGTTGAAGGTTTGAAATACAATTTGTTGAGTGTAGCACAGCTAAACAACACAGGTTACCGAATAGAATTTCAGAAAGGAATTGTCAAAGTTCATGACAAGAATGGAAAGTTAGATGCTACCGGGACACAAACAAAAGGTAACACATTTCACCTTGACTCAACTTGTAACAAGTGTTTGCATGCAAAGATAGATAATACCTGGTTATGGCATAAAAGGTTTTGTCATGTAAATTTTGATAATCTGATCAAAATAAGCAAGAAGCACCGAGTAAGAGGTCTACTGAGTCTTGAAAAACCTGAGAATGCTATGTGTCGAGGATACCAGATGGGTAAGATGACAAGATCAAGCTTTACAAGTAAGTCTTACACTTCTAAGGGAATTTTAGATCTAGTGCACACTGATCTTTGTGGTCCTATGAAAGTTCAAAGTTATTATGGTGATAAATATTTCATATTATTTGTGGATGACTATTCAAGGATGATGTCAGTAATGTTTCTAAAAGAAAAATCAGAAGCTTTTCAAATGTTTAAATGGTACAAGGCAAGAGTTGAAAATGAAACAGGAAGACAACTGAAATGTCTTAGATTAGATAGAGGAGGAGAGTTCACATCTGATGAATTCAACTTATTTTCCAATGATCATGGTATTAAAAGACAAGTCTCTGCATCGACAACTCCATAGAAAAATGGAATAGCTGAGAGAAGAAATAGATCTATTGTGGATTGTGCTAGAATACTGATGATTGAAAAGAAGATACCACAAACATTTTGGAGAGAAGCAATAAGCACATCAGTTTACACCTTGAACCGAGTTCAATTGAAGAAAGGTACTTTGAAGACACCATATAAAATCTGGTATGATAAGAAACCTAATGTAAGTTATTTTAAAATCTTTGGAAGTAGATGTTATGTTCATAAAGATGATAGAAATGGCAAGTTTGATCAAAAAAGTGAAGAAGGAACATTTCTAGGTTATTCTTCTAGAAGCAAAGCATTTAAATGTCTGATCAAATCATCTAACAAAATAGTAGAAAGTGTAAATGTGAAAATTGATGAATTTGCAGAAAGAAATGATGAAGGAAATTCCAAGGAATTAGAAGACTATGATGAATTTGTCTATGTTCAACTGAGAAGTCTTACCAAGAAGACTATTGAAGAAAATGAAGAGAATATCTAGTTATCAAGTGATGAAGAAGATCATACAAAGCCTACCAAGTCTGTATTAGCCAAGTATGTCAAAAGACATCATGCACCAAGTCTGATTATAGGAGATAAGGATGATCCAATGATGACCAAGAACAAACTGAGACAGAACACATGTTTGATATCTGAATTTGAACCGAGAATAGTGAAAGAGGCATTTAGTAGTGAACATTGGATAAATGCTATGACAGAAGAGATTGATCAAATCAAGAAGAATGACACATGGTCACTAATCCCAAGACCAAAGGACAAAAATGTAATCGGTACAAAGTGGATTTTCCGAAACAAGCTGAATGAAAAAGGAGAGGTCATTCAAAACAAAGCAAGACTAGTTTGCAAAGGTTATGCTCAAGAAGAACGAATTGATTATGGTGAAACTTTTGCACCTGTTACTAGACTTGAAGGAGTGAGAACATTATTGGCGTATGCTACTTTAAAAAATTTCAAGGTATATCAAATGGATGCCAAATCTGCATTTCTGAATGGAATATTAGAAGAAGTTTTTATTGGACAACCTGAAGGATTTGTTGAAGACAATAATAAAGATCAGGTATGTAAATTGAACAAAGCTTTATATGGTCTGAAACAAGCACCTAGAGCATGGTATGAAAGATTTCACTCTTATTTGATTAAGATTGGTTTTATAAGGACAAGTGAGAACAACAATATGTACATGAAGAGTGATGATAATGGAATACTGATCTCAGCCATACTTGTTGATGATATTATATTTTGTGGAAATGACTCTTTATGCAAGAACTTTGGAAATGAAATGAGAAAATAATTTGAGATGTCATTAATCAGTGAGATAAAGTATTTCATAGGTCTATAGATATTGCAAATGAAAAATGAGATTTTCATTACTCAATCCAAGTACATAAAGGAAATCTTGAAGAAATTTGGAATGGAGGATTCAAAACCAGTAAGTACTCCTATGACCAACAATTGTAAATTATCAAAGAATGATGAATCTGCATCTATTGATGAGACACTTTACCGATCCATGATTGGAAAACTTCAATATGTTGTTCACAGCAGACTAGACATAGCACATGCAGTAGGTATAGTTGCAAGATTCTCTGCAGATCCTAAGGAAACACACATGATAGCAATCAAAAGAATTTTTAGATACTTGAAAGGCACTTAGGATTATGGCTTGGTATGTCAGAAAGGAAATGATTTTGATTTAAAAGTTTATACTGATGCTGATTGGGCAGGCAACATTGATGACAAAAAAAGCACAAGTGGAGGAGCTTTCCTTTTAGGAGAAAGACTAGTGAGTTGGCTTAGCAAGAAACAAGGATGTGTTTCATAGTCAACAGCAGAAGTTGAATACATTGTTGCAGCATTGAATTGTACCAACATTGCATGGATCAAACAATTGTTGGAAGGTATAAATGAGAAAGTTACCGAGCCAATAACTATATTATGTGACAATACTAGTGCCATTAACATTTCAAAGAATCCTATTATGCACTCTAAGACAAAGCACATCTCTATCAAATATCATTATCTTAGAGAAGAAGCTCAAGAGAAGAAAGTGGTGTTGGAGTATGTTAGCACAAAGGAACAAATAGCAGATATCTTCACCAAGCCACTACCAAGGGACACTTTTGAATATCTCAGAAGTAAGTTAGGGGTCCTACCCCTATCTTCTACTCACTGACCGAGTTCGGTGAAAGCATCAATCCGATGACTCTATCGAATATCTTTTGGGAGTTGATGCTGATTTATACACTTTAGGATGTTTTCTAAAGGTGTACAGGAATTATTACAGGAAATATTACAGGACATATTACAGGGAACAAGAATTGAAGACAAAATGCTCTGACTGAGACTGAATTGATACACAACAGTAGGAAATCACTTCATACAGAAAGAAATTATGTTTTAGTTCTTTACTTTTGGCATTGTTTTCAAAGGGGGAGAAGACTAATATAAGGGGAGAAGACTAATGAGAAGACTACATATTGGAAAGAAAACTGAAGAAACATGAGAAGTCTAATGTATGGGGGAGAGCATTTCAAAATCACAACAATCCGAATCTTTTAAGGTCAAATCAATTGGTTTTTCCATCAATGCCAAAGGGGGAGATTGTTGACAATATAGCATTATAAGAGACAATGAAAGATTGTTGGCATTTCATAAGGATATTGAGAAGGTTGTTGATGATTATGGATATAACTGATTAAGGATGTTCACTGTCTTGATATTATTATTTTGTCATTGATGTCAAGAAATTGATTTTCTAATTTAGTATGATGTTGCCATATCTTGGGAAGTATATAGATGTTGGTAAAAGACACAGGAAAGGATATGATGAATAAGGGGATGAATAAGGTATTCAATGGGCAACTAGTATCGAGTCAGACAATGATGAGATCATGATGTTTTAGTTGTTTTAACATCATACATATGTTGTAAATTTTAAAGGTTAATACTATACTATGTTATCAAGCAAAGAACCTAGTCAGTAAACCCTAAGGTTATCTCTATCAGTTAATGAAGGTGGAATGTCTACCGAGTGAAGTTTAGTATTCACCGAGTTGTTACCAAGTTGTAACCGAGCTATAACAGAATGCATTAAATATTTGTATGCATTATTTAATGAAGGAAGCTGATGAGCTGGAACTGATTAAATGATTGGTGAGCCATGGATGAAGTTTGTTAATGAATCTAAGGCAATGGAAAGTTGGCATGAAGATCTACAGCTCAGATTGAATGGCAATACCCTAGCACAAGTTCCAAGAAATATATGCAAGTTCCTAGGCGGGGTAAAATATTTTTAGATCGAAACATGCATTGAACCTGGACAAGATCAAAGATCTGATGGCTATGATTGATCATGGGAAATGTGATCAAGGAGATTAAGCAGTTACCTAATTGTTTATAAATAGGAAACTATTGATAAACAATGTATGCAGGCAAGTGTATGCATAGGGATGCTACATAGTGATTACCGAGCACAGAAGCTTGAAGACCTGTTTGAATAATAGAGTATAGAAGCCCAGCAGATAGACAAGATTAGTTCTATGTCTAGATTGTATTGAACAAATAGGAATCTACTTTAGCATTTTTAGATGTGAAGTTACAAATAGATTTTATTACTGTTATTTTGTGAAAGTGACAAAAAATCTCTTAACTGAGTGGACTTAATAGTCTTATTTGTAAAGCCCTCTAGCAAGGTGACATTCTGATTGAGTGTTTGAAATCCTTTAACAAGGTCACATCTAACAAGGTGAAGATCCTAACAGATCTAAGGGAAATCCCTTAACCGGGTCACATCTAGCAATGTGTTTGTAATCTTTAATAGGATTTGCTTTTAACCGAGCGTACTCTAGAAGAGTATATTTCTTAGTGGGTCCGAAATCCCACAGTGGTTTTTCCCTATTTGGGTTTCCATGTTAAATCTATTATTATGAGGTTTATGATGTTTATATGCTTTTGAGTTTGCATGTTTAACAGTTTTGGTTATATTATTGAAGTATATGTTACTGAGGTTGAATCTGATGTTTTTATGGAAGATTAAGTTTGTATGATTCACCCCCCCCCTCTCATCTTGTTGGCTATTGGATCTGTACTTATATTAAGTATTAGAACTATCAAGATAAATTTTCAAATCTTCCACAAGCATAACATCTCACATTCATTCTACAATTTTCAGAGTTGTGACCAACTTTGTTGCATTTTGAACATTGACCGGTGGGTGTGTTGATATTCTGATAATTTCTTGATCTAGTTTCATTTTCTCTATGACCATACTTATTACAGTTAAAGCATTTTCCATTGAATTTATAAGCATTAGGTTGTCTTATCGGTTTGCTATGATCCTGAGTATTTGTAGTACGGGAGCTTTCACCAACTTCAAAGCCAATTCCAGAAGTGTCATCTTTAGGTTTTTGATTTTTCAGTAACGTGCGAAGTTCCTCTGAGCTTTTCTTGAATTTTTCTTTATGTTGATTTACAGTTTCTAGTTCTCTTTCTAAGACTTCTTTCTGTCTCATCAGTTCATTGGAGTCATTCTGAGTGTGCATCAGACCTGTCTTCAACATGTCATTTTCATAGCTAAGTCTTGTGTTTTCATTTGCCACATCACTTAGTTTTTTGGTCAATTCTTCTTCATTCTTCTTCCTATCCTCAATCTCTTTACAAAATCTCATAGTCATATCCTGCATCTCATTCTTTGTTGTCATGTTCTCTTGTTTCAGCTTGCTTATCTGATCATTAAGTGATTCCTTTTCATCATTCTCAATCTACAGCTTTTCACAAAGTTCTCTTCTCTTATTTCTTGCAATAGTAAGATTTTCTTGAAGTGCCTGAATGATATCCTGAGCCGCCCTTAAATCATCTTCTAGTTTGATATTTTTCAATTTCTCTACATCATAGTCTTAAAGAGCTCCTTCAAGTGGCTTCATCAGATTTTCCATCTTTACCGGTGTCAAGATCTTCCTCAAGCTGTTAGGCTTTTTAAAATAGAGGACCAAGCTATGATACCAATTGTTAGGAATCCCACAGATACTGAGAGGGGGGGGTGAATCAGTATCTAACTAGTAATTAGAATTTCTTATTTTAAAACATGCAGAATATATTATAATAGTGTACCGATATGCAAGAAATAATGTAATAAACAAAATTAAGAACATCCACATGAAAAGCACACCATAACACAAGGATTTAATGAGGAAAACCGGTGTGGGAAAAACCTCAGTGGGATTTGTGACCTACAATATTCACTCACTAGCCAATAAGAGAATATTACTTACAATAGAGGCCTGCACATTTAGGAAGGCCAACTGCCTAGAGCTCATTGCTCAATGGAAAGTCTCACTGACTTACAATGTGGATTGTACAAATCCAATATCTTAAACTGCTTTACAATAGCATCTATAATGCCTGATCCAGTACTGGTTGCTGCTCTGCTTCTTACATAAACCCTTCAACCTATATTTCGCATAATAGGTCTGCCTTAATATTTTGCATACATCATTTTCTTCACTTACTTCCTTACTTACAAAATGTCTAGAATGATCTCTTTTATATATAAGAGTTATTTTACAACATGCCAAGTTGGCTTACAAAGTTTTCCAATAATAAATAAAATATAATATAACAAAATCCTGTCGGCCTCTGTGCGGTATACTTCCTTTCTTTGTGCCGGTGCCGGTGTCCTGAGTGCCGGTGTAGAGTGTGATCTACTGATGCTAGTGCACTAATTTGTCAGTGTAATGCCTTGCCAGTATAATGCCTTGCCAGTGCCATAGGATTGCAAGGTTGCCATCAATGACAAAACCTTCAATCACCTACAGTGTCTCATTGGAGTGTGCATATGCCAACAGGCATAAGATAACCTCAGTGCCCATCCTCGCCTCTCCTCATCAACATATCTCATGTATGCTATGAACTCTTGTGAGATCCCCTAAGGCCTACCATACCATCTCATCACTCAAGATACCACGAATCACTCCACCACAGTATGCGATATGCTAATGAGTGAGCGTGTAACAAACAGATCTCTGCGTATGATCCTCCAGTCATCCCATGGCTCTAGGCCCTTGTAAGGTCTCCATACCACAACTAGCAAGTCATCTAACTACCATCACCAAAAATTAGTCTTGCCTAGATGGGGCTGAGTGACCTATCCTGAATATCTATATACAATCAGCTGACCATGCTTCCTACCATCATCTATAATCGGCCTACAAACTGGGAGGTGCTCCTAGGCCCATACCTGTAAATTCAAGACTCCTGCAACCATGCTCTTCCCCTCCTGATAAACAATCTCATGCATCTCGTGATACATGTGGGCCAATATACAAGAACCTCAGCCTAGTCTCTGAGGGGTCTCAACAAGCCTCTCTAGCATCCTGCTCCATCCACAAAGGAATCCATGATGTCCTCTATCCAACATAAGAAAACAACTGATAAACCCTACTATAACACAAGCTAGAGGAAAAGCCTCACTATACTTGCTCATCATAATGTCCCAACTGATAGAACGTGTCAAGATATTTGGATCCCTGAATACACGTTCGACAACCTGTAATCCAAAAAGTTTTCCTGCATCATAATCTACCTTACCCCCAACCAAAAGGGATACAGAGAATCCTGTAAATATCCTTGGGAGTGATGGTCATCTCCCCAACTAGAAAATGAAAGGTGGTATGCTCAGAATGAAATCCCTCTACTAACGCTGTGAGCATCCTATGATTTACACAGATATTGGGTAACCTAAGAAGGTGGGTGAAATCGCACAAATCAATATGTGCCTGCTCAACATCTGACAACTGCCGAACTAATGTCATAGTGGGTGGATATACACATCTGAAAAGAACATGAGGCAAAAAAACCTGCAAAAAATCAAACAACGAAGCATCAGAAAACATTCCAAATAAGCCTACAAGAGAAGTAAAAAATCACGCAAATTCAACTACGTCAATTGCCAAGTCAAAATTTCAAGTTTGAATCTTAAAAAATGCTCACTATTTTCCAAACGATAAAACATAGAAGGGTAGAAACTCGTACGAGTCAGGATTAGGGCCCATACGACAAAATACTCCCATACGATATAGGACTAGACTTAGGACGATAAAATGGTCTCTTATGAATGTTGTCATACGATACAAGGGTAGGCCTCGCACGACAAAACTAATGACTCTAAATGAAAAAATACACTTTATCAGTTTGTTGTATGAGACAGGATCCTGTCTCGCATGAGAAAACATGAAATCCCGACTTTAAATGTGCCAAAAACTTGAAAAATCAATAAAAAAATTCAAAATTAAAATGAATAACAGGCTTAAGATCGATCACTTACCATTGGCTCATAGTCCTGAGGTCGATTATGTCATCTATGTCACTTGAATCAGTGCTCATGGATGGGAACCACCATTTTCTTCGCAGAAGGCTTTTTGAATTTTCAAACTTGGAGGGTTAAAATGAATTGAAAATGACACTTTTACCCCTTATATAGCCAAAACCCTAATTTTCAACTTGCTCCGATGGACATGAAAATTGTACCCTTAGCTAATTTGCCCGTTTTGGTTCCATTTTCGGGATCAAAATCGACATTCAAGATCATTTTGCTAGTCAATTTCACAAAAGTTGGACCACTTAGCGCTTTTTCATCAAATGCTCATTCTTTCTTCAAATTGCGCTCAATTTCTTATGAATCAATGCTTAATCTCAATTTTATTCTACACAACAACTTTGCCCTCAATTTCAAAATCAAAACCAAATATTCAAATATTCCTCACAATAATTTGTGCTCAAATAATTATAATTGCCAAAAATTGCCTATAATCATGTACGATCGCTATCTTTCGATTTCGCTCCTGAGGGGGCATACTCATGACCTTATGACCTCACATCTTCAAAGTCGAGAAAATTTTCAAATCTTCATCAAAAGTTGAGAAAAAATATTTTCAACTAAAGAAAATCAAACAAATCCTTATTGTTAAGGGGCATCTTAGCTTCATCGCTTCATATCAAACTGATATTTGTCTTCTTCTAAATCAATCTCTTAACGTTAATCGGTTTCATCTCTTTTCATCAAGTTGATTATTCGTTTAAACTCAATCAAAATTTTAAAGAGTATCTTTGATCACACATCCAATCTAAGCAGGTGTTCAGTTTAATTGCATCGAATCAAGCTGGACAGTTTATCATCGCTCATCGTGTCTTGATCCATCAAGTTCAAGATCAATTTTATCTCCTCTCACTATGTCTAGTTCAATCAAGTTCTAGATCAGTAAGATCCGCTTCTTGATCAATCAAGTTCAAGTTCGGTATCTTTGCTCTCTATCGTTCCTAGTTCAATCAAGTTTGGGATTAGTATCACTTTAATCAACTCTATTCAACTTCATCGCTTCAAATCAAGCTAAACACCTTGCTCTTCATCTGGTTCATGATCAATCAAGTTCAGAACTGGTATCTCCTAGACATCAACTATTCTTTGAACCAACGCACTGCTTGCACATTAATTCAAAGAGGAGAAAATGTAATACCCTAAAAATGGTCATCTAAACCATGGGCCCCTAATCTCGACAACATCACCAAGGTCCTAACCAAAGGCAATTAAATCAATCTTTGAGCACATTATTAATTCTTTAGTCATCAAATGTCACATGGCAAATCAATTACTCAATATTAATTAAATATTTATTTAATTAATTGAATCATTCCAAGAATATCATTTTGATCAATTATCCTGTTTAATTTATTAAATATCCTAGCATATTTAATTAATTAATAAATTTGCCATTTAATCATGCAAAAAAAGAATTAATTTATTACAAAAGAGGAATTAATTACAAAGCAAGAGTTGAATTGAGAGAGAAATCAAACTTGAGATATTATTTCTTTTTCTAAATTTAGAACTTGAAATTAGAAAAGCAATTAATTGAGTTATTGATCATTCTCTAAAATTGGAACTCAAAGCTTTTCAGAAAAAGAAGTTCAGTTGCATTAAAAAGACTCTTTTCTTGAATAAATCAAAGAATTATCTATTTTTATCACAAGTGCATGGAATTAATTAAATCTTATTTCCAATGCAACTTGAACTTCTAATTTAGATGCATTTCAATTAAACTATAATTGGAATCTATCTCAAGGTTAACTGAACCTGATTTCTCAATTATTTTCAATTAATCCTAAATTGAGCTTTTTTGGTATTTCTGTATAAATTTAGCCTTAAAATCTCATTCAAAACACCCTAGAGATTTTTGAGAACACACTTGGAGATTATTATTATTATGCTGATTTTGCTCTGGAGTCATTGAATATATCGTGCTTTTTTAGATTATTTGCATCCATATTTAGTTTTATCCATATTGCTTGAATCCATATTGCTTGAATTCGTTATTGCTTGATTCTTTCATCCATCTTGCATCTATTTAGCTTAATATCATTCTCATATAGATTGAATCCTTCATCTTGGTGTAGTCTAATCATTGGTATTGCTTATACAAATATGAGAGAAATCTTATACTCACATCTTTTAGAAGGCAATTAGTTGCACTGTTATGGTTTTATTATTCATGCTTATATCTGTCTAACCATACATGTAATGACTTAATTGAAGTGTTGTGCTTGCAGCTATCAGACTCTTTTCACTTTTCCACACTCACAGTTACCACCATCAAATCTATGAAACCCTCAGAAGTATGGAGTTGAAATTACCTTCGGTGTCTTTTGCTCCTCCAACAAAATAACTACCACTTTCACAATTTGAGAATTCACATGTTAAGAAGCAGAAAAATTGAGTAACACCTACATGCGCCTCATAATGATTCATCCAAACGTGTGAGATAACCAATGATTTGATGGGAACCTGAGAAATTTCTTAATTACACATCAACTCCACACAAATGGCTTGAGTTTTCATGATTTCTTTCCAAAATTAGAATTTTAAAATATAAGATGCCCAGAATATTCCTTTTGTCGCGCCACCTTTTGTGTTATTATTGTCCTTGGGGCCAATTTGAAATGAACCTTTGAACTTTGAACCACTTTAGAAATGGTTCAAAAGTTCAAGTTCAAGACTGACTTAACACATTCACGCTTTCTCACTTAACAACATAAGAAATCTGTGACCCACACAAAGGGATTGGTTGAACTTTGAACCTTGAAGCAATACATAGGTTCAAATGATGGGTTCATTGGGGCAGAAAAGGCAAAACATAAAGGAACACAGGAACATGACTAAAGATGGATCAAACCAAATGAGAGAAACAAAATTAAATCACATTATTATGTTTAAGATAAATAATGGAGTAACATTGGCTCTGACTGGGGACCGAGATTGAAAAAGACCAGGAATGGAACTGATGCAGAGAGTCTTGGAGCTTGTTCCAAACACTTTCTTGGTTTACTTGTCTACTCAACCCTCTAACTCCTCAAGCCAATCCAATGGCACTTGGTAGGGGTTTTTCTATCTAGACCTCCAAGATATGATCCATTTTGGCTTGCCTCCAAGGTATAGCCACTTGATATTTGACAACTAACTACCTATTGAGGGTTCCACGTCAATCTCCAACTCCTCTCCTAAGGCTCCAAGCACCTCTGCAAAGGATCACATTACACCAATTAGTTTTTGGTGCTAAAAATGCATTTATTGTATGTCTTTTATGTCTTTGAGGGGTTTGGGCATCTTCAAACCCATCCCTAAGGTTTCCTATCCTCTCTTTGTCTCCACCAGGCTCAAATAGGCCTAATTCAATTAGCCCTCCCTTGGTGGTTTTTAGGTCTTGGTTTAAAAAATTTCCACACAAAGCCACAAAAAAATTGTAGATTAGAGTACCCTTTTCATATTTACAAACAATATTGGAAAATTGCATCTGGGTTATTTTTACACATGGGGTTTCCAATACTGCGCTATTTTCAAGGGTTTAAGCCTACCTGGGTGACTTGGAAAGATGGCTTTAAAACCCTTCACCAATCAAAACACCTACTCAAATAAAATGAGGATTATTTAAGGGAACTCAGAGAGATTTCCAACCATGCCTCTATTTCTCTTCCACCAATCCACATGTGCTTAGAATTTGCACATCTTCTACTATCCTAACTCACCAAGTCCTAGCGGTGAGCCTAGGCCTTCATTGTAGCTACTCCACAAAGGCCTACAAGACAAAAAAACCTACTATAATCATATGTACAGACCCTAACCTATAATTCCACTTGATTTCAATAGGTTCCATCAATGGATGCTTAGGTTAGAGCCATTTTACTCTTAAACCCTACTTTGCAAGGGTTTTACACCTAGTTATAGAGAATGAATGAGATCTCTACAACCAAACACAACCAAACTTACTAATCTACATTGTTGGAAAGTACACTCAACAATCACTCATACCTTGCAATGATATTTCTCTAACAAGTCCGTACTGGACCATACAATGCAATGAAAAATAAGGAAAAACTATCAAAAATGGTGAAAAGACAAGATTTCTTGAAAACACAAAACTTGTTCTTGCATTCTAGATTCTCCAACCTATACAATGAAGTAGATTTTGGCTTATATGCTGATGGTTTAGTTGGTTGAACCAACTTTGCAGTGCCAATCATCAAAAATGCAACTTTTGTAAAAAGTTGCAAAATGTTGCTCAACAACTTTTACATCTTTTTGATACCTGAGATGCAACTTTGCATTCAAGTGCATTTCAAGGCTCCTGAAGGACCTCAAGCATCCTAGAATTCCTAAACACAAAAAAAGAGACCCCTATTACATGGTGACAATGATCCAAAGTACTACTCCTATGATCAACCTTAGCATTACAACTTCCTAGGTTGATAGCATCCTGAACACAAATGACAATAAAATTTTTGGACAACTCAACCATGGCTCTACTGAGTCCCAAATGGTTGCTCCATTATTACATCATAAAATAAAACACACAAAACTTAGAAGAAAACAAAATTGCATTCTTGGAGTGTTAGGTTCCCTGCACCATACTCTTGTGGGACAAATAACTCAAGTCCCTTGAGGTTTCCAATCTCCACTCCATGCTGAAGTATATCTGATTCTGACATCCACATAGCATCTAAATCAGGTAACCATTCCCACTTGATAAGATAATTCTTGTAGACTCCATTCCTTGTCTTCTTTACTACCTTGGTGTCCAAGATACTTTCCAACTTGACCGGTTGTCTAGGTGGCAAATCCCTCACCCAATCTTCATTAACATGATGATATGTCCAATTGATTTGTTGCTGACTCTCCCTTTTATGGATAGAGATCACATACATTAAATATAGGAGAAATACCCAAAGTGGGAGGGAGTTCAAATTCATATGCATTATGTCCATATTTATGCACCACCTTGAGAGGTCCAATCTTCTTCATCATTAGCTTGGTAGGATGCCCTTTTGGAAGTCTCTCCTTCCTTAGGTATGCTAACATGAAATATCTAGATTTAAATTGCACATTCCTTCTTGTTTAATCAGCATGCACCTTATACTGCTCATATTTTTGTTGTAAGGATTGCTTTACCTTATCATGCACTTCTTTAATACCTTCTGCAAAGTTCTCACCTTGTGCACTCTTAGGTGCCATAGAACTAAGATCTTTGAGCTCTAATATGCCCCTAGGATGAAATCCATACACTATCTCAAAGGGACTTTTACCTGTGCTTCATTTCACTGAGTCATTGTATGCATATTCTACCTGACCAAGTACTAAATCCCAAGTCTGCCCATGTTGATTTGTAAGACATCGTAGCAAGTTACCCAATGATCTCTTGACTACCTCAGTTTGACCATCTGATTGAGGATGATAGGTAGATGAAAAGGATAACTTAGTGCCCAACTTTCTCCAAAGTGTCCTCCAAAAGTGGCTTAGGAACTTCACATCTCTATTACTAACAATGCTGATTGGAAGACCATGAATTCTAACTATCTCCTTGAAGAAGAGGCCTGCAATATAGGTGGCATCATTAGTGCTCTTACAAGGTATAAAATATGCCATTTTGCTGAACCTATCTACCACCACATACACACTATCAAATCCGCTTGGAGTTCTTGGAAAGCCTAACAAAAAATCCATGCTCAAACATTCCCAAGGCCTCTAAGGTATGACCAAGGGTTGATATAGACCTGCATTACTTGATGATCCTTTTTCTCTTTGGCAAATTGTACATTGGTCTACAAACCTTCTCACTTCTGATTGCAACTTGGGCCAATAGTAAAACCTACCAACTTGCTCCAAAGTCTTATCTATGCCAAAATGACCTCCTAGACCTCCTTGATTCTTTTTTTGGATAATATTTTGTCTCATAGAGCATTGGGGTATGCACAGAAGATGCCCTTTGAACAAAAAACCCTCTTGTATCATATATTCTGAGTAAGAGACATGAGATGTGCTCACAAATCAGAAAACACACTATATATCTCTGCAAAATCCTTATCATCCTTGTAGAGTTCTTTTAACTCACTCAAACCCACACCTTGCAATTGTATCTCCTACATAGTCATGACTCTCCTTCTTAATGCATCAGCTACCTCATTTGGTGTGTCCTTTTTATGCTTAATAGTGAAGGTATAGGATTGTAGGTATTCAACCCACTTAAGGTGTCTCTGGTTCAACTTCTCTTGCCCATTGAGGAAACTAAGGGCACAGTGTTAGTAAAAACTACAAATTCTTTGGGCAGAAAGTAATGATGCCACTTCTTCATTGCTTCTACCATTTCATACAACTCCAAGTCATATGTGGAGTACCTTTGCTTAGCTTCATTTAACTTCTCTAAGAAGAAGGCTATAGGGTGACCCTCTTGGCTTAAAACTGCACCTATTTCCCTTTGGCCAACATCACATTCTACTGTAAACAACTGATTGAAATCAGACAATCTAAGGGTTGGCAGCTCTGCTATCTTAGCCTTCAACAATTCAAATCCCTTATTAGCTTCCTCTATCCACTTAAAATGACATTTAATATCTCCTTTGATGGTGTTGAGTATAGGAGCTCAAACATGGCTAAAATTTCTCACAAACTTCCTATAAAAAGATGTCATTCCATGAAAACTCCTAACATCACTTATGCCCCTAGGTATAGGCCAATTAAGTATTTCTTCTACCTTACTTGGATCCATCTTTAAATATCCTTGAGAAATAGCAAAAATGAGGTAAACTAACTCTGTTATCAAGAACTCACATTTTTCAAGTTTCATTTTGAGTTGAGCCTCCTTCAACTTCTTCAAGACCATCTCCACATGCTAAGGTGTTCCTCCTTGGACCTGTTGAAGATCAAAATGTTAGGAAAGATACACAATAACAAATCTACCAATAAACTCAACTAAGACCTCATTCATGAGCCTTTGGAAGGTACTAGGTGCATTGGTGAGACCAAATGGCATCACCAACCACTCATATAGGCCTGCATTGGTTCTAAAGGTTGTCTTCCATTCATCCCCAGGTCTGATTATTATCTAATGATAACGAGACTTCAAGTCCACCTTTGTGAAGTAGCTTTCTCCACCTAGATTGTCCAATAGGTTCTCTATCCTTGGCATGGGATACCGTTACCTTATAGTGATCTTATTGATTGCTCTTGAGTTAGTGCACATTCTCCATTTACCTCCTTTTTTAAACACTAATATAGTAGGAACAACACATGGACTCAATCTATTTTTAATAAATCCTTTGTCTAAGATTTTTTGCACTTGTTTGGCAATGTCTTCATTTTGACTAGGTGTCATTTTCTAAGCAGCTTTGTTAGGCAGATTTGCCCCTGGTATCAAGTCTAATTGATGATTTACATCTCTCATTGGAGGCAAGGAATTAGGCATATCATCTCCTATAACTTTTGTATATTTCTTTAGTAGGCCTTGCACTTCTTGAGGCAGTTCACTCATTGAATCTGCCTTAGCTTCATATTTAGGCTTCAACACTATAGCATGGCCCTGATGGCCTTCTTGATTTAATACTTTGAGAAAATATTTACCTCTCATCAACATCACACTTGATCCTATTTCCTTTTCCTCTTTTAGATTAGGTAATGGGTGATGAATACTAAGAGGGGGGGGGGGTGAATTAGTATGCCTAAGAACTTAACCAAACTCTTAAACAATTTTCCAGCAGACTGATGTAGTAGTTTAAACAATAAACTCGTTAAAACATAAATAATCCAAATAGCAAATAAAGCATTCACCCATAAAAGCATAATCACCATAACACAAGATATTTTGATGTGGAAACCCAAATGGGAAAAACTACGGTGAGTAAAACTCACAAGTCAACTATCTGCAGAATAGTAACCAGACCGGTTAAGGTCAAATCAGTTAAGGTCTTACAATGTTCTTCACCAGAATAGATCCTTTTAGGAATCCAGATCTTTGTTAGGAGATAAGTCCTATTAAAGACTACCCTGTTAAAGGATTTCAGATCCACAACTATGAACCACCTTGTTAGAGGATTTACAATAGGCTTGGCTAGGCCTACCTGGTTAAGGGTTTTAGACTTGTCAAAGATATTAGTAATCAACAAGTGAATGATCTAGATAGTAGCAAATAATGATTGATTAGATCCTTGATAACTCCTTGTTAATGCATTCAAGTATTACTTCAGTCTTCTATGCTTTGCACTCTCAATCTCAGTCACGAGATACCTTTCCTCTCAAAGACTCACACATGTCAACTTCTATTCTCCTTCTAAAACCCTAGATACAATGTCCTTAAATAGGAACTTGATTTCATGTCGGTCCAATAGGATTAGATTACAATTTCCTAGGTACAGTGCATCTAGACACATTTGGTAACACAACACAGAAACATTGCTAAAGTGTCGGTGGATGATAACTCATCAGACACTACATGTATACCAGTTAATTACATATACCAAACACTAGTTAATAGGTGAAGACTGGAAAACTTGATCATAGTCGATCTGATCAAAAGATTAACTATTTCTCGGGGTCTCTGTTCCTCTTGAGATCTTCATACCACTTGACCGTTAAGCTTTTTCTTTGAAACATCAATAGTCTTTAATCAAATAAAGACTATACATACAATACTAGTTAGAACAGCTACCGGTTGAGAATAATACATTCGTCAAATAAGTCTATGTCCATCAATGACAATCACAACTAAACATCATCAAAATACCAACAATCTCCCCCTTTGGCATTGATGGCAACACTTAGGAAAATTTTTGACATCTAAGTGCTTTAACACAAAAAAAAAAATGTCATAAGCAGAATTACTCCCCCTAAACATATACACTACTCCCTTTGCAAAAATTACAAGTATGTGCAAAAATACTCGTCAAAATTTGTAGATACACTACTCCCCCTTTGCCAACAATGACAAAGCAAATACAAATTATTGCCAGTTTGCATAACGTAAAAATAGAGTATGTGCTTATGAAAACAAAGAATAAAATTTCTCAAAAAGAGATTTAAAGTTTTGTAGAAAGTCCTTCATATATGAGGACCATGACTCAAGAAGTGAGGCAGAAATTTCACTCTCGGTCTTCATATGGAAAGCTAGTTCTTCTATCACATGTATGGTGCTCAGCTCCTGTGTCACAGTGATAGCTTCTAGGTTCAAAAAGCATTTCTGGAGTACCTGCAATTTAGGCAATAGGAGCAACTGAAGCTCCTGCAAATCTTGAGTCTGATTGCAGATTTCTAAGTCAAGCTTGGCAATTTGATGTTGATAATGATGAACAAAGTGTCCATTGGTTGTGAACAGATCATAGGACAGTTTGAAGTTGCCGACGTACTTCTGCAACTTTGTTTGTAATAGTGTCTTCTGCTTCAGAGCATCTTCATAGAACAGGTGAGGTTGACAAATTTTACTCAAGAGTAGGTGACCTTCACCCATAGCTAACCTTATATCATCTTTCTATTTAACCAGTTTTGCCCAGTCATCATTCATGTGTTGTACTAAGGTAATTGCGAGTGCCTTTTCATGGATTTTCTTTGCAGTGGCCTGGGAAACATCTTCCAAACATTTTACCTGGTCATCGACTACTGTGCAAAGTAGCTTGAGCTTAGCCATCGAGGAATCGGTACTGGGGAGATTAGTACCAGGGATTAGATTGGAGAGGGTGTCAATGGCAAATTGAATGACATCCTGTTCTTTCTTTTTCCTTAGTTATTCCAATATTTCCTACGCTAAGTGAATGCTTTGTAGTAGCTCAGTTTCATTAGTCGATTGGGTCAGATAGGCAAGAGTCAAATCAGTGGAACTGGTGGAATCAACCTACTTGGCTTGATCTCCAATTGCCTTAGGAATCTATTCTCCTTCTTTGGATTTGACCTCCGCTTGTCTTTGCTTCTCCTCTTCATCTATTTCTTGGGATAGCTTCACAGCCTTCTCCTCTTGTTTCTTTCTCTTTTCTTCTCTCCTTTTTCATCTTTTCTTATCGTGCTTTCTCTGCTTTCTCCTTTTCAAGTTTCTCATTTTCTGCTTTCTCTTCCTTTTCTTTCTCTAATCTTTCTTTTTCAGCTTGCTCCTTATCTGGAGTGATATCTTCTATTTCTAGTGCGTCAACATCAATGGGGTCATTTTGTTCTACTATTCTTTCACCCATACTATCAAAGACTACATTGGGTTTGGTTGTGGATAGATTAGGCTCTTGTTCAACTGGCCGATTAGTTGCTTGTAGTTTTTGCATGTCGACAATAGTTTTCACCTTCAAATGGGTGTCTTTTTCCACTTTAGAAAATTTTCTTTCGAGTAGCAAAAGTCTTCTTCTTCGCATGAAGAAAATGCCTTTGTTCTTATCAATGAGTTCAAACAATTTTGAATTAGAGACATCTAGAAAATATTGAGCAAAAATTTTCTCCCTGATGTCTTGCTCCTTGTCAATAGCAATGCACCATGTGTTGTCCAAAGAATCATACAAAGGTTTAGATGTAACAGATTTAATCTTAGAAGGTGACTGATCATTTATGCATAGATATTTAATGAGTTCTTGTTCAACCTCCTCCTTTTCATTATCATTGAAATCATCAAAATAATCCTTTAAATTGTGAAGGAATTTTCTTCTAATATTCTTTATGGTCCTTTGACAATGTGTCATAGGCTTGTAAGAAGAAATATCTAAGTTTACCAGTACAGAGTGTGTAGGTACATTACTGATTGACTTCATTTTCTTGGTAGATTGCCTTGTCTTCTTTACTTCTACCTCTAATTCAAAGTCTTCTGGATTTGGTGAGTGATTCCTAGTTTTCTGTGTTCATTTGAACACCTTTGCCGGAATAGCCTCCAGTTTCTTTTTAGTAGGTGACCTTTTGGTCACTTTGGGTTTCGCAGCAGATTTTACCGGTGCTGATGTCGATGGTGCTGCTTTACCTTTTATCTCCTTCGGTTCCTCACTAGATTTGATTCTCTCTAAATAAGTACTAGTCCTCTTCTTTTTGGGTTCTAGTGGTGAGGCTAGTAGGGTTGAGGTGTATCCTATCAATATATCATTTACCACCTCATAGGCCATAGGCCCAACTACATCATTTTTGGGTTCAACTGCTTCCATTATGCATTCATCTATTTTGATGGTGAAACAAATGTCATCTTCATATTCTTTAACTAAATCACCAAATATTCTCATTCTTTGGTTCATTTTTAGTTTGAATTCACCAAAATACTTGTTCAAAGTCTCCGGATATGTAGTTCCTACTGCTTGTAGACTCTCCTTTATTTGTCTGGTAACCAGTAGATCACTTGACCATTCAACATCACCGACTCCAGGAAAGTATCTTTGAAAGTAGAAAAATAAACCAATTACTAATTGACCAAACTTGAACCTTTGAGTTTTATCTGATTTGATCGACTTTAGGTTTTCTAAGAGTTGATTCTTCATACAGGTACATAGATCACATTCTACATTGTCTTTTATCATTCTATAAGCGGCATGCACCATAGTTGAAGGAACATAATTCATTCTGCTAGCATAATGATAAAATATTCTGTACCCAATTACCATACATGCATTTTTCACCAAATCATCTCTAATGGTATTGATAGTCATTTCTCGTTGATCACTTACTAAACTGATGAGCTCTGTTACTTTCGATTAAGGGATTTTCTGAAGAACGGGCACTTCCCCAATATTGTAGAATCCGGTCACAACATGAATTGCCTTAAGTGTAATGTCATGTGTTCATTCAAGGTACATTTTGTCACCATGAACCCTACTAAGGATAATCCTGATGTGTTCCTCGGTAAATTCTTCGAGAAAGTAAACTACATTGTGCAATTTCTTCTTCTCTATTATGCTATATTCGAGTTTAATCTTTTTATCATCTCCATAGAACATAATCAACTGGGAGTGAATTACTAGGGACCCTAGGTCTTCTAGTTTACAATCAATATATCCTGTAACATTGCCTTGGACAATTACTCTGGCGGGAATTTTGGATAGGGAGTTATATCTCATCTTAAGAAGCTCAGGGGTGTCCTCAGGTTCAGTAGAACTAGAGGGAACATTAAATGCAAATGCCATATCAAACTAATTCCAAATGATAAGAATATTTCAAAGAGAAATACCTTTATTCTCTGAGCTTCAGGGTTTGCCGATGACGAGCAAAACACACTTCTCCGGATGCTTGATTACCACTTTGACTTTCACACTGATAGTATGAAATGGTTGCAAAATTTGTGCAAGATTTCTTTTTAATTCTTTCAAATGCAAGATGAATTTCTTTGGTTGCACTACTCAGCTGAAATGAAGTTTCTCGGCAGCTAGGTAAGTAGAAATGATGACAAAAGTCACTTTTAAACATGCTCCCACCTACCATAATAAATGCATCACTATTAGGGTTCAAACCCTAATTTTACTTTTTACCGCTTCAATTCTCCTGTCTATTGATAGGTAACAACTATTGATAAAAGTGCCTTACTGATATACTCTGGGGGTTTCTAAATATTTATACTGATATGTTCCCCCTAAGCTTTTTGAAGCTCAGTTTACTGATTCAGGGATTTCCACACTTGGTGTGGAAACAAGTTCATCATGTGGCTTCACTTCATATTTTTTTTTCCAAGTTTTGTCCATATCCGCTTGAACATTTGGCCATAGATGTAACCTCCCCTGGAATTATCCTTCACTAATTGACAATATATATAGTTATTTGAAACACACTACCTAGGGGGACAACATAATTTTCGTTAGAAAATGGTGATATGAAGATTATTTAAAATGAGCGGGACAACATAATTTTTGGTAGAAAATGGTGATATGAATATTATTTAAAATGACCGAGACAACATAAATTTGAAATAAAATGGGAACCAATTGGATCTTCAAAAAAGGTATCTCCAACAGATCTTCCCTTCAGTGTTGATCAGTATGTTTCTCGATGGATTCTTTCTCAGTCTACATGCTCTAGTGGTGTGTCACAGTTTGTTGCAGTAATAGCATACCATTCCAGATGTTCTCCATGGTCTAGTTTTCACATTCCCATTCTTCCTTCTGCATGTTGCAATAGTGTGACCACTACCACGATAGATTAGATAGGTTGCTCTCCAACTGGTTGCCACTTCACAACAAATTGACTGGTGGTCATGGGTTCTGTACTAGTTTGGGTTCCGGTTTATAAGAGGTTTAGGGGCAGCTCCATTGGATCTTGGTGGATTATTTTTAGAGTTGTTGATAACTGACCTGCACTCAAAAGCTCTATGCCCAAACTTGTTGCATGTATAACAGTGACCATTAAATCTACTAGGTCTAGCCACATTATTTTGAAAATAAGGAAAATTATTGTAAGGCTTGCTCCTACATACATTGGCAGTATGTCCTTCCTTAAGACAATTAAAGCAAACAGGTTTAAACTTTTTCTTACCTTTACTTCCACTATCATCCTTAGGTGTTGATTGTTTCTTCTGTGCATCATTCTTGGTTCCAGAGGTCTCACCTTCCTCGTATCCAGAGAAACCAAGTCTAGTGGTATCCTTTGATGGTTTTACTGATTCCAGTTTTTATTCTAACTTGATAGCACTTTGGTTGAACTTAGCAAGTATTTCTTTGGTCTCAATAAGTTCCTTGTAAAGGGCATCATTGGTCCTCACCGGGGTTTCATTTTGAGATAAAGTTGCATTTAGTTCAACTTGCATTTCTTCTTTCTCTTCTTTACCCTTGTGTAGATAAGCGGTAATGGTACCAACTTCTTGCTTTAATTTAAAGATCTCATGCTCCTTGTCTTTTACCAAATCTTCACCTTTTCTCCTATTTTCTAGTTCCTGACTCATCCTGATAGTCAGTCCTTCTAACTCCCTCCTTAGGTTAGTTTTTGATTCATTTAGTTTCTCCACTTCTCCAACTAGGGCATCCATGTCTACTTCATCAGAAGAGCTATTTTTGATAAGTTCCATTAACTTCTTAGCAATATATCTTCTCTTGACTAAAGAGGCTTTAAACTTGATCTTGAGTTCATCATAGGTTTTCTCAGATTCAGCCAAATAGTGAGTGAGTTCCCTCATACTATATTCTCCCATATCTCCTTTCAGCTGGTTAGACTTATGGAAAGGTTGGCTCTGATACCAATTGATGAATACTAAGAGGGGGGTTGAATTAGTATGCCTAAGAACTTAACCAAACTCTTAAACAATTTTCCAGTAGACTGGTGTAGTAGTTTAAACAATAAACTGGTTAAAACATAAATAAGCCAAATAGAAAATAAAGCATTTACCCATAAAAGTACAATCACCATAACACAAGATATTTTGACGTGGAAACCCAAATGGGAAAAACCATGGTGAGTAAAACTCACAAGTCAACTATCTGCAGAATAGTAACCAGATCGGTTAAGGTCTTACAATGTTCTTCACCAGAATAGATCCTGTTAGGAATCTAGATCTATGTTAGGAGATAAGTCCTGTTAGAGACTACCCTATTGAAGGATTTCAAATCTACAACTGTGAACCACCTTGTTAGAGGATTTACAATAGGCTTGGTTGGGCCTACCCAGTTAAGGGTTTCAGACTTGTCAAAGATATTAATAATCAACAAGTGAATGATCTAGATAGTAGCATATAATGCTTGATTAGATCCCTGATAACTCCTTGTTAATGCATTCAAGCATTACTTCAATCTTCTATGCTTTACACTCTCAATCTCAGTCATGAGATACCTTTCCTCTCAAAGACTTGCACATATCAACCTTTGTTCTCCTTCTAAAACCCTAGACATGATGTCCTTAAATAGGAACTTGATTTCATGTCGGTCCAATAGGATTAGATTACAATTTCCTAGGTACAGTGCATCTAGACACATTTGGTAACATGACACAGAAACACCGCTAAAGTGTCGGTGGATGATAACTCATCACACATTACATGTTTACTAGTTAATTACATATACCAATCATCGATTAACATGTGAAGACTAGAAAACTTGATCATGGTTGATCTGGTCAAAAGATTAACTACCACTCGGGGTCTCCATTCTACTTGAGGTCTTCATACCACTTGATTGATAAGCTTCTTCTTTAAAACACTGATAGTCTTCAATCAAATAAAGACTATACATACAATATCGGTTAGAACAACTACTGGTTGAGAATAATACATTCATAAAATAAGTCTATGTCCATCAATGACAACCACAACTAAACATCATCAAAATACCAACAATGAGTCCATCTGATATTTATTTCCATTCTTGGTGATGAGATAGTTGTTCTTTCCTCCATCATGACCGACTCTCACATCATATTGCCATGGATGACCCAACAACAAATGACAAGCATCTATAGGAAATATTTCACATAGTAGCTTGTCTTTATACTCACCAATTTCAAAGTCCACCCATTCTTGTTCATCAACTAAGATATGTTGACCCTGGTTGAGCCATGATACCTTGTAAGGAGTGAGGTGAGGCAATCTTTTTAGTTTGAGTTTATCCACCATTTCAATGAGATAATGTTCTTATTGGAATCTAAATCCATAATCACCTTACAAATTTTACCATGTGACTTACAAGTGGTCCTAAACAAACTTTTCCTCTGTGGTGGCTCTTGAGCTTGGGGTATCTTGAGCATTGTTCTTCTCATCTTTAAGTTTTCTCCATCTGTCAAAGGCCCTACCTTGCTGATTGGAGAGGTCTAACTATGGGTGTCCTCCTCTTGCACTAATTGAGTTCTTCTTTCACCCATGTATGAGCTTGTTGAACTTGAGGCTTTTCTCGGGAACCTACTCATGGTATGTCCAACTTGATTGCAGTGATAGCACCTACTAGTACAGAATGTATTTCCTCTTTCTAAGCTTCCAAACCTGCCCCTAAAATTGCTTCTTCCTCTAAAGGATCCTCTAAATGTTCCTCTTTGTGAGTCCCCACTTCCTTCTTGGTTTTTTTGCTCTTAATATCTTGGAGCATTACCACCTCTATGTTTTTGATTTTTCTCACTTCTCCTCTTAATCTTCTCCTCTGCCCTTAATGCCAACTGAAAACACTTATGAACAGTGTCTGGTGTGAGGATGATGATTTAATCTTGGATGTTTTGTCTAAGGCCATTCATGTATCTTTCCAATTTCTCCACTTCATTCTCATGCTTCCTAGCCCTCAAACTGAGTTTATGGAATTCCTCAGTGTATGCATTGACATCTAACTCCCTTTGTTTCAAATTTTATAGTCTCTTGTGGATTTGAACTTCATAATCCCCTAGTAGGAATTGAGCCTTAAGCCTTATCTTCATATGCTCCCATGAAGTTATCTTCTTCTTACCTTCTTGTATCCTTTCTTCTTGCATCATATTCCACCAAACTAATGTTGATCCAATCAATCTTGACTTGGCCACATTGACTCTTTTCTCCTTTGCTACCTCCTTATAATCAAAATGATTATTTAATGCTTCTATCCAATCTAGTGTTGGCATTTTTGATGATTAATGTTGTGATTGTCATTGATGGAAACACACTTGATTTGAGATCACTTTTTGTATGTATGAGTTAAAGCTCAACCGGTATGGTGTATTATAGTTTTTAGACTATCGGTGTTTTGCAGAAAGTATTTACTAATCTGAAGCAGTATGAAGACTCCAAGCGGTTCGAGGATCTCAAGAGGTATGAAGGAACAAAGTGGCACAACCCATATTTCCCAGTCTTCATTATTGTCAAATTGGCAAGCGGTATTTTTCTTTAACCGGTATTTTGTATGAACCGGTAATACTCTGTGATGAGTTACCAACCAACATTTTGTGATGAGTTACCATCCACCGATTGTTTGATGGTGCTTTTAGTGTCATGTTACAGAATATGTCTAGATGCATTGAACCTAGGAAATTGTAATCTAATCCTGTTGGACCAACATGAAATCAGATTCCTTGATAAGGACATCATGTCTAGGGTTTTAAGAAGTTGCTAGGGTTTAAGGTGGCAGAAGAGTTTTTGTGAGTGAAAAGATAGAATAAAAGTTTAGGTTTGTGAGAAGAGGCAGAGAGTGAATGTGTTTAAGACTGAAGTAGTGCTAGAATGCATTAGGGACAAGCTATCAAGGATCTAACCAAGCAATCTGTGCTATTTACTAGATCACTCACTTGTTGATTACTCACATCTTTGACAAGTCTAAAGCCCTTAACCGGGTAGGCCCAAAAGCCTTTTGTAAATCCTCTAACAAGGTGGTTCACATCTATGGATCTAAAATCCTCTAGCAAGGTAGTCTTTAACCGGACTTATCTCCTAACAGAGATTGAGATTCCTAATAGGATTTGTTCTGGTAAAGAACATTGTATGACCTTAACCGGTCTGACCTTAACCGGTCTGACCTTAACCAGTCTAGTTCCTATTTTGCAGATAGTTATTTGTGAGTTTCATCTCACCGTGGTTTTTCCCATTTGGGTTTCCATGTCAAAATCTCTTGTGTTATGGTGTTTGTGCTTCTGTGGGTGAATGCATTATTTGCTATTTGGTTTGCATGTGTGATAACCGGTTTGTTTACTAAACTATTTTACCGGTTCACTGGTAGTCTAGTAAAGTGTTTAAGTAAAGTGATTTTTGGCATACTAATTCACACCCCCTCTTAGTATTCATCAATTGGTATCAGAGCCAACCTTTCTATAAGTCTAACCACTTGGAAAGAGATATGGGGGAATACACCATGAGGGAACTTACTCATCGGCTCACTCAGTTTGAGCAAGCCTATGATGATCTTATGTTCAAATATAAGGCCTCTCAAGAAAAAAGGAGAGAACATGCTGAAAAACTGATGAAGCTATTTGAAAATATTTCTTCTGATGAAGCAGACATGGAAGCCTTGATTCAAGAAGTAGAAAAGTTGAATGAATCCAATTCCAACCTAAGAAAGGAGTTGGAAGGACTGACTATTCAAATGTGCCAAGAGCTTGAGAACCGGAGGAAAGCTGAAGATCTATTAAAAGACAAATATCATGAAATCTCCAAGCTGAAGCAAGAGATCAATGCCCTAACTACTCAACTCCATGCAAGCAAAGTGGAAAAGGAAGACATGCAAGGAGAACTGGACATGACCATCTCCAAGAATGCAAACTTGATGGAAACAAATGCTGCTATTTTCGAAGAACTCTTTGAGTCAAAGGAAATACTTGCTAAGTTCAACAAGAGTACTGTTAAGCTAGAGCAAAAGCTTGAATCTACCAAACCTATCAAGAATACTGATGTACTTGGTTATTCTGGTCATGAGGAAGGTGAGACCTCTGGTGCAAATGCTGAAGCATCAAAGAAGCAACTGACATTCAAAGGTAAGGGTAAGCAAAAATTCAAACCTATTTGCTTTAACTGTCTTAAAGAAGGACATACTGCCAATGTATGTAAGAGCAAAGCCTATAATAATTTTCCTTACTTTATAAACAATGTACCTAGATCCAACAAGCTCAATGGTAATTGTTATACATGCAACAGGTTTGGGCATAGAGCACCTGAATGCAGGTCTATTATGAACAACACTGGAAGATATCCTCAGAGGACTCAAGGAGCTGGTCCAGAACCTTTTGTGAACTGGAATCACAACCAGTTTAATGCCTTTAATCATCAGTCAGTAAGCGGTGGCTATCAAGTGGCAACCGGATGGAGAGAAAACGGTTTGATCTGTCATTGTCATGGTCAAACTGCTGCAACATGCAGGAGGAAGAATGGTAACATGAATTATGGACCTTGGAGAGCACCTAGAATGTTTTGCTATCATTGCAACAAACCAGGTCACATTGCTAGATTCTGCAGGACAAGAAAGAATATATCGGATGACATACCGGTCACTCGGGAAGAAAAGATTGATATTGAAACTGTACAAGTGGATATGAACAAAACCTAGAAAAAGAAACCAACGGTGTTGCAAGATGAACCGGTTTTTGCACCTAGTGTGGAAATCATGGAACCGGCAAACTAAGCATCAAAAAAGCTTAGGGGGAGCAAATGGTGAAATTTTTTGAACCCCTGGTTTATACTGATAAAAGACCTTAACCAGTATGTGACACCTATCATTTGGTAGAAGACCAGAAATGGTAACAAGCAAATTAGGATTTACACCCTAATGGTGGAGCATTTATTACAATAGGTGAGGAATATGTTTACAAGGAATTTTCAAATCATTTCTCACTATCATTTTTTGAGCGAAGAAGTTTTTCAAGTGCAGAGTGAAGAAAAAGTGATTTGTGTTGCGATTCAAAGAAATTTCAAAACCCTAAAGAAGATTCAGAAGCAAATATCAAATGGTCAAGAGAAGAACTCAAAGCGGTGATTCAACAACCGTTGAAGTGTGAGGCGAAGTAGAATTAGCAAGCCCTAAATTCTCGATTTTCGAAAGGTATTTCTTGAGTTTTCTGTTTTATCATGGCTACTGCATCTCATGATAGTTCTAGTGCAACTGTTGATTCTATGGACTTCATACAATGAAAGCTGAAATATAATGCCTTGTCTTAGGTACTGGTTGGTGTTATAGTAGAAGAAGGGAGTTTTGATTATATAGATTGTAGAATTGAAGACCTAGGGTCTCTCACAATCCATTCTCAGCTAGGTCCATTCTGTGGGAAGGATAAAAAGATCAAAGTGGAGTATAGCATCTTGGAGAAGAAGAAAATTCACAATGCAGTTTACTTCATAGAGGATTTCATAGATGATCACATTTGAATCATTCTGAGTAGAGTTCATGGTGACAAGATGTATCTTGAGAGAACACATGATATCACACTGGAAGCAATTCATGTCGTCACCAGTTTCTGCAATACAGGGGAAGTGCTAGCTCTAAGGAAGGTTAGCAAGACTGAAATGTCCAAGCTCACTGGTTCAGTGAGCGACTCATGTGGTAGGACCGTCAACTCAATCAAGGATGATCTGGTCAAGTATGTCTGCATGGTGATAGGTTACCGGACGTTCTCTGCTAGCAGAATTAATTCTGTCTCTACTACAGTAGTAAATGTCACTTACAAGATGATCAAGGAGGATACATCATGTTGGCATATGGACACTCCAATGAGACATTGTGTGTGATTGAAGGTTTTGTCATTGATGGCAACCTTGCAATCCTATGGCACTGGCAAGACATTATACCAGCAAAGCATTACACAGGCAACCTTGCAATCCTATGGCACTGGCAAGACATTATATCAGCAAAGCATTACACAGGAAACCTTGCAATCCTATGGCACCGGCAAGACATTATACCAGCAAAGAATTACTCAAATAGAACAGTGCTCCGACATCAACAAAATCAATCTACACCAGCACTGGCACATAAGATGTACACTGACATAGAAGATGTATACCAGCACAGAGGCCGACTAGATTTCTGATATGTAATATTTTGTTTATCATTGTAAGCCGACTTGGCAAATTGTAAAATGACTCTTGTATATAAAACAAATCATTGTAGGCATTTGTGGGATATGGATAGAATGCAATAAATAAATTATAAGGCATACCTAATGTGCGAATTGTAGGTCAAGGGTATATGTAAAGAATAGAGCAAGAACCGGTACTGAATCTGGCATTGAAGATGCTATTGTAAAGCAGTACAGAGTATTGGATTTGTGTAAATCCTCATTGTAAGTCAGTGTGACTTCTTATTGAGTAGTGAGCTCTAAGCAGTTGGCCTTCCTGCATGTGTAGGCCCCTATTGTAAGTAATATTCTCTTATTGGCCAGTAAGTGAATATTGTGGGTCACAAATCCCACCGAGGTTTTTCCCACACAGGGTTTCCTCATTAAACATCTTGTGTTATGGTGTTCTTTTCATGTGGATGCTTTTGATTTTGTTATTTGCATTAATTCTTGCATACCGGTATACTGTTACTTTATATTCTGCACATTCAATTTTAAGAAAATTTCATAACTGGTTAGATATTGATTCACCCCCCCCTCTCAGTATCTGTGGGAAACCTAACAATTGGTATCAAAGCTTGGTCCTCTATTTTCAAAATCCTAACAGCTTGAGGAAGATCTTGACACCGGTAAAGATGGAAAATCTGATGAAGCAACTTGAAGGAGCTCTTACTGACTTTGATGCAGAGAAGTTGAAAAATATCAAATTAGAAGATGATTTAAAAGCAACTCAGGACATTATTTAGGCACTTCAAGAAAATCTTACTGTTACAAGAAACAAGGGAAGAGAACTTTGTGAAAAATTGCAAAATGAAAATGATGAAAAAGAATCATTAAATGATATGATAAGAAAATTGAAATAAGAGATCATGACAACAAAAAATGAAATGCAGGATATGACTATGAGATTCTGCAAAGAGATTGAGGACATAAAGAGGAATGAAGAAGAATTGACCAGAAGACTAAGTGATGCAGCAAATGAGAACACAAGACTTAGCTATGAAAATGATATGTTGAAGACAGATCTGATGCATACTCAAAATGACTCGAATGAACTAATGAGACAAAAAGAGATCTTGGAAAGGGAATTGGAAACTGCAAATCTGCACAAAGAAAAATTCAAGAAAAGCTCAGAAGAACTTGGTACCTTATTGAAGAATCAAAAACCCAAATGTGACACTTCTGGAGTTGGATTTGAAGTTGGAGAAAGCTCCGGTACTGCAAATACCCAGGATCAAAGCAAACCGGTAAGACCCTCTAATACTTACAAATTCAATGGAAAATGCTTTAACTGTAATAAATATGGTCATAGGGCAAATGAATGTAGATCTAGGAATTATCAGAACATCAATCCTCCCACCGGTCAATGCACCAAATGCAACAAAATTGGTCATAACTCCGAAAATTGCAAAATGAATGTAAGATGTTATGTTTGTGGAAGATTTGGTCATTTATCAAATAAATGCAGAACACAAACCGGCATAGGTTATGGGAAAGCTATTCAGAAAAATAATGTAACCTGTTATGCATGTAACAAGATTGGTCATATTGCTAAATTCTATAGAAGTAAAGGTACACCGGTAGATAACAAAAGTACTAGCTTGAAAGGTAAAGAAAAGGTTGAAGAGGTTAAGCAAGAATTTTCAAAGAAATGGATTAGAAAAGGTGATCTAAATATTAGGGTTACTCCTCCACCGGTAGAACCAACAAATGCTTCACCGGCAAGACAATATGATGCTCCACCGATAGGACAGAGCAATGCTCCACCGGCAGGATGCTCTTCATCAAATTGAAGAAAATTATCTTGAGGGTTTGGCAATTTAATGACACATGTGCTATTATTCCCTCGGTTAGAGAAAAGAAGTTGAAAATCCTTCATTACCAGCAAATAAAGTTGAGTTAATACATTGCCGGCAAAAAAATAATGTGGTAGGTGGCAAAAAAGACTTTATAAAATAAGGTTTTTGGCTCCATTTCATTTCACCATGAATTCAAACCTTCAGAGAGCGCGAAGATTTCCGAGCTAAGGCATTCCGAGCAAAGAGGCAAAGCACTTCAGCAATCAATCCATCCAAAGGCAGAAAAAGGTATTTATCATCATGGCATCCTCCTCTACACCTGAATTCATAGCAAACCCTACAGTAGTCAAGGTTATAAAATGACCTAGGCTCGTGTTTGAGCTAGTTCCCGAGGTAGCTAAGAAAGATGACAACACTGGTCCTTTTTCCCAAATTCCAAAGGGTGTTGTTTATGCAGAAGATCCTAGAATGTATATTCATTGCAACATAGAGGAATTAGGTGATGAAGAAATCAAAAACATGTATAAATCTGTTATATGTGACAATGCCAGAAATGTGAAGCCTGAACATAAAATTGTTGAAACCCTAGGATTCACTGAAATCCTCTGCATTCCTAAATTTCCCAAGGAAGTGGTTAGGATAGTTCTAAGCAGGGTACATGGATCATTCTTTTGGCTTGATTCAGTTCACAAAATTACTAAGGTAGCTGTGAAAGCAGTAATAGGGTTACCTTCCACCGGTACCAGACCCGACAAAACCAAAGGTCTCCAATGACCTAGTAATGAAATTAACTGGTGCAACATCTGACAAAAGATCATTGAGGGTTAATGATGTGCCCGATACAAATGTGAGATTCATCAGCATGATTCTAGGTTACAAAGCAACTCATGCAAATAGGCTTAACTATGTTTCCAGTTTATGCATAAAGAGTGCTCATGACATGGTTAAGGACAATGTGAAAATTGATATCTGTGAATGGTTAAAAGATGAGTTAATTGACAACTTAGCAAAAATCAAGAAGGATAAGAAAGGAACCTTTAGATTTGGAAATTTGCTTGTATGCTTAATGCTACATATAACCAAACAGGCTCCCGGTATAGGCAACAAGGATTTTGGATTTGACATACCGGTAGGAAAACAATTGTCTGACTTATTCAACAACATGGGTGAAAACAAAGAAAAGAATATCCATGAGTATTTTCAAGCACTAAAGGTCAAAATGAATAAGAGGATCAGACTATCATAGGAAATCGTCAACAAATATAAGGATGATATATGTTTTGTAATCAAAAAGGATGAGATATGGATGGAAGCAGTCATCCCAAGAACAATCTGGGTTACAGAAATGGGGTATGAAATAGATGACCACATAGTGGAAACTTATGCCAAAGCACTTCTAGAAGCCCCCAATGAACCAAAGGAAGAAGTATTTGGTAGTGCTAAGCACATTGATAGTCAAATTCAATCTAAAAAGAGAGTAAAAAAAGTTGAGGCATCTATGAGGAAAGGAAGCAGGCAAGCAAAAGCCTTAAAAGATGATGTATTAAAGAAAACTAGCATAACAGAAGAAGAGTTGGCAGCCCAACAACCTAAAACTCATCTATCACCGGTAGATACCTCCTCAAAAGGAGATATGCTAGCAACTTTCAAAAGAGTTGTTAGGAAAAGAGACCCCTCACCGATATCCACTCCTTCACCTAGAAGGACAAGATAGAAGCAACAAGCTGTAAGGTCTCCAGTCAAGAAAGCCACACCTAAGAAAAAGCTGACCCCCAAAAAGAAGAAGAAGACAGACATTGACTTGGCCCCTTTTGACATATTACTAAATGAAATCACAGGGGAAGGTAAATTGAAAAACATAGGGAAAATCTATGACACCCTATCAGAAGATGAGAAAGGACAAGTTGAGGAAAGTGTTATACTACACATGGAAATGTATAAAAAGTTTTTTATGCAAGTCCTAAATGGAATTCCTGATGAATTATATAAAAGACTTGAGGCCAGAAGGTAAGGAATAATTGAGTTGGATAAGAAAATTAAAATAGAAAAATTACTTGCAGTATACCCGGTCAACTCACCTAAGGAAATTGATGATTTGATAGCTCAGGCCAACCAGACAGTCTTTTCCACTACACACCGGCAAATATCATTAATGGCAGGTAGAGTTACCGAAGTTTCAACTGAAATAGAAGATGGTTGGGATAGATTCTTGATTGAAAAAGAAAAATAAGAAGAATATATGAATCCCAAGCCCATTCTGGTATATCAAAAGGACAAAGGGAAAGGTAAAGTTGGTGGACCACCAAGTATCAAGATTAGAGACAACTTACCCCCACCTCCTTTAAATACTCCACCGGTAAAAACAACTGCAGAAGATCAACCGGTAGCTGAGAGCATGGACATAGAGGATAACAATCCTAATCTTGAAGTCCTATATACTGTAAATGTTGATACTAAAAAAATCAACATAGTGGTAGATAAGGATACCACAGATAAATCTGATAATAAAGAGCAACCGGCAACAAGAAACCAAGAGCAACCGGCAACAGATTCAAAGAAAAAGATGGAATCTGGAACACAAACAGAGCAACCAATAGAGCTAAAGGCTCCAGAACAGATGCCACCGGTAAGAAAAGATGCAGAGAAAATTGTGCTCAAAGAGATGGAGACACAAATAGACCTACCAGAGGTCAATACCAGCATGGTCCCTTCCACCGGCACTCAATTTACTGGGTCACCATCAAATGTAATAGAGGTATTGCTTGATTCTATCAAGAAAATAATTGATTATAGCTCACAAGTCTATAAAGCAATAGATGATTCAATTCTAGTTTTGAAATTAATAGCTCCAAATTGTAATATAGCCAACAAAGATTCTTTAGGCCAGTTGGATACACTTTGTAAATATATTTCTGGAAATTTTGAGCAAACAAAGGTAGAAACTGTAAAGGAAAGTGTAGAAAAAGAGAAATAGAAATTCTTTGAGGAAGGAATAAAGAAGTGTAACAGGGAATTTGACACACTTCTACCAGAACTGTGCAATTTATTGAAAGAGTACAAAACTCTGTATAAAGACACCTGTAAGATAAACTTTTTGACCACGGATGTAGACAAAAAGATGAGCAAGGTACAGGAAGAGATCAATAAACTTGCTGATAAGTTTGTTAACTCACCCGATACATTATCAGTTTTTGAGGAAAAGATAACAAATTTTGAGGAAGAATTTCTCAAATTAGAAAGAGAAAAAGAGAAAATAATAATCAAGGCAAAATTTTTGAGATCTAAACTAAGTCCAAGATTGGACTATTTAGCATCTCTGCGTAAGGAAATCTCAGAGGCACTAACACAGGGTAGCAAAACACTGGCAGAGCACTTGCAGCATCTCACCGGTACAGTACACAGAACTGAAATAGCAATAAAGGAGAGCAAGAAGTTTATGGATGGTATAAACTTAATTTTGGGAGATATTCTTCAGATAATAACTACCCAACTACAAGGTTGAGGTTATGAATTGGTACAACTACAAATCTACTAACCTTTGTCATTGATGCCAAAGGGGGAGTAGTAGATGAGAAAACTCAAAACACTGGGATCACATGCTCAGGGGGAGCCCTCATATTTTTGGTAACATTTTTTGGTATACACATTTTTGGATATCTTTTTGAAATTTCTCATGAGTGTTGCCATCAATGCCAAAGGGGGAGATTGTTGGCATATGGACACTCCAATGAGACATTGTGTGTGATTGAAGGTTTTTTCATTGATGGCAACCTTGCAATCCTATGGCACCGGCAAGACATTATACCGAAAAAGCATTACATAGGCAACCTTGCAATCCTATGGCACCACCAAGACATTATACCGACAAAGCATTACACAGGCAACCTTGCAATCCTATGGCACTGACAAGACATTATACTGGCAAAGCATTACTCAAATAGAACAGTGCTCCGACATCAACAAAATCAATCTACACCGGCACCAGCACAGAAGATGTACACCGGCATAGAAGATGTATACCGGCACAGAGGCTGACTGGATTTCTG